>NW_004444113.1:1199149-1213956 GCF_000243295.1 Trichechus manatus latirostris
TGGATGGATGGGTGGGTGGATGGATATAGATGATGGATGGGTGGGTGGATGGATGATGGGGGGATGGGTGGATGGCCCTGATTGTCCATAGGAGGCCTGTGTAGTCCGTCTGTGCTGCTGCATTTGTGTGCATTGCTCATGAGGCCCAGGAGCCTCCCCGTGAAGGTGAAGTGACCGGTTCTCCCTCCCTCTGTGCAGGATCCACCTGGAGGATCTGAGCCCGAGCGTGGTGCTACACATGACAGAAAAGCTGGGCTTCAAGAACAGCGACGTGATCAACACCGTGCTCTCCAACCGTGCCTGCCACATCCTCGCCATCTACTTCCTCTTAAACAAGAAACTGGAGCGCTATCTGTCCGGGGTAAGTGGGGCCTCGTGGTGGTTTTCTGTGCTCTCTCTGGGAAAAGGCACTGTTCCACTCAAAGGGTTTCCCAGTTGCTGACACTTGATCCTGAGCTGTTAATTTAACCTTGTGTGAGGCTGCGGTTCCTGAATGTGGAATAAAATAGTGGCAAAACCTACTTCTTGGGTAGAGCCTTTTATCTGAGGTGTTTTTCAAATATTCTCCCACAGACTTAAGCCCTGGGCAGAATTGTGAAGGATTCAACTCTTTTCCCTTTAGCTTCTGCATTACCCTTTTTGTTTCGCTCCCTCTGAGTTCCCTGGGTTCCCCATGCTGTAGGCATTGGGGACTCCTGTGGCCATAAAGGACTCTCTTGGTGGTGCAGACAGTTAATGTTCTCAGCTGCTAACCTAAAGGCTGGAGGTTGGAGTCCACCCAGAGGAGCCTCAGAAGAAAGGCCTGGTGATCTACTTCTGATAAATCAGCCATTGAAAACCCTATGCCTCATCTACCCTGAGCTACCGCTATCGACCATTCTGGTCAGGGCCATGATAGATGGACCCAGACAGAAAGGGAGAAAAACGTGGAGCAGAACTCAAATTCCTAAAAAGTCCAGACTTCCTGGACCAGTTGAGACTGGAGGACTCCCTGAGACCTGTCGCTCTGAGATACTCTTTAAACCGTGAGCTGAAACTAGATCCTGAGGTCACCTTTTAGGGAAATAACAGACTGGCACACAAAAGTAAAGGATACTACCCATGAGTAGGGGGCTTCCTTAGAAGACCATCTGTATGAGACCAAAAGGTCAACAGTTATTGTAAAGCAAAGATGAACAGGTACAGGGCAGGAAACCACAGTACTGGAAACGGAACGACCAGAATGCAGTTAAAGAGAACGTTGATACAGTGTAAGAAAACGTAACTAATGGCGCTGAACAATTTGTATAGAAAATGTCAAATGGAGACCTAGTTAACTTTCCCCTAGAACACAATAAAATATTACTAAAAAAAGAAAGAAAGAAAAGAAACCCTATGGACAAGTCCTCCTCTACACACACGGGGGCGCCGTGAGTCAGAGCCGACGCAGCAACAACTCATTAACCGGTGGCCACAGGAGAGGGAGAAGCAGTGCTCTGAGGTGTCTGTCTCCAGCGCAGGCTCGGTTTACGTTTTCTTCTTGTCCAGAAAATAAGACTGAAGTTAAGCTTCACCAGCTTGACCCTGGCACCGTCACTCCGTGTGTGGGTGGGAAGCCCCAGCATCCAGTGTCACATGTGGGGGGCACCTGGGTGCAGAGCTGCGGTGTGGGGTGGACCGTGGTGCCCTGACACCCTCGTCACCTTCGTTGTTTTGCCACAAGCAGTTTACACGTGCCTGGGTAAGAGAATTTACGTAATTCCTTAGCTAGGTTTCACTAAATCGCCTCTCCACATGGACAATGGCTTCAAAAGTATTTGCGCGTTTTTGTTTCTCTGCTTTGCCCGGGATCAGGGTTGCACTGTTGCAGAGCTGAAGCTGAGCGTGCTTTCTTTACTGACAGCGTTCTCTGAAACTCAGCTCATCTAGCTCTAACCAGGGCTTCCAACTAGTTGGTTCCGGTTTGAACCCTTGCTGAGAATATGCATTTCAACCCCAGATATACTGAATCAGAATCTACATTTTAACAAGATCCCCCGGGATTCTTATGTATAACTTCGGGGGAACTTGTTCGGAATGAATCAGTTTGAAGCCCTGGTTCTAAGTGGAGAAGGTTTTATGTTATTGGGCCTGTTTCACTTTTCACCCTTAAGTCATAGGACTTGCCTTCTCTGAGGTGGTGGTGGTTCAGGGCCTTCCAAGTGGGAGACCTGGGTTTGGTTCCCAGCTGGTGCACGTCATGTTTCAGCAGAGCTTCCAGACTAAGATGGACTAGGAGGAAAGGCCTGGCGATCTACTTCCAAAAATCAGCCAATGAAAACCACCACATTTCGTTTCACAGTTGATCCTGGGGATGGTGCAGGACCGGGTAGTGTTTTGTTCTGCTGTGCATGGACTCACCGTGAGCTGGGGGCCAGCTGGATGGCAGCTAACAACGACAACAACCTTGTCTGAGAGCCAACATCTGGGAGAGCAGCTGCTTTTAACTGGAGGCAATTTACCCACATAGACAATTACAGCTAGTCCGCTCAGTGCTTTCCAGACATGGCTGATTTAAGTGTACCGCGTGCACTGTCCCAGTTATTAATCTTATCAACCAATTACGAATAGCCCATGTATAATTCTGAAATCCAAACCGAATAAACCCATTGCTGTCGAGTCAATTCTGACTCACGTCGACCCTATAGGACAGAGGAGAACTGCCCCCTAGGGTTTCTAAGGCGGTAAACCTTTATGGAAGCAGACTGCCACATCTTTCTCCTGTGGAGCAGCTGGTGGGTTGGAACCTCCGATCTTTTGGTTAGCAGCTGAGCACTTAACCACTGTACCACCAAACCAACCAACCAACCTGTTGCTGTTGAGTCGATTCCAGCTCATAGCGACCCTATAGGACAGAGTACAACTGCCCCATAGGGTTTCCAAGGAGTGCCTGGTGGATTCGAACTGCCGACCTTTTGGTTAGCAGCCGAGCTCTTAACCACTGCACCACCAGGGCCCTGACTGTGCCACCCGGGCTCTCGAAAACCCAAACTAGTGAATTAAAAAGTACAGCGTTATGCCTTAATGGTTTGTTCATTTCTCTCCTCTCTTAATTCCGGTTTCTTCTTAAAACCAAGAAAACGTGTTCTACACTGGAGAGCCTAGGAGAAGGACATTCAGTGAATATTGTTGGTTGATAAATGATTTAATCAGCCATTTAATTTCACCTGTCTCCGGACAGGAGTGCACCTGCATCATCTTAGGTGCGATTGTCTGTCTTCTTGAAGTTATATTATGATTGTGGCTTTTTGACTTTTTTTGGCTGGGGGTGTTTTAAACAAACAAGATGTATTTCCTGTTCAGTTGTTGTTAGGTGCTGTCACGTCGGCTCTGACTTATAGCAACCCTGTGTACAACAGAATAAAACACTGCCCGTCCTGTGCCACCCTCACAATCATTGTTGCTTGAGCCCATCGTTGCAGCCACTGTGTCAATCCATCTCATTGAGGATCTTCCTCTTTTTCAATGTCCCTGTACTTCACCAAGCAGGATGTCCTTCTCCAGGGACTGGTCCCTCCTGACAACACGTCCAAAGTATGTGAGACAAAGTCTCGCCATCCTAGCTTCTAAGGAGCACTCTGGCTGTTCTTCTTCCAAGACAGATTTGTTCCTTCTTCTAGCAGACTATGGTATATTCAATATTCTTTGCCAACACCATAATTCAAAGGCGTCAATCCTATTTAGTAGTTCAATAAAAAAAATTATTCTTCCTGACTCCCCTGTTTATCTCATCATCAGTGGTTTCTGCCTTCATGTCTCAGAGGAGTCTTCATCATGCAGGTGGAAGGACTGAGGTCTAACTGGGAGCAGAGCCTCCCAGAGTCATGTGGCCCTTCCTGGGCAGAGGCAGGTTGCCCGGTTCTCTGCGTCTGGGATGAGGCTTTGCATCGCAGTGAATGGGCTCACCAACTGTTTGCCACACTTTTCTAGCCAAGCGCATGGCTTCTGGTTTAAAAGTTAATGACTGCATAATGGACATTCCTATTTCCCGAGCATTAAGCCATGATTTTCCTTTCCTTTTCTTCTTTGGCAGAAATCCGACATCCAGGACAGTGTCTGCTGCAAGACCCACCTCTACCAGATAGAGAAGTGCAGGGCCACCAAGGAGCCCTATGAGGTGAGCGTGGCTGAAGCACAGCCAGGATCTCCTAGAAGCTGTTTCCACTCTGAGGAGGTGGAAAGGAAGTAGTTTATTGTGGGCCATTGAAGTAGCAGAAGACAAATACTGTCTTAGCTTTGCAGGGCTTCTGTGACAGAAATACCACGAGTGGGTGGCTTTAAAGAACAGAAATTTATTGTCTCATAGTTCCAGAGGCTAAATGTTCAAATTGGGGTCTCAGCCATGTCCATTCCATCTGTGAGTCTGTCTCCTAGTTCTGATGTCTGCCGGTGATCCTTGGCGTTCCTTTGCTTGTAGACGATCCTCATGTGGCGTCTGTCTTCCCCAGTGTGTGTGTCTCTGTGTCTATTCTGGTCTTTTTATAACTCAGACATGGTTAAGTTTAGGGTCCACCTTACACTGGTATGACCTCAACTGGGTGATTGGGTACATTGCACCGGATTGCTTAGATGGTCATTGCATTTCTTGTAGGGTAATTACATTAGATTATACTGTGGAAGGTGGTCCGCTCCACCCAAGACCAGTGATTTTATCACATGTAACTATTCTATGACAGCAGCTAGACTAGTGTTTGGCCGTGGACAGAGGGATCAGTGATGAAGCCAAGGGTGGCCGGGAAGGTGCAGGAGATCCAGCAGGCAATGATACCATTCTCCACTCCCCCAGTACCTGGTAACTACTAACCTGCTTTATGCCTCTGCCCCCATGCATTTGTCTGTTCTAGATATTTCATATAAATGATCCTTTTACAGAGTTCCCTGGTGGTGCAAGTCCTTAATGCACTTGGCTGCTAACCGAAAGGTTGGGGGTTCAAATCCACCCAGAGGTGCCTCGGAAGAAAGGCCTGGCGATCTCCTTCCAAAAAACCTGTCCTTAAAAACCCTTTGGAGCACAGTTCTACCCTGACACACGTGGGGTCACCATGAGTTCGAGTCGACTCCATGGCAGCTGGTTGGTTTGTCTTAGATGCACTGGATGCCCCTGCATCTGTGCCCTAAGTGACTTCTAAGCTACTTCGCTGACGTTTGTGTCCGCAGCTGCCCTTGTACCCGAGTCTCTACGATGTGCATCAGAAGGTGCCAGAACTGTGTGTTGGGCCTTTTTTTTCACCCAGACTTTTTCTCTGATGGTAACTTCACTTGGCCTGAGAATGCATGGTGTACACTTGAACATTTGTGGAAATATTTAATGGTTAGGGTTTCAGCAGGAACACTAATGGGAAAACAAGATTTCCGTTTCCTATGATCATTGGTTTTCTCCAAACTCAGCGACACTTCTGCTGATTGAATTACAGCCTGTGACTAGATTATCCACCTTGTCTCCCTTGGAACCCAGAAAGTGGAATAGAGCCAGTGAGAACACTTGCCAGGAAGGCCTGAGAGACCCCAGGTTTTATGAGTGAAGCCCACTCAGGGCCTCTGGGGTTTTGTTGAGGTTGTCATCAGCAGGTCCTGGAGGAGGTGCTGCAAAGATGTGGGGGTAGGGGTGGGGGGTGAGCGGGACCAGGGACGGGCGAACAGGAGTGCCAGGTTGTCGCTGAACTAGCTGTGGGTCTGCGTCCCCCAGGGAGGTCTGAAGCTGTGTCCTGTGCTCTGAGTCCAAGCAATGACCTCTTTGTCTTCCTTCGTTCCAGTTCTTTTTTCCTAGGAGACAAAGGAGCTGAATTAGGTTGAAAAGAGCTTCCCTCCGGGGATTACAGTGCTGTGATTTTAGGACTTTAGCGTTTTCTCTACCTCCTTCTGCCTGCACAAGGCAGAGAATGTATCTCTGAAAGTGGGACATGCACCTCATGGAAGAACACCTAGCCGTCTGAGCTGAGAGACTTCTCTTCCCATAAAAGGAGCCCCCGAGGACTGCGGGGGTCAGGGCGGGGCAGTCACTGTTCCAGAGCTGGCTTATTCAAGCTGGAGTCCCTGGGGTGCAAATGGTTAACACACTCCCTTGCTATCGGAAAGGTTGAAGCTTCAAGTCCACCCAGAGGCGCCTCAGAAGAAAGACCTTCCGAAACATCAGCCACTGAAAACCCTGTGGAGCACAGTTCTGCTCTGACACACGTGGGGTCGCCATGAGTCAGAGTCACCTCGACAGCAACTGGTTTTTTTTTGTTTGTTTTTTTATTAAAGCCATCAGGCCAGGAGTTATTTTCATTAATGCCTATACAAAATAACACTAACGTGTAGAAAAACGTAAAATAGAACTAGGAGGGATTCTCTGCGGTGGCAAAGTAACATGGCTCTTCGGAAGAAAAGTTGTGGGGAGCGTGGCAGGGGGACTCTACGTTTAAGGGTAAAATATTAAAATGTGCACTTTGTGTCTTATTTCAAAATCGAGACAACTTTAAATGAAGTTTGAAATCAGGCAAAACTATATCTGTGCTGTTAGGAATCAGATGGCAGTTACCTTTGAGGACGGGTGCTGGGCGAGGACGTGGGGGCCTTCTGGGTGCAGGCTGGCGTTTGTTTCTCGATCCGAGTGCTGTCCCCGTGGGTTGTGCTGTGTGTGAAAATGCATTGAGCTGCTCCTTCCTTCATCATGAATGCACCCTTCTGTGCACTTCATTTAAAAGTGTGTTTGTGCTAGTTCCCTAGGCCTGCCGTAACGGAGCACCACAACAAAAAACCGAAACCAAACCCGTTGCCGTCGAGTCGATTCCAACTCACAGCGACCCTACAGGACAGAGTAGAACTGCCCCATAGGGTTTCCAAGGAGCAGCTGATGGATTCGAACTGCCGACCTTTTGGTAGCAGCCATAGCTCTTAACCACTGCATCACCAGGGCTCCAAACACCATACACGGGTGGCTTATACAAACCGAAATTTATTGTCTCACAGGAAGGTGGAAGGCCAAATCAGGGTATCGGCCGCGTTGACTCCTTCTGAGGCTTTGAGAGGGAATCTGTTCCACGCGTCTCTCCTAGCTTCTGGTCATAGCGACAGGCATTCCTTGGCTTGTAGGTGCTTCTTCACATAGTATCCTTCATTTGTCCCCCATCTCCGTGTCTCTTCTAACTGATCACATCTGCAAAGACCCTGTTTCCAAACAAGGTCATGCTCACAAGTACAGGGGTTAGGACTTCAGCATACCTTTTAGGGGGAACACAATTCAGTCCACAGTGGTCTTAACGTAACAGTCTTAAACTTCAGTAAAAAGTTTACCTAGAAAGTCTTTTCAGTGCATAAATCAGGAGACCTGCTGCCTGCTTCCAGGGCTTTCCAGGAGTTGAGTTTCTGTCCGTAAACCCGGAAGAGGACAGTTGGCAACCAAAGCTGCAGGGGAAGTCTCAGCGGGTGGAGTTTGGGGAAGACCCAGCAGGTGTAGCTTCCTGAATTGTTGAAAAGTGCTGCTCTTCACAGGCCTCCCTGGACACCTGGACGAGAGACCTCGAATTCCACGCTGTGCAGGTAAGCACGGGGTTAGATCACAAAAGGCTGCACGAACTCTGCCCAGGGCTTCGGGGCTCTGTAGCTACCCCTGTCCCTGAGCCAGAGCTAAAACTTGCAGACTCCTGCTTTCTAGGGTTAATTAACATTTTTGTTTTATTCTAACTACACAGCCTAGTTATGCTTTTGCATTTCCATCTGTGTGAGAACTGGGATCCGCAACAGCCCAGAGATTCCAGGCTCGCTGGCCTGATTTATGAGCCAAACCTTTTTCTCAACTCACCGTTGTTTTATTCTGCTGCAAAATCAGGCCTCTGTGGCTCCCCCTTATGCCATGGGCAGCAAGGACCCAACACCCATCAGCAAATAAGCCCTGGACCCTGGGCCATCCCAGGTGCATGTGATCGGTACCTGGTTCCCCTCTGCTGTGCCAGTCAGATGAGAGCTCGCTCATCATCAAGGAGCCGTCAGACTCCAGGGGTGCCCACGCTGGACTTGTTAGAGTTACTCAGAGAAAACAGCTTCTGCTTGTCTCAAGCCTCGGGGCCTTGATGTCCCCATCATTGCCTGTCGTCAGTCCTCAGTGCAGGAGGGGAAACCCAGGTCTCCTGCAGCCTGGGCTGACGGCAGGGGCGGCCAGCTCTGTTCTGGTTCAGTGGAAGCGGTTGCTGCTTAGAAGGTGAGGCAGGTGAGGTGTGGGGTCCGTTTTATGCTCCAAGAGCTGGGAAGGACCCACCCTCCTTGTTGCAAATGAGGAAACACTGCCCTCGAGGGGGAGTGATGTGCATGGGGTCCCCCTGTGAGTTAAAGGGGCAGGAATGGGTTCCAGGTTTCCAGACCCCCAAGCTACAGACACGGTCCGCGTTTCCGGTGCACCACCCAGCGAAGCAGAACCAAGAAGCAAGGCGGAGAGGGTGTGGCTGTTGGAAGGTTGGAGCCTGGAGTTACGCTTCTACAGCTACTGGCTTGGATGAGCTGGAGGCCCTGTCCCTGGCGACCAGCACCCCCAGCTCAGACCCCACAGGGGGAGGACCAGGAAGCTGCGGACATCTCCCTCCAGAAGCTCTGGGGCTCATTGCTCTGTCTCCTAGCACCGCCATAAAAAATGCCTCCAAGTGGGCGGCTTTAACGAACAGGAACTTATTGTCTGACAGCTCTGGAGGCTCGGAGTCCAAACCAGGGTGTTGGCCGTGTTGATGCCTTCTCGGGGCTCTCGGGGAGCGTCCGCTCCATGCCTCCCCACTAGCTTCTGGAAACTCCCACAGGCCTTGGCATTCCTTGGTTTGTAGCTGTGTGTGCACCATCCTTCCTCCATGTAGATCTGTCTCCTTGTCTGTTCACCTGTTTGATAAGGACATCACTCGGACGGGCTTGGGACCCCCCCCGGTGTTAACTGATAACCGCTTCAAACGCCCTCCTTCCAAACAGGGTCACCTTCACAGGTGCCAGGGGTTGGAACTTCAGCACATCCTGTTGGAGGACACAGTTCAGTCCCTAACAGTCACCCGCTGGCTTCTCCCTCTCTTCAGTCAAAACAATGCGTGACACCTGCCCAAAGCAAAGGTGGGGACAGAAGGACGTGGGGAACCCGGGGTGGAAGGGGAAAGGGGGAGAGTGCTGACCCACTGGGGATGGCAGCCAATGTGACCAAACAGTTGTGTATAAATTTTTGAATCAGAAACTATTTTGCGCTGTGTACTTTCACCTAACGCACAATTTAAAAAAGAAAAAAAATGCATGGCATTAGAAGAGTCTTGGGTAGATAATCTCTTAGGGGGCCACATTTTCAGAACATCCAGGTTTGCATTTCCAAATGCCTATGCCAGTCTGCAGTGAGTGGAAAATGCCTTAAAGAAAACCAGAACCCGTTGTATGTGTGGTTTTCAGGCGCAGCCTCACAGGTCCTCTTCCTGACCTGATTTGAGGGGTGTGGACTGTGCCCTGAGCGTGCAAACAGGAGGTGCTTCAAACTGAGAGCTTGAGTTCCATGATCGGCTCTCAGAGGCCCCCGGGGGCGGTGCGGAGTAGTCAGGGAAGTTAGTCCCCCAGGCAGGCAGCCCACTGCTGGGTGGGGACGTGGGAGGATGCATCTAGAAGAGGGAGCGGAATTAGTCCCTCTGAAGATCTTTCTCTGTTACATAAGGCAATTTAGCATCCTGCTTCTCAGGAAATTTCTTTTGGAGAAAATAGGCCATGCAAATGGCAAGGAGTATGGATGATTGGTTTACACGTTTTGTGGTAAGTGCTTAGACGGCAGTGAGATTGGCTGGCTGCAGGCAGACACGTTTTCAGGGGGACTCTTGACCCTTTGCACACGGACTGACCCAGCAAAGGTACCTGCAGGGAGCGGTTGTGTGGCCATCTAAGATACTCCACTGGTCTCACCCCTTCAGGAGCAAGAGTAAATAACGAAAACTAAAGACACAAGGGAAAGATTCGTCCAAAGGACTAATGGACCACAGCTACCACAGCCTCCACCAGACTGAGACCAGTACAGCTAGACAGTACCCGGGTACCACCACTGACTGCCCTGACAGGGATCACAACAGAGGGTCCCAGACAGAGCTGCAGAAAAATGTAGAACAAAATTCTAACTCACAAAAAAAGACCAGACTTACTGGCCTGACACTGACAAGAGAACCCCCGAGAAGTATGGCCCCCGGACACCCTTTTAGCTCAGTAATGAAGTCACTCCTGAGGTTCATCCTTCAGCCAAAGATTAGACAGGCCCATAAAACAAAACAAGACTAAAGGGGCACACCAGCCCAGGGACAAGGACTAGAAGGCAGGAGGGGACAGGAAAACTGGTAATAGGGAACCCAAGATTGAGAAGGGAAGAGTGTTGACATGTTGTAGGGTTGGCAACCAATGTCACAAAACAATATGTGTGTTAATTGTTTAACGAGAAACTAGTTTGCTCTGTAAACCTTCATCTAAAGTACAATGAAAAAACAAAAACGAACAAGAGGTAGACCCCAGCGGGCACTTGCCCCTCACAGCAAGCCAGGGCTTGGCATCCCCACGCCCCGTTTACCCCTACTGTCTTCTCCCACTCAAAACCTGGACCAAATGAACCCTGATTCAATAGAGGCTTTGAAAAGCCTCCCTAGAAAAGGCTAGAAAAGAGCAAGAGGATGTTTTCTTCAGAAGTTTTCAGCAACCTAAATGAAAAATAGATGAACTCTCTTGAATTGCAAACGCTTTTAAAGTTTAAGGCAAAAACCGTGAAAATCTCTCTTCTTTTTCTCACTGCAGTAAGATCAGGGATCTGGTTGCCTCTGTTTAACAGTAAACATCGAACACGGTCATCAGAGTCAGGCAAAGAACTTCTTCCTGGTGGCATCACCCTTCTCAGAAGCTTGAACTCAATTTAATTTGGTTTGGCTTCTATTGGCATTTTTTTCCATTTCAATCACTGTTTACTGAGCTTCCTCAAAGCGTCTGGCTTGGTTCCAGAGGATGTGGGGCTGACGATCTATAAAAGAGTCCACTTCACTCCCATCAGAGGGTTGTAATCAATAAAAGCAAAACTTACGGCAAAAAGGGCTAAACATATGCCAGTTTTAAGTACACATCAAAGTGTTCACATGACTAAGGGGCGCTAAAAAGCCGATAACTCACCCAGACTTGCTCAGGATGACGGATTTTTGCCCGCACTGTGTCAGCCACTTCCTTGACTTAACTGAACAAATAAGAATGGATGTTAAGCCGGGAGCTTACTGTGGGCAGATTCTTAGGGCACCACTTTAAACGCAGACAGTAGTAGATTTCCAGAAGTCCCCATCTGCTTTGACTTCACTCCTTCAGCTTGTTCTGGAAAAATCGACCTCCTAGGTTTGAATCATGGTGCTGGCGAAGAATATTGAATATACCGGGGACTGCCAGAAGAACAGACACGTCGGTCCTAGAAGAAGTAAATCCAGAAGGCTCCTTAGAAGCAAGGATGGCAAGACTTCGTCTCACTTACTTTGGACATGTTGTTAGGGAAGACCAGTCGCTGGAAAAGGACATCATGTTTGGCAAAGTAGGGGGTCAGCGAAAACGAGGGAACCCCCCCATGAGATGGAGGGACACAATAGCCGCAACAATGTGCTCAAACACACCAGTGAGCGTGCAGACGGCGCAGGACCGGGCAGCGTTGCGTTCTGTTGTCCGTAAGGTCACCCTGAGTTCGAGCCGACGTGATAGCAGTTAACACCAACAACAGATGACCTTGTCTGTGCTGCTGGAGCACCCTGAAACGGTGCAGCTCAGGGAGCGGGGTGCTGGCCAAGCCTGCTTGCTGCCCGGGGTGGGAGATGGGCTCCCTGGGGGCACCCCTGGCCCTGGGCTCTCCACTCAGCACACAGCCAAGAGTTCAGGGTTTTGAAAAGCTGGATTATTCTAGTCCACTTGGTTCACTTTTTAAAGAGGAATCACATTGTAGTCTTTTTTTTTGTCACATCCAAGAGGTTTAATGTTCATACCATAATGTTATCACACTGAAGAATAATATTAACTCAGTAATACTGTCTACCCCTCAGTCTTTACTCAGTTTCCCCCGAATGTCCCCCAGAGTGTCTTAGATAACTTTTTTTTTTTTTCAATCTAAGAACCAAAACATAAAAAGGTAGGGGCTGTTCTATACAGGTGATAAGCATTCTATGTTGGGTTTGCGTCTGACTGTTTTATGTTTTCTCCCGATCTGAAGGATAAAAAGCCCAAAGACCAGGAAAAAAGAGGGGATTTTCTCCCCTGGCCGTTCTCCAAGAAGCTGGACAAGACCCTGCCCTCGCACAAGCTGGCCAGCGCCTCGCCCGTCACGCAGAACCAGGGCACCAAGGCACTGAGGGACCAGAAGGCCTCCAAGCCCGCTTTCCCCGACAAAGGTGGGTCAGCTCTGGGTGACGGCTCAGGCCACACGTACTGAGCTGCAAGTCTGCCGTGCGCCCCTCGCAGGGGGTGGCAGTCTGGGCCCCGAGAAGAGGGACGATCTTTATGCTGAGCAGGAAAGCAGTGGACAACCCCGAGGCAATGCAAGAGCCATCCACGGCCCAGCTGCCTGGTATTGGTCATCTGTGTGGGAAGGACTGGAGAAAGAAGACGGGGCGTGATCGTAGCGTGGGAGCAGAGATTGGGGTGCACAGTATTGAGGAGCAGAGTCAGGTGCATGGTACTGTGGAAACAGAGATCAAGATGAATGGTATTGTGGAATCAGAAAGGTTGGAGGTTCAAGTCCACCCAGGTGCCTTGGAAGAAAGGCCTGGCAATCTACTTCCCCCAAAAATCAACCATTCAAAACCCAATGGAGCACAGTTCTGCTCTGAGACACATGGGCTCACCATGAGTTGGGATCGACGCGATGGCCGCTGGGTTTGGTTTGTGTATTTATTTATGTCGGGCACGCGGCCCGAGCTGCTCTGAAGCCACCCCAATGAGCCTCCGCTTGCTCCCGCAGCAGGGCCTGCAGAAGAGAGATGCTGGAGCCGAGCTGGTTCCACGTGAACTTGGCTTTATTTCCCTCGGCACCAAGCATGCGTGTGGGTTTTCCCTTTCTCTCCTGGCACAGTTTGCAAACCTAGTTCCCAGCCTGTGCCAACTCCAGAGAGAAACCTTGGAGACTGGCTCGTTGCCTTTAACATATAGAAGAATGTTCATCCCCCACGCAGAATTGGATGAGGCTCTGGGCAGATCAGAAGTTTGAGGGAAAAGCTTGTTCCAGGTGGGAGAGCTGAGGGCCCACTTGCAGAAGCTCAGTAAGCCGGGCCTGGAGGGGCTTTGTGGGCTGCCTGTTGAATGCCTGTACCTCATTTATTCAGAGTCCCTTTGGCGGGATCCAGAATTTTAAGCCACCTAAAGCAGTGCTGATGTTGAGCTGGTGTCTTAATACCTTGGTGCTGCTGTAACAGAAATACCACAAATGTGTGGCTTTCGCAGACAAATCTGTTTTTTCACAGTTCGGAGGCTAGAAGTCTGAATTCAGGGCACCGGCCTTAGGGGAAGGCTTTCCGTCCTGTCGGTGCTGGGGGGGAGGTCCTTGTCTCTTTTCAGCTTCTGTCCCTCGGTTCCTTGGCGATCTTCATGTGGTGGGGCGTCTGTCTTCCCCTGTCTGTGTGTGCTTGCTTCTGTGCCTAAACTGCTCCTTTTATATCTCAAAAAGGAGCCCTGGAGGTGCAATGGTTAAATGCTCAGCTGCTCACGGAAAGGTCGGTGGTTCGAACCCCCCAGCCACTGTGCAGGACAAAGCCTGGCTATCTGCTCCCGTAAAGATGGAGCCTTGGAAACCCTATGAGGCAGTTCTGCTCTATCCTGTAGGATCACTCTAGGGTTGCATCAATCCGATGGCACACAGCAGCATACCTCAAAAGTGATTGGTTTAAGACACACCCTACATGGATATGACCTCATTAACATAATGAAGAAAACCCTATTTCCAGATGGGATTACATCCACAGGTATAAAACCAAACACCAAACCTGTTGCTGTCGAGTTGATTCCAACTCATAGCCACCCTACAGGACCGAGTAGAACTGCCCCATAGAGTTTCCAAGGAGCACCTGGTAGATTCGAACTGCCGACCTTTTGGGTAGCAGCCATAGCTCTTAACCACTATACCGCCAGGGTTTCCATCCACAGTTGTAGGGGTTAGGATTCCAGCACATACTTTTGGGGAACAGAATTCAGTCCGTAACAGTTGGTGCCACGAGGCATATGGGACCCAAGGAGACCTCCTGTTAGCAGATTTCTGCCCTCTCCTGTCTTCTAGAAAGACTACAGGCCTCTGGGGCGGTCAGGTGCTGCTGCTGGCCCCTCTGGTGGAGTAGCCACGGTCGTCTGCTCCTCGGTTCCCCTGACCTCCGCGGGGTAACCGTCCGCACAGCTGGCGCCTGGGGCAGGCGGGAGAGGAGGGCTGCGCGCACCGTGTACGCAGCCGTTCCACGCTTTCGTTTCCTCTCTCCGTTGCAGATTCCTTTGGCTGCCGCGGTATCTTCCGCAAAACCTCTGATTCCAACTGTGTGGCCTCTTCTTCCATGGAGT
Organism: Trichechus manatus latirostris; assembly: GCF_000243295.1. Classification (NCBI taxonomy): domain Eukaryota; kingdom Metazoa; phylum Chordata; class Mammalia; order Sirenia; family Trichechidae; genus Trichechus; species Trichechus manatus. Next base: position 1,213,685 of record NW_004444113.1, read on the forward strand.
TCATTCCCATCCCACCTCCCAGGACCCCCAGAATTATAAAGAAACCAGAACCCCATCATCCAGGGCCCGGAAGTGCCGGCATTGCCCCCAAGGAGGACCCCCTGATGCTGGATATGGTGCGCTCCTTCGAGTCTGTGGACCGTGATGACCCCACAGAGCTGCTGTCCCCGTCTCATCACTACAGGATCCTAAACTCCCCCCTGAACTTCGCTCGCAGAAATTCCAGCGAGAGGACGCTCTCCCCGGTCCTGCCGCCCAGAAGCACCTCACCC
>NW_004444113.1:1215274-1217351 GCF_000243295.1 Trichechus manatus latirostris
TGAAAGAAAGGACAGAAAGGAACCCTCATTTCCCAAGCAAGATTTTGACTTGGTTTTTTTTTTGGTTGAAACTTGCTAATGGTTGAATTATCTTCTCTGGAGAGATTTTTCTTTATGTAATATCATTAAATCAAAATAACATAATTTTTAAAAAGTCTGGGTGGGGTGGGGAGGAGGGGTTCCATCGAATTCGCGTTTTCCCGAGAGGATGCAGCGTGGAGAGCGTGGATGTGCACTCGGGGGGTGTTTTTAGTGACTGTTGGACCACGGCGGCCTGCAGGAGGGGTGTGACCACAGTCAGCTCTGTGTTCACCCCGTTGTCCCAGTATAGCCCGGATCCTTCCGGAAGGCATAGAGCACCGTTACAGTTGCCTGTTTAGAAAGAGAGAAAAAGATGGGTAAAGCCGAAGGGGCGGGGAGAAGGCGACGTTACCCCCGCGCAACGCGGTTTTCAAGCTTCCACGCAAACAAGTGTGGTTTAGAGCTCCGCTCGCTTGCTCTGAGCTGTGGGCAGGCTTGCCTGGTGGGAAGTGTGTTCAGAATTCAGTACAGTTTCTTCCTTGAGGAGACAGCGTTCTGCAAACAGGGTTTTCGTCACGCTCTGTGTTCACACCTTTTGCCAAGGATCAAACCAAAGATGCGTCTCTGGTTCTGTGTCCATGTTGTCCCTGTGTGTGCGTTTTGTGGACCATGGTGTTGTCTGACCTTGTGCAGCTGGAGCCGGAACGCGGCTGCTCCGTGTGGGGTCTGGGGCCTGGCACTTGGTAGGGAGTGCTTGGTCGTGGCAAGACTGGAAGAAGGGGAATAATTAGCACAGGTCGGATGCTGGTGCGTGTAGGAGATGGGTTAAACATGGCACGGAGTCTTCAACTTTTGACTAACGCAGATGTGACCAGAAACCACCACCGTGGCCACACTGGAGTGATGTTCTCAGCTTGTTGATTGCAAAACAGGCCAAGACCCTTGAGCATTGCAAAGCCTGGCTTCGTTCCCACCGGTAGCCAGCTCTTGCCACACAGCTGCGAGGTGCTTCTTCATAATTTCCTCATTTAGCCAGCAGTGACTTCCTGACCCCGCAAGCCGCTGACTAAGCGAGGAGAGGATGGATATTTGGCTGGCCCCTGAAGCCCCTGCACTGCCCCAGTCCTGGCTGACTTTGGCAAGACCTGGAGCTGCTTCTCCCCTCTCGAGGGGGTCTCCTTGGCTTCAGGGGCACAGTAGGAGGAGGCCAGTTACGGCTGTTGGTGTTCTTCTTCTGTATGGCTTCACACCAGCTTCCAGAACTTTAAATTGAGAACAGAGCTTTGTAAGCAGAGAGAAGAAGAGAGTCACCTAGAAAAGACCCTTCTCTCTATTTGACGAGTGTTTGATTTTACATCGGTGAAGAAACCTTTAAAGATGGTGTCCAGCTGCAGCTGGCCCGCTCTGCAAGTCTACAGGAGAGGTGTTTGTCCCTGTGTGTTGGAAACTTCTTTTAGCCCTTGGTATCTTGTTCTTGTATTTTACTTTCCTTGGGAACATGAGTGTTTCTATGTCACTGTTAGCTCGGGAGAGCGTGTTGCCCAGTCCTCGTGTGCTTCAAGAACAGCTGCAGGTGGTTATACCACTGGCTGCCCACGTTGCAGCTGATGACTTGAACGTGAACTGTGAGCTCAGGTTTATTCTGAACCCAGGGAGGCCAGGGGGAGCGAGGAAGGGGGAGTAACTGGGTTTTTGTGTCGTGGGAGTCCCCGACAAATCTGTGAAATCGAGTGAAAGAAGAAATGTTAAATTCTGGATTATTTTATTATATTTATACGGAAAACTCGCCTGCCCCTTTGGTAAGTACAAAGTGTGTTGTCTGTGTGAGCTGTGACTGGTTTACCTCCGTCCGCTGTGCCTGTGAGTTCAGTTAGCCTGGAGTTACGGGTGGAAACAACTCATCTGTCATCACACGATTCACAGGAGGAGCAGTCGGTTCTCTGTACGATTCAGTCTTCGGTGAGGACTCTATTTATGTCACTGTTAAATGTACGTACTTTTATAACAACTGTGAAATATACTTTTCCCCCACTGTGATTGCATCATTTATTTACTG
>NW_004444113.1:1218812-1233180 GCF_000243295.1 Trichechus manatus latirostris
CATCAACCCAACATCAAAGCTAGAGAAAGACAGTCTTCTGGAACCGTCCTTCTCAACAGATCCAGCTGAGCAGCCACCCCAGGATAGCCTTGTTAACTACTTTAGCTGTTAAGACGCAATTGAGTTTTACTAGATTAAGTCAATAAGACATTTTCTATATAGCCATGTTATAAAGTGAGACGAATTCACAAAGAATGCAAGGCTGTTTTTTTTTTGCAGGGGAGGTGGGTCGTCTGCTGGTTGTTGTATTTTTCTTTGTAGGAGCCTCTGTGCGCTGCAGGCACAGTAAGAAGAATTCCGAGCAGTCCTGGGAGCTGGTTCAATTTAATGTCATCACTTTTCAAGTAAAGGAGCACATTTCCCGGGTAGTGAATGACTGTATTATTTGCGGCAGCTTTTTTGTCAGGGGGGCTTTATAGACGTCTGGTTCCAAAGACAAATGGGGTATATGTTTGTACTTCTTTTCTGTGGCCATGGTTTCACTGCACATAGTTAGCTCTGAGATTTGATGTCTGTGGGCACCACGGGGCTGGGAGTGGGGAAGGCTGGGGAGCAGGCTTTGGAAGAGGTGAGGAGTATTCCAGCCTTCGCAGTCTCCTTCCAAGCTATCCACATCCGAGCTGCTGTGCGGATAATGAGGCATCGTGGGAAGCCATGTCTGGGAGGGTGGGATACTGTGATGTGGAGCAAACTGCAGGATCAGTTGGCGTGGAGCGGTTTGTCACGTAATGGTGGGACATTGCAGACAGGACAGTGCCAGGGACCTGCATTATTTACAGGTGACAAAATAAATGGCTCTGACTTAAGTGCCTGGGAGCCCTGTTGGCACAGTGGTTAAGAGCTCAGCTGCTAATCAAAAGGTGGGCAGTTTGAATCCACCAGCTGCTGCTTGGAACCCTGATGGGGCAGTTCTACCCTGTCCTATAGGGTCGCTGTGAGTCGGAATCAACTCGATGGCGACGGGTTTGGTTTTGGGCTTTCTAAGGGCCTGAGCCCTGCTTGGAAGATAGCCGTTTGCTGTTTTGGAAGCGAAGTCTTTTGCTTATATTCCAGACCCTCAGGAATAACAAAATTGATTCTTTCTAGGCCTTGTTACCACAGCCACCTGGCAAAGGGCAGGTTGCAAGCCTGTCTCAGGAGGCAGGGTTCTCATCCTAAGTTTTACACAGTGAATTCATGGCAGGTCTGAGACAAAATGCTTTCCCGTGACCTCTGTGTCACTGTTCATCTCTCCTCTGGCAACTAGTGCGTTAGATTTGGCTTTGCTGGGGTAATAAATAAGGAGCTCTGGTAGTGCATCAGTTAAGCATGCAGCTGCCAACTGAAAGGTTGGTGGTTCGAACCCATCCAGTGGCTCTGTGGGAAAAGACCTGGTGACCTGCTTCTGTAAAGATGACAGCCAAGAAAATCCTGTTGTGCAGTTTTACTCTGTCACATGGGGTTGCTATGAGTTGAAAATCTACTTGACGGCACCTAACAACAACTCCAAATCTCTGTGACATCTAATAAAGGTTTATTTCTTACTTGCACAACTTTTGATGAGGCTCAGCTGACCCCAGAGCAGCTGTGTTCCATGTGGCGACTCAGGGATCCAGGCTGCTTCCAGCTTGTGGCTCCATCAGCTCAAAATGAAGCTTCTGTGGCTGCCACAGAGCCCTGCTGGCACAGTGCTTAAGAGCTCAGCTGCTAACAAAAAGGTCAACAGTTCAAATCCACCAGCCACTCCTTGGAAACCCTATGGGACAGTTCTGCTCTGTCCTATAGGGTGGCTATGAGTTGGAATTGACTCTACAGCAACGGGTTGTATTGGACTAGGAGTCCCTGGGTGGTGCAAATGGTCAAGCGCTCAGCTCACTGTTAACCAAAAGGTTGGTGGTTCAAATACATCCAGAGGTGCCTCAAAAGAAAGGTCTGGCAATCTAAAAGTTCACAGCCATTGAAAACCGTATGGTGCACAGTTCTGCTCTGACACACATTGGGTTGCCATGAGTCAGAATCAACGCCAAGGCAACTGGTTTGGTTTTATATTGGACTAGCCTTCCCCACTGTTACACAACCATAGCTCCTTTTAGTGGGTAGGGGGTACTTGTTCTAAATAAAAGGATTAAAAAAAAAAAAAAAAAAGCCCATGGCCGTGGAGTCAATTCCAACTCAGCGACCCTACAAGACAGAGTAGAACTGTTCCAAAGGGTTTCTAAGGAGCAGCTGGTGGTTTTGAACTGCCAACCTTTTGCTTAGCAGCCGAGCTCTTAACCACTGTGCCACCAGGGCTCCAAAATAAAGGGACAAGCATGGTTCAATATTAATATTTAAGGGAGGAAAACAAAATAGTAATATTTATGTATTCTACAAATCTTACACATTTTGTTCCATCTGCTGGATGCCATTTGCCTTTTTCTTGAAACTAAATTGCTCCCAGAAAATTCTGTCTTGTTTTTTGGAGAGGAATTTCACCTTTTTCTAAGTATCCTCTGTGTACTAAGCTCTGGGCCAGATATATTCAAGTATATTTCTTCTTTAATACAGAGGACTGCACACTTGTTCTGTAAAGGGCCAGATAATAAATACTTCAGGCTTCGTAGATCATGGTACAATCCGTGCCATATAAGTCTTTGTTATTTGTTTGTTTTGGTTTTTGACCAACCTTTAAAACTACAAAAACCATTGTTATTTGGTGAGCATACAGAAACACGCCACAGCAGAATTTGGCCCTCAGGTTGTAGTTCGCGGATCCCTGACCTACTCTATTTTCTGGGTAAGTTTAAGTAACCTGCCCAGTTCACACAACCCTGCATTCACGCACAACAATGCTCATTTTAGGAACTTACCACCTGAAAAAAAAAAATCCTTTTTGTAATATTTGGGCCAGGGGACTCTCAGTGTCAGTCGATAATAGTGATAAGCTGGTTAAGAGTCTGCTGAAAGGATTTAACCTAAGGGAATGTGGAGATGGAATGAAACCCCTGGTTCTTCTCTTTGCAACTCCTTCCTGCATTGCTTCTGGAAGATTCCCAGGCTCGGTTGCCATCCAGAGGTGTGTCGATGCCTAGGAGAGGGGGCAGAGGAGAGCCGTCCTGAGTCTGCCATTGCCATTTAGTCCCTGCTTTCGGATTTATCCCTGCCTTCCTCTGTGCAGAACAGAGCCTGGCGCTACTCCTCATGCTGTTTCCCATTTCTCTTGTGAGTGGCCTCTCCAATACGGGCTCTTGCTTGCTTAAAAAGAGTGACGCAAAGTCTTAGGAAGCAAGTCTAAATCTAGAGCAGATGTGAAGACTAGTGTTGCCTGGGAGATGCAGCACTGCCATTACTCATGACTGAATGACGTGGTGTCACTGTGTGTTGGACAAGCGTCCCCTCTGCTCAAGGACGAATTCGGTCGTCTGAGTCAGAGGGCTCCAAAGAGCTCGTTCAGAGCCCCTCCCACCCACGGCCACTTCAATTACATGAGCCATTTTCACCTTCAGCGTATTCAGGACAAGTCAGAGAACCTCTGGGGACCGTGGAGATGGCCCAGCCCTGAGCTCCTGTCCCCCAGGAGTTTGAGGCAGTCCTCAAAGAACACCAAGAAATATATGACTTCTCAGGATAAATGTGATGCAGCTCTGGGTAGCGTCTTCTTTAGATTCACGGCTCATTTAAAATATTTTTACTAAAAGCTAGCACGTGTCATGTATTCAGATGCAAAATTGATGTGACTCTTGTGAGTCCAACCCTCACTGTCCCCTCTGTGTTGGGGCATTTCAGGGAATAATTTTAAGGAGCAGAGTCAAGTTCTGTCACCCGTCCTCCTTTACAGATGGTGCATTTAAGGTCAGAAAGGAAAAATGATGCAGTGAAGAACTCACAATTTGTAAGCGGCAACTTCTGCCTCCAAGGTCAGTTCTCCCACTGCTGCAGATGATGAGTCTGGAATTAAATGAGGGCCTGGGGGCTCTTGGGTGTAATGATGGCTGAGGTCTACTCACTCCCTGTCTTAGTTATCTCGTGCTGCTATAACAGAAATGCCACCAGTGAATGGCTTTAACAAACAGAAGTTTATTTTCTCACAGTCTAGGAGGCTGGAAGTCCAAATTCAGGGTGCCAGCTCCCGAGGAAGCCTTTCTGTCTCTGTCGGCTCTGGGGGAAGGTCCTTATCATCAGTCTTCCCCTGGTCTAGGAGCTTCTTGGCGCAGGGACCCTGGGTCCAAAGGGCGCACCCTGTATCTGGGGGAAGGTCCTTCTCATCAATCCTCCCCTGGTCTAGGAGCTTGTCAGCACAGGGACCCCAGGTCCAAAGGACTCACTCTGCTCCTGGCTTTTCTTCCTTGGTGGCATGAGGTTCCTCTCCTCTCTGCTCGCTTCTCTCTTTTATATCTCAAAAGAGATTGACTCAAGATACAGCCTAATCCTGTAGATTGAGTCTTGCCTCATTAACACAACTGCCTCTAATCCTGCATCGTTAACATCATAGAGATTAGGATTTACAGCACATAGGATAATCACAACAGATCACAAAATGGACAACCACACAATACTGGGAATCATAGCCTAGTCAAGTTGACATACATTTTGGGGGGCACAATTCAGTCCATAACACTCCCCATTGCAAATTTTGGGTCACAGAGGATGGTCATCATGGTGATGATCATAATAGCGACAAGGAAATTGATTTGTGAGGAGTGTGTGAAGAAAGAGGGAAGGTGTAGCCCTCTCCCTACCTTCCCGTGTGTGGGTTCTCTCATCTTCTGAGGACTCCTAGGTAGTAAGATGTTGCAGCACTGAGTACACTGTATGATGATTGTCCACTTACATGATGCTGTCTCCATGCTCTGGGAGTCTTCCTAATTCATCTTTGTGTCTACACCCAGTGATCCAAACACATGGATAGATGGATGGAAGGATGGATGCATGGACTGATGAATGAATAGGGTTGAGAGTAAAGGTTGAAGAGACATAGATGACTTAGATTAGCAGATGGTTGAAAGGGAGTCAAGGGAAAGAAAAATATCCCCATAATCCAGGTGTGCACTTTCAAGTACACTATGAACAGAAATGGTAACCAAAAGCCAAACCTGCTGCTGTCGACGTGATTCCAACTCACAGCAACCCTGTAAGACAGAGTAGAACTGCCCCATAGTGTTGCCAAGGAGCAGCTGGTGGATTCGGACTGCCGACCTTTTGGTTAGCAGCCAAGCTCTTTAACCACTGTGCCACCAGAGCCCCCAGGAAAGTAAATAGGAGTCTAAATTTAGGTAACAATGTCTTCCACAGAGGGCAGCCAGTGCACTGCCTTCTCCTACCATAGGTCTGTTCACCATGCTAGAAGCAAATAGTCATGGAGCTCAGCTTGGTGCTAAAGCTATTGCCCACAGTTATCAAGTACGCGTACATCTATTCCATCATTTTTCTTTAGTGATCTTGTAAGGATTTGGCAAGAAGCTAAGGCAGTTATCAGATAAACCGGGACATTTCGCTAGCCTACCCCCTCCCTCCATCCACACAGTTATTTGTTAAGCCAATATACTGAGGGCCAAACTCTGTATCTTCGAAGTAAATACTGACTCACAGCATGGTGTTATCCTCACTTTAACATCATCACAGGCTTCCAGCTGTGTTGTGCACAAACCATCTAAAAACTGAAATCAGACAGGCAACACATTCTCGACAGGGAAACGTCTGACTGATCCAGATGGCATTCATACAGCTCTGTCTCACCTCCACTGACCTAGTCCTTCTTCACAAATCCCAAGTGTAGAAATAGTGAAGACCATCCAACGAGTACAAACAAACACTATAGATTCATAGTTTGCTATAACAAGGGAGTCAACCACCACCACTTGCATTTGGCAGAGGCTCAGAGGAGGCAGGGGAGGGGAAAGCTTTCTAGCAGGGTGTAAAAAAGGGAAGCTTCAGATATGCCCCAGTTGGAGGTGGGCTGACTAGAAATGGGGTGTTTTATATGATTGGTTTGAGAAGCACATTAGGCTTTTCTCTGGTTGGTTCTAAGTTGGAAGCAGAGCAAAAATAGAGAAGCTGGCAGTGATTGGCCCGGTTCTGATTGTCTTAGACCAGGTGCTGCAGAGGTTGTGATTTGGTTTCCTAGATGGGCTGTTGTCAAAGTTGTGGGTCAGAGCTCTGTTGTCATAATAATCTGGCCATTGTCTGTTGGATATTCAGTCTCTCACAGGGTGGTCGACTGTCTCCTCACCCTACTGTATTGTCTGGTTGGATTAATTTCCCACGGCAGTAGTAACTACCACAAAATGGGTGACTTGAAACAACAGAAATTTATTCTGTTGCAGTTCTGGAGGCTAGAAGTTCGAAATCAAAGTACCACTAGGGCCATGTTCTCTCTGAAGGTTCTAGAGAAGCATCTTACCATACCTCTTCCTAGCTTTTGTTGTTGCGGGCAATCCTTGGTGTTCCTTGGCTTGTATCTGCACTATGGTACTCCTGTCTCTGCCTCCATCTTTGCATGGCCTTGCTCCCTGTGTGCCTTCACCCAGCTTTCTTATAAGAACACCAGTCACTGGATTTAGGACTCACTCTAATCTAGTATGACCTCATCTTAGCTTCACAAATGACATCTTCAAAGATCCTGTTTCCAAATAAGTTTACATTCCAAGGTTCCAAGTAGATGTGAATTTTGGGGGAATACTCCTCAACTTTATACAAGCAAAAGGTGGACAATGAATAAGGAAGACCAAAGAAGAATTGATGCCTTTGAATTATGGTGTTGGCAAAGAATATTGAATATACCGTGGACTGCCAGAAGTATGGACAAATCTGTCTTGGAAGAAGTACAGCCAGAATGCTCCTTAGAAGCAAGGACGGCAAGACTTTGTCTCACATACTTTGGACATGTGATCAGGAGGGACCAGTCCCTGGAGAAGGACATCATGCTTGGTAAAGTAGAGGTCAGCGAAAAAGAGGAAGACCCTCAACGAGAAGGATTGACACAGTGGCTGCAACAATGGGCTCAAACATAACTATGATTGTGAGGATGGCACAGAACCAGGCAGTGTTTAGTTCTGTTGTACATAGGGTCACTGTGAGTCGGAACCGAGTCGACAGCACCTAACGACAACAACTCTTCAACCCACTACGCTGATTAAGGGCCTCCTTCTGCTGTCAGTGGGGCCCGAAGCCTGGCAAGTCTGGACCTGACATGAGGCCTTGGGCATGACAGGGGTTTCAACTCTTGAAGTCTTGAGATGCCCAGAATAGAGGATGTTAGGAAGTGACCCTATGGGTAGAAACTTGGGTACACTTAGAGGCGGGAAGAGAAGAATCCACATCTGACCACGTGGAGTGATTGGCAGGCCCACCCCAAGGAAGACAGACACTGTTGCCAGTGGGTACTCTGGTGATCTCCTTTCACAAAGGAGATTATGAAGTTTATATGCGACTTGTGATCCTCCCACTGTACACATATCATCAACGTGTTCTTGTCTTGGCCCCCAAACTACATGTACAGAACAAAATATTCTCCGAAGCTTCAGGTGTGTTTATCAAACTCCAGAGAAGGTCCACATTCAATTCAGTGTGCCCAAAACAAATTACCTCACTCCCCAGGTCCATGGCTCCTTCTCATGGTCAGTGGCATCCCAGGCTCCATCTTGCCCAAGCTCTAACCTAAGCATCATCCCCTCACCTCCCACATCTGGTCCATCCACTCAAAAGGTCAGCAGTTCGAATCCACCAGCCACTCCTTGGAAACACTATGGGGCAGTTCTACTCTGTGCTATAGATCGGGTCACTATAAATCAATCAACTCGATGACACAACAAAAACAATCACATTAGCGTTTATACATATAAAATCTGATCAACTCTTTGCTTTTGTGGGATGAATTGAATACGAACAATGTCACTGATGTTAAAGAAACAAATTAGCACTGTCTTCACTTTTGATTCTGAAATGGGTCTTCTTCCTAAGTCTTAGGGATGTTGAAGCTTTCTGCCGCAAACGTGGACGCTTTGCTTCTGGTTCATAATAGTAACACCATCTTCCATAATCAGCTGCTATCTTTCACAAAAACGTGTGCTTTTTATTTTTTCCAACGTCCGTTGAAAAGTCAGAGCAAGTGTCAAGGCTTTTGAATTTCTGAGTTCATCATTCGAAATGCTTAGCAAGTCTTCACAGAAATGTCCCTGGTGTTCAAGTAACACTTCATCCATCATGCTCACAGTTAACTGTCCAGCACGCTGACCGTCTTGGCATTTCCATTGCTCCCGTGAGTGACAAGGCAATGCCTTTGTGCCCCACTGCTCAACCATCTCCTTCCTTTCTTAAACCTTCCGTGACAATCAGGAACTCTTTTCTTTGCCATCTATTCTTGGCCTTTCCTCCGAATGCTTCTTTTAGAAGTCAGATGTCTTGCCTGCCCATTGTTTCACTTTATACCAAATTTGAGAAGCTTTGCTCTGAAAACTGCTACCATTTTGACTTGGGCATGAAGCAGCATGCACTTCTCCTTCTACCCGCTGGCACAAGCCCACCCTCTTGGCATGGAAAAGCCTGCTACCTCCAGGCAAGGACGAGTTTCAACAAGTCCCTGTTAAGATCGGTCTCCGTGTTCCCTGAGCCTCACAGACCACCCCTGTGGGCACACAGAAATCCACTTCAGTGGTTGAAAAAATATTCGTAGGGCAAAAAGTTAGAAATATTTACCCTGTTCTTAGACTGTATGTCATTCTGCGAGGTGGCACCCCCAGAAATTCCCCACAAAGCTTTATTGTGAAGAGCCTCCACAACCACAATGTTATGAGTCATAGCGACCCCATGCAACAGAGTAGGCTATAGTCTTTACAGAAGCAGATGGCCAGGACTCTCTCCTGCAGTTTGGCTCAGTTAGCAGCTGAGCACTTAGCTGTTATGCCACCAGGGCTCCAAAATAAACCACAGTAAACCACTCCAATACTACCCTAGCATGACCCAGCGTCATTCCAACTGAAATCTCTCTTTCCGTCTCATTCAGAGTTACTGCAACTGTTCCACATTCGCTGCCTCCATTTCTTCAAGTTGTTCCATTCACTTGTACCCGTCTCTGCATTCTGGCTTCTCCTCCCACTGCTTTATTGAAATTCTTCTCCAACTTTTCACGGGAGTGATAATTATAATTTCTTCCACAAAAATCTATTTGCATCTATAATATGCTGGGCATTGTGGGAGTTGCTGGAGATTTCTTCTTGAGGCTCTGAGGGAGAATCTGCTCCATTCCTCTCTCCTGGCTTCTGGTGGTGGCCTTCCTTGACTTAGAGATGCATCACCCTGACATCTACTTTTGTCTTCACCTGGCCGTCTTCCCTGTGTGCCTCTCCCTTCTCTCTTCTCTTATGAGGACACCACTCGTATTGCATTAGTAGTCCTCCTACTCTAGTATTACCTGGGGTTAACTGATAACATCTTCGAAGACCTTATTTCCAAACAAGGTCATGTTCACAGGTACTGGATTGAATCATGTCCTGCCAAAATATGTGTTGAAATCCTAATCCTTGTACTTGTAAATGGAGCCCTGGTGGCGCAGTGGTTAAGAGCTTGGCTGCTAACTAAAAGGTTGGCGGTTCGAATCCACCAGCCGCTCCTTGGAAACCCCATGGGGCAGTTCTCCTCTGTCCTGTAGGGTTGCTATGGTCAGAATCAACTAGTCAGCAACTGGTTTGGTTTCAGGGTATTTGTAAATATGACCCTGTTTGGAAATAAGGATTTTTCTTTTGTTATGGTAGTGAGGTCAGGTCAGAGTAGGGTGAGTCCTAGACCTAATCACTTTTGACTTATAAAGAGAACCAGAATAGACAGACACGGGGGAAGAAGAAGATAGACAATAGAGACAGATGCATCTTCAATCCCAGGATGTCAAGGATCATTGGCAGCTACTAGAAGTTGAAATAGGAACTGAAGGACCTCCCCTTGGAGCCACGCCCTGAATTCAGACTTCTAGCCTCTTTGAACTGTGAGAAAATAAATTTCTGTTCTTTAAAGCTACCACATGTGGTATTTCTGTTACAGCAGCACTAGGAGACTGAGATTTCAACATATCTTTTGGAGGACATGGTTCAATCTGTCACACTCATGAAAATACCTACCAGCTGCCCAGAGCCCTCACAGCCATGTCCCCGAGTCCACAGTCACAGATCCTTCCATCCTTCTTCCTCCTCAAACACTTCCATCTCCTGCTATGGCCCATTTCCTCCACTGAATGTCAGCAGAGAAAAGTTGTAGAGAGAGAGCCACGGAATCCAATGTTAGAGTTAGAAAGGACCTAGAGTGTTAAAACTCATCACTAAGGCATGGAGAACTAATATAATATCTACTTCTCATGGGAATATTTGCACTTTAAAAGTGGAAATGTGCCTTAAACCAGAGAAGCCAAACAGTGAGAGGTTAGTACCGTTTCTCAAACATTAAAGCCAGGGTGGGGTCAAGAAGTAGAAGCAGGAAGAGGCACCAACTGTAAAGTCCCTGAGGGACATGGACAGGAGGTGACACCAATGGCTGTGCCTGTCCCTTGGGAATCCCAGCAGCTTGTAGAGACGGGTGGATGGGGGTGGCCATAGTTATGTGGGGCTGGAGGTGAGGTTTGGGGACCACTTGCAGAAGGATTAGCAGTAGCTGTAGGTCTCTACCCTGACCAGACTGGATAAATGGCTCGTGGTGGAATTTGACACCATTGGAGGACGGAGAAAGCTGGGTCAGGCTGGGGCAGGGCACACCTCAGTAGAAAGAGGCCAGTCCTCTCTCTCCCTTCATTTTGCTGGTGTTGACCACCCTTCTGCCTGTAAATGCCAGAGTCTTCTGGCCTACTAACCTCAGAGTCTCACCCAAGCTTTCCACAGAGCACCTCCTGCAGCTGGGAACTTCTGCCCGGATTGGGAATGAATGGCTCTTCTCAGGAGTCTCTCTCTGTGGAAGGATGGGAAGACCTTTGTATAAACCCAGGAGTGTTGGGTTGAATAGCATTCCCCTCAAAATAAGCCCACGTCCTAATCCCTGGAACCTGTGAATTTGACTTTATTTGGGGAAAGGGTCTTTGCAGATATAATTAGACAAGGATCTCAAGATGAGATCACCTTGGATTATCCAGGTGTGCCCTGAATCCAATGACAAGTACCCTTATAAGAAGCTCACAGAGAGGAGGTAATGTGACCATGGAGGCAGAGATTGGAGTGATGCGCCCACAAGCCAAGGAGTGCCTTGAGCCATCAGAAGCTGGAAGAAACAAAGAACGAATTCTCACCTAGAGCCTTTGGAGGGAGTGCAGCCCTGCTGACACCTTCACTTTGGACTTCTGGCCTCTAGAACAGTGAGAGAACCAATTTCTGCTATTTTAAACCACAAAGCTTGGGGTGATTTGTGACAGCTGCCACAGGAAACTAATATACCAGGTCCAGAATTTTACTTCTCTCCCAACCCCAGAATCCCTGTAACTAAAAGAAAACTGCAGTTTCTTTTGTTTTCCCTGCCTAAATATTTCTCAATAAAATGATGAGTATTAAGACCCCAGGCTACAGCTTTATCTGGTCATCCTTACAGGAGTGTTTATTAGTCTCGTCCAGGGAAGGCTGGTGGTGGAATGTCTCGGAGTCTGTCTTAGGCTGGGTTCTCTAGAGAAGCAAAACCAGTGAAGAGTGTATATATATATATATATATATATATATATATATATATATGTATATAGAGAGAGAGACAGAAAGAGATTTATACCAAGGAAATGGCTTATGTGATTATGGAGGCTGGAAAGTCTCAAGTCCATGGGTCAGGCTGGAGGCTTCCCCTGATTCACGTAGCTACAGGGCTGACGAACCCAAGATCAGCAGGTCAGATAGCAGTCCTCTGGTTTACAGGCTGCAGAGGTTGACGGATTCCAAGACTGGCAGGTAAGCTACTAGCTCAAGTCCCAAGAACCAGAGGTCAGATGGCAGGTGAGCCAGATGCAGGAGCCAGAGGGAGCAAAAGCCCACAAGCCTTGCCAGAAAGTCCACCAATATTGGATGCAGGCCACACCCCTAAGGAAACTCCCTTTCAGCTGATTGGCCACTCATAACAGATCTCGTCACGGAGATGATCACATTATATCAGATCTCATCATGGCGGTGATTACATCAGTATACAACTGCCAAACTACATCATAATAGCCAAACCACTGAGAATCATGGCCCAGCCAAGCTGACACACAACTCAACCATCACAGAGCCCCACTGGCCATCTGCAGTCATCAGTGTCTTAGTCTCTGTTTACTATCGACACCTGTGTCCTAGCCCTCCCCGGGGCAGTCAGAATGCCAGCAGCAAATGACACACAGAAAGGATGGTTTCTCAGCCTCCATCTCTGCTCTCAGCTCTTAGAAGCTTCTCTTTCAACGTCGAGAGCCTTGGTTCAGGGCAGCCAGGCCACGCTGGCTCAAAGCAGCCACCGTCTCCCCAGAGCCCTGCCAGCTGCCTGGTCTCTGAGCCACCAAAGACATCCTTGAGTTACTAAGCACTTTTTGGAGACAGGAATTCCAGAAATGGCACTAGGTTCCTTCTGGACGGCACCATAGTGCCATGCCTGCCTCAGAAAGAAAAGCAGTTGTCTTTCCACCTAGAGCTGTAGTTTCGAAGGAAACCCTTCTTGAAATCAAAGCTTCAGGGAAACCTGGAACATAAAACAGATAATTGTGGGCCTAGTCGAGACCAGAGTCCTGGGTGGAGGATGGGGACAGAGGGTTATGTATCTAGGCTTTCTTCCCATTCCCCTGTCTCTCGTGCCCCGCCCTTAACCCAGGCCTCGGGGAGTACTGCTTGAAAACCCATATCTCAGACAAGGACTGCTGTGTGCCAAGAAAGGGTACGGATACTAGGTCTCACTTACTCCCACATTTTCCACTCTGGGAGGTCAACTCTTCAAGAAAGGCTGAGTTCAGTTCATCTTTGTGTGTGTACATTGTTGTCAGCTGCTGTCAAGTTGGCCCCCTGCTCATGGCGACCCCACACACAATGGAACAAGATACTGCCAGGTCTGGCACCATCCCCATGATCGGTTGCAGATTGGACTATTGTGATCCCCAGGATTTTCATTGGCTGATTTTTGGACGTAGATCACCAGGCCCTTCTTCCTAGTCTACCTGAGTCTGGAAGCTCTGCTGAAACCTGTTCAGCCTCACAGCAACACACAAGCCCCCAATGACAAATGGGTGGTGGCTGGCTTCTTATGAGGTACATTGGCCGGGAATCAAACCTGGGTCTGTTGCATGGAAGGCAAGAATTCTACCACTGAACCACCGATGCCTTGTTCATATAGTAGGTGTTCAATAGATGTTTCAGACTAACATAAATGTTCTTTAGGAAGAGTCAGATAGAACATTTACTACTGTTGTTTTTAAAGGTGGCTTTTTAGGGTACATCTCTCTCAGCAGATGCTACTTCACCAGTTCAAATCTGTAGTCCACGAGTTGGGCGTCAAGGCAGTGTAATGATAAGGAGAGAAATTCCTCTTGATTTTCGGGGGATGACGTTTTCTGGCCTGCACATCACCTGTCTCCTTGAGACTGCATCATGCATTGCAGAACCAGACAGAGAGCTGTGCTGGGTTTTCTAAACCAACATCGGGACCACAAACTGGCTTTCTCTTGGCTTGAAATGACATGGTGGGGAGAACATGCTTCTCCTGAACAGCGTGTGGTTACGAGCTTGGGGTCTTGGGTTAATTTTCCCAGATCAACGCCCCCACTAGCTCTTTAACCTTGGGCAAGTTACTTAATCTCCCTGTACTTCACTCTGCTCATCTGTAAAATGGGATGATAACAAAACCCAAGGGACATGCTGGGATCTCCTGGGGTCCCTGTCACCAGCTCTTTGCTGCACCCCCAGTTATGTGTGCTTCACTTCCCCCTGCTCATGCGTCCTTCACCCACAGGGGTGGAGGGCCAGGAGTGCCTGGGGGTTCAGGTCCCCCAGGGGCAGCCCATAGCCTGGGACTGAGCCCCTGAGATAATGCAAAGGGCACAGCCTTCTGTGGTGAGCTGAGGGTTTGGGGTGTTTGCATTTGGGGTTTTATAGGAAGAGTGAAGGGGCACGTAAGGACCTCAAGAGGGGGTGATCACCTCATCCCTGTTACCTGGGAATTTCCCGGTTTTAGCACTGGTTGCTGTGTGTCTCGGTCCCTGGTGCTAGGTGGCT
The DNA here is from genome assembly GCF_000243295.1 of Trichechus manatus latirostris. Classification (NCBI taxonomy): domain Eukaryota; kingdom Metazoa; phylum Chordata; class Mammalia; order Sirenia; family Trichechidae; genus Trichechus; species Trichechus manatus. Next base: position 1,232,951 of record NW_004444113.1, read on the forward strand.
TTAAAAAACAGAAATGGATTTTTTCACAGTTCTGGAGGATACAAGCTTCGGTAGGGTTCTGGGCTGCGTCCTTCCGTGTAGGAGATCCTGGATTCCTGTGTCCCTGGGCTTGGGGTCTGGGCAGTGTCCTTACAGGAGATCCGGGGTTCCTGCCTCCCTGGGCTTGGGGTCTGGGCTGTGTCCTTGTAGGAGATCCTGGATTCCCGTGTCCCTGGGCTTGGGGTCTGGGC
>NW_004444113.1:1233280-1235937 GCF_000243295.1 Trichechus manatus latirostris
AGATCCTGGATTCCCGTGTCCCTGGGCTTGGGGTCTGGGCCGTGTCCTTGTAGGAGATCCTGGATTCCCGTGTCCCTGGGCTCGGGGTCTGGGCCATGTCCTTGAAGGAGATCCTGGATTCCCGTGTCCCTAGGTTCGGGGTCTGGGCCGTGTCCTTGTAGGAGATCCTGGATTCCCATGTCCCTGGGCTTGGGGTCTGGGCCGTGTTCTTGTAGGAGATCCTGGGTTCCTGTGTCCCTGGGCTTGGGGTCTGGGCCATGTCCTTCCTTGTAGGAGATCCTGGGTTCCCGTGTCCCTGGGCTTGTAGACAGTCCTCACGTGGCTCCTGTCTGACACCATGTGTGTCTCCGTGTCTTTTCTGCTCTTCTCATAACTCAGAAGGGATTAGGTTTAGGACCCAGTCTGCTCCGGTATGACCTTATTCACATAACAAAAGAACCCCCGTATTTCCCAGCAGGATCACACCCACAGGTACAAGGGCCAGTAATTCAGCATGTGTTTTGGGGGGACACAATTCGTTCACAAAGCCCGACCCCTAGGACATGCTAGTGGAAAGCCAGAGTCCAGAAGGTGGCCTCTCTGGGGGTTAACGCTGCCCCTGGTATCAGGTCAACACCTCTGGGCTGCATGATGGTGCGGGACCCTTGCCTTGGCTGCCTGCCAGGTCTGATGCCGGGGGATCTCCAGGGCGTCCCACACATTTCTGCCAGAGCTGGCGGTGCCCGGCCCCTCCAAGGCTGCTGACAGCTGTGGTAGTGAGCCTGCAGCCAGGAGCGCTAGTGCCAGGGCATCCTGGGCCTGGCCCCCCTTCAGCGTGACTGCCGCAGACACTCCCCAAGGAGGTCCTGTTGGCAAAGCGCGGGAAGCTGTGAATGAAAGGCAGCCACACAGACATCATAATCTGCCGAGACGGGAACGGGCCTGCCACCCTGGGGCCAAGCCGGCCCCATGCGGTGCCAAACAGCTTCTGGTCAGATGCAAATGGGAATTGAAGGCCAAGGCCGGTACTGGTGGTCCTTTCTCCCAGCCAGCCATAGATGTTGCTCGTTAGTTTCAAACGCTTGAAGCAAAATGTACCATTTCAGAGAGTTACCAGTATCTGTTACCGTGGAGTCAACCCTGACTCATGGTGACCCCATGTGTGTCAGAGTAGAACTATGCTCCGTAGGGGTTTCAATGGCTGATATTTCAGAAGTAGATCACCAGGCCTTTCTTCCGAGGCACCTCCGGGTGGATTCAAACCTCCAACCTTTTAGTTAGTAGCTGAACACTTAACCATGGGACTCTTTACAACAAGTTAGACCAGTTTATAAAGGACATCCAAGACGGGAGGTTTCGCACCGTTGCTGCTGTTGGATTGAGACGTCTTTGGTGAACTTCCCTGGTGGGGGCAGTGCCAGCGGCCGGGGAAATCCTACAGACCTCCCTGCACGAAGTCCACGCCCGAAACGGTGGCGAGTCCCGAGCCATCACAATGCAAGAGCTTCCCCCTTTGTCTCTTCAGAGCTGCTGCAGAGCTTCCCGAGGGACCGGACGGATTCCTTGCAGAAAGACAGCCCTCACGCGTCCTGCATCCCTGACATGTTGTAGAGCTGTCACTTCTGGAGGTGGGATGTGGACAGACCAAAGCACAGGAGAAATGCCTTGTGGCGTCTGTGCAATGCCAGCAGCCTTCGTCTTCCCTTCTTAGCTGGTACTCTGCACACCTGGGGTCGCCATGAGTCAGAATCGACTCTATGGCAACTATCAACAGCAAGCAGTTAGCCCGTTGTGAGGAAGTCGACACCGACTCATGGCGACCTCGTGTATCAGAGCAGAACTGTGCTCCAAAGGGTTTTTAGCGGCTGATTTTTGGGAGCAGATCACCAGGCCTTTCTTCTGAGGTGCCTCTGTGTGGACTCCAACCTCCAACCTTTTGTTTCGGTTAGCAACTGAGTGCATTAACCATTTGCATCACCCAAGCACTCATAACTGTGCCAACAAATCCCAATTTCCTCTGCACTAGGAGTGAGGAAGAGGTGTTAACAAGAAGGTCTCCTGGGTTTCAACAGCTTATGGCTTCTGCTGCCCACACTCTGATGGACATGCTGACGGGCAGGGCTGGGTCGGAGAAGGGAAGCGGGGGAGAATGCAAAGGAGAAAGGAAGAGAAGGGTCTGAGCAATATGGAACCTGGATAACTTCCTCTTGCAAAACCTGACGGTGGCTGTCGGCTCAGAGCTAACTCTTGCGGAAATCTCCAAATGACCAATGGCAAAGAGAACAGACTGTCATCTCACAAGACTGCCCTGAGTTATGATTTCAATAAATCCTGGACACCATGCTTTCATTAAATCCCCAAATGCCTCAAGGTTTTCTCAGTATAGTACTATCATAACTATCCGTACCATAAAAACTGAAGTCCGATCATTTACATTTTCAGGCAGGCGCAGGGAGTCAGAAGCTTAAAGTTCTCCTTATTTAGAAAGAGTCGGGACCACATTCCCCACTTGTCTGAAGCCCTCCTACGGAATAGTATTGTTTTCAATTCCTATTTCTGGGGTGACTACTAAGGTCGAACATTTATATTTGTCACTTGCATTTTTTCCCAGAGCTGTTAGCCCCATCTATTTCCTTAGCTCTCTGCTGGAATCATTTAAAATGATTGGGGATTATTAA
>NW_004444113.1:1238246-1240181 GCF_000243295.1 Trichechus manatus latirostris
ACGATGTTCACATGTGCTGTCTGCCATATCCACCTTGCCCGCTGATGTTGAGGTTACAAGATTGATCAAGGGGGCTCAGCCAACAGAGGTGCCCAGTTCTGTTGCAGAGACCCAGGACAATCATGCTTGCATGTGGCTGTGTTTGCCAATGAATCTGCTGAGTAGCTATGGGTTTTATCTATTTTTCTTGGGGAGAACTCAGAGAATGGGACATACTGTCACTGATGGGTGACTGATTTATGACAAAACTGTCAACTTCTCCAGGTGCTGTCAAGTGGATTCCGACTCCTAGCAAGCCATGTGCATCAAAGCAGAATTGTGCTCCGTAGGGCTTTCAGTAGCTGATTTTTGGGCGTAGATTGCCAGGCCTTTCTTCCAAGGCACCTCTGGGTGGACTCAAACTACCAACATTTTGGTTAGCAGCCAAGAGTGTTTACCGTTTACACTACCCAGGGACTCCACCGTTGGCTTCTGTTATTGTTGTTAGGTGCCAGCAGCTGATTTTTAGCTCATAGTTACCCCATCTGACAGAGCAGAACTTGCCCCATAGGATTTTCTAGGCTGCAATCTTTAAGGAAGCAGATTGCCAGCCCTTTCTCCTGTGGAGCCACTTGGTGGGTTCTAACTGTTGACTCTTTCTTTTCTTTTTTTTATTGTACATTAGGTGAAGGTTTACAGAGCAAATTAGTTTCTCATTAAACAATTAATACACATAATGTTTTGTGACATTGATTGCCAATTCCACAACGCGTCAACACTCTCCCCTTCTCACTGTTGAGTTCCCCATTACCAGCTTTCTTGTCCACTCCTGCCTTCTTGTCCTTGCTGCTGGACTGCTGTGCCCATTAAGTCTTGTTTTGTCTTATAGGCCTGTCTAATCTTTGGCTGGAGGGTGAACCTCAGGAGTGACTTCATTACTAAGCTATAAGGGTGTCCGTGGGCCATACTCTTGGGGTTTCTCCAGTCTCTGTCAGATAAGTAAGTCTGGTTTTTTTTTTTTGTGAGTTAGAATTTTGTTCTACATTTTTCCCCAGCTCTGTCTGGGACCCTCTGTTGTGATCCCTGTCAGAGCAGTCGGTGGTGGTAGCCGGGCACCATCTAGTTGTGCTGGACTCAGTCTGGTAGAGGCTGCGGTAGTTGTGGTCCATTAGCTGTTTGGACGAATTTCCCTTGTGTCTTTGGTTTTCGTCACTCTCCGTTGGTCCAGATGGGGTGGGACCAGTGGACATATCTTACATGGCCACTCACAAGCTTTTAAGACCCCAGTTGAACTGTCAACATTTCAGTTTTCAGCCATGTGCTTAACCCATCAACTTCCAAAAAAAACAAAAGGCAAAAAACAAAACCCATTGCCTTCGAGTTGATTCTGACTCATAGCGACCCTATAGGACAGAGCAGAACTGCCCCATAGGGTTTCCAAGGAGCGGCTGATGGATTCGAACTACTGACCTTTTGGTTAGCAGCCAAACACTTAACCACTGGGCCACCAGGGCATAACCCATACCCAACAACTTGGTCCCCCCATCCTTTTCTACCCATAAGTAACATGCCTCCTTGTTACATCCTTTTTTTAAAATCATGTCATCTATTACAGGTTGCTAACTTACTTATCGATACTTAACGTTTCTTATGAATTCTGCTTGTATCTCACAAGGTACTGGCTTTCTCATTTTCTATACTTCACACACCTTATAAATTCCATCTAGCCCATTTGTTTTCCTGTTCTCTATAGAAGAGTTGAATATCCACAAGGAATACAGTAAATTCACCTTCTACCTGTGAGTGACTTTCACTTCAGGGGACAAATTCCCAAGATTAGAAAAAAAATTGTGAATTGAATTTGGCTTATATTTAAGGCATGGAGACATCATCTGCATGGAAGGTATTTAAGGCATGGAGACTTCACCTGCATGGAAGGTATTTAAGGCATGGAGA
>NW_004444113.1:1240623-1247838 GCF_000243295.1 Trichechus manatus latirostris
GAGATATCACCTACATGGAAGGTATTTAAGACATCACCTGCACGGAAGGTATTTAAGGCATGGAGACATCGCCCGCATGGAAGGTATTTAAGGCACGGAGCTATCACCTGCATGGAAGGCATTGGCTGGGAAGGAGAGCAGTAGCACACAACTGCAGTTCTCCCAGCACCCAACCACATCATGGGTGGGCCTCAGGGAATCAGGGCTCACTTAGACTAGGGTGTGGAGGTGGCACCTGGTCTAAAATAGACAAATGAGTTGAGGAATTGAGTCTTCCTGATAGGCAAGGCCCAGTGAGGAGAAGAGGATGGAACGCAAAGAGCAACTCCTTTGCGGGGGAGGAAATCTCATCTCCACGAGTAAGAGACAAACGATAGAGGAAATGAAGAAGGATGGAAGCTTAATTCTTCCCCCTTGTGACCAATCTTCGGTCTTGCCCCTCCCTGTTACCCCCTCCCTTCCTCCCTGTTGGTCTTGTCTGGGTCTCGAAGGGACCAGGGTTCCAGTCTTGATGGAGGAGGGAACGAGATTGCAGATCACTCATTGTCCTGGATCTCGCCGTCTTTTACACGTGTACCCTGTTAAACGTTCCTACATTAGAGGTGGAATTCGGAAAGCAGGTTCATATCAACACCTCTGATTTGCTCTCAGGCACAGAATTGGTTCGTGATTTGGCCTCAGTTGGAGAACAAGCCTCTCCCAGCCTCCACGCCCTCTTAGTCTCGGGAGGCAGGGTGTTCCTGCCCTGCCCTAGTGCGACCAGTTGTCTTTAAATAAATCTCGGTCAGTGTCCCAACTCGGGACCACACGGGCTTCACTTGGCTGCAGTGCTTTTACTCCAACAACTAAACGCAGAAATAAACTTAACGGAAGCAAATCCATCCTTCAAGTGAAGTATCAGTTTAAACCACCTGAAACGGACATTTTTGTAGGCCAAAAAAGGGGCAGACAATCGACAACTTTGTGTGATCTAGCCTCAAACATACAAATCCACTAACAGCAAAAGTGGTAGTTCTCAGCCCAATGTGCCCTAGGAGACATGGGGCGGGGGTGGGGGGGTGCTTTAAAAACAAAGCAAAACAGAAGCAATGCCCAGGCCACATCCCAGACCAATTAAACTGGAATCTTTAGGGTCGAACCGCAAACATGATTTTTTTAAAACTCCCCAGGAGATTTGAATGAGCAGCCAAGGCTGAGAATTTCTAAAACAAGTGATAATGTGTAGTTTTTATTAAATTACCAGTAGTGCCTTCTCATGGATGACCCTCATTTAACAAATGTTTGTTGGGGGGCTCACCATGGGTCAGGCACTGAAGTAGACCCTTGAACAGGGCAGGCAGACCCCTGCCTTAACTCCTAGCAGCTCTGTGTCCTTTCCTTCCACTGCTGAGCAGACAGGGACACTTTTGGGTGAGTTAGGATAAGTGTCATTGGGTCTGGGTTGTTCCCTCAGGTGGGCTTAGCTGCAATTCCCTCTCAGGAGCCCTTGGCACCTTCCTGGAAGGCTATACCTTTTCTGCAGTTCCTACCTGGAAGAACACCTTCTCCGTCCCCTGGAGCCATGTTCCTCAAAACATGGTCCAAGGACCACCTGCCCCAGAATGACATGGGGATGTTTGTTTAAATGCAGGTTCCTAGGCCCACCCTAGATCTACTGATTCAGCCCTTTGTGGTCAGTGTTTTTAACGGGGTTCTATAGTGTGAGACCGAGCTGAAGGGCTCCACCTGGCTGCCTGGCCGCAGGGTCAGTGACCCCGTTCTCCCTTGTTTCAGGCTGTGCTAGCACCCTCACCACTGACCAGGAGCCACCTTGAGTAGACTGGCTTCCCAGGCAGCACTGGTCACATCTCCTTGGAGTTCCATCACTCTGGTTTACCCTCACTCACATCCCTGTGAGACCTGGGGGCCCAGAAGCTCCTCAAGCCCCCTTCAGCCAAGATGGTCTGTTACTAATCTTTATCTATCTATCTATCTGTCTGTCTATCTATCCTCTATCAATCTACCCATCCATCCATCCATGTATCTATATACGTACCATCTATCTATCTACCCATCTATCCATCCATCATCTATCCATATCTCTATCCATCCATCCATCCATCCACCCACCCATGTGTAGATGTATGTATGTATATATCATCTGTCTGTTCGTCTGCCTGCCTATCTGTCTGTCCATCCATCCATCCATCCATCCGTCTATCTATCATCTATCTGTCTATCTATCTATCTACCTATCTAACTATTGCACGCACTACGTGCCAGGCACAGTTCTAAGCACTTGGGATGAACGAAACAGTCAAAAATCCCTGCCGTGATGGAGCTTTCATTCCAGCAGGGGAGGAAAGACAATATTTTCTGGTGAAGCAGTTACTCTGGAACACACAGTCGTTAGGAAGATCCCCTCCCTAGGAACAGGATGAAATTTTCTTATGGACGTTTTCCTTCTTGTAGAAATAAATTCTTCCTTCACTTTCTACCACAGAGAACAAGGGGTGACAGCATCCTGCTCTGCGTGGAGAAGTGGAAGTTCTCTCTCTGCCCATTAAAGAGAAAATACGCACTTGGGCTGCTCCTGAAGTTAGTGTAGCTGGTCAATTTTGGGGGAAAAGAATAGCAGGGGACAGCCTTGCTGCTCAGTTCAGCAGCAGCTCATGGGTAGCTGTGAGCTACCAAACAGACCAGACCAGACCAAACCCATTGCTGTCAAGTCTATTCCGACTATAGCGACCCTACAGGACAGAGCAGAACTGCCCCAGAGGATTTCCAAGGAGCAGCTGGTGGATTTGAACTGCTGACCTTTTGGTTAGTAGCCAAGCTCTTAGCCACTGTGCCACCGGGGCTAGAGGGGGTGAAAATACTGTATCGTTTTGATCACAATGATGGTTCACACCAGACTCCAGAGACCCCACCTCAATCCTGCTGGCTCATTTCCTCTCTCCACCGTATGGGATCCAGGCTGGAAACAGAGGCACACTCAAACTAGGTAACCAAGGGTCGTTTGCTGAAAGGACCACCTACAAAGGTGGGTTGATTTAGGGAGACAACCAGGTATAGCGAAGTTCTCAGGGGCTAGCAACAACAGGGAACAGTTACTACCCCTCGCCTGAAGGGACAATGACAGGGAGCAGCCGCCCCAAAGAGAAGGAGGGAATGAGATGGTGGGGGCTTGCTGGCAGGAGCTGGGACCTCTGCTAGACCAGCACAGCCAACCCAGAGCAAGTGGGCAAAAAGGGAGCTGGAAAAATCAATATCCCAAGCTAGTTCTCCTCCCAACTCCCCTGCTGCCTCCCGTTGGCCAATTCAGCCTGAAGCCGGAGGGAGGGGGCCTGGTGACACCATCCAAACAGGTCAGCCTGCAGGCACAGGGCAGAGGGGAGAAGAGGGGGCAAATGGAAAACATCCTGCCATCTCTTTGTCTTGGCCGGTCCCAGAGGGCCAGTTTCCCAGTGAAAGCCCAGGCCCTCCTGTGGGTTCCCACCACCACTACCCCTCCCCCCCCACACATAGGAATTAAGTGCACAAGTAGACCTCCTGCTTCCCAGAACGTTCCTCTTCTCCTCCCTCACCTGGTCAGTCCAGAGTAAGTCTGGGGAGAGAAGGCTAGCAAATCGCAGGAGGTTCTTCTAAACCACGAATTCGTATCGCCCTTCCCTCCCTGGCCTACCATGTTGCTTATAGTCCCAGCCATTTATGGGATACATGTGTAAGTGTGGAGCCCTGGTGGCAAAGTGGTTAAGAGCTCAGCTGCTAACCAAAAGGTCGGCAGTTCGAATCCAACAGCTGCTCCTTGGAAACCCATGGGGCACGTTCTACTCTGTTGTGCAGGGTCAGAATCAACTCCATGGCAATGGATTTGCTTTTGTTTGGTGTGTGTGTCTGTGTGTGAGCGCGTCTGCATATGAGTATGTGTGTGACTGTGTGTGAGTATGAGTGTGTGTGTGGGAGTTGTGTGGGAGTGTGTGGGTATGAGTGAGTGTATGTGAATATGTGCATGTGTGAGTGTGTGTATGTGAGTGTGCACGTGTGTGAGTGTGCGAGTGTGTCTGTGTGTGAGTGTGTGTTCAGGTGTGTGTGCATGAGTCCACGTGAGCGTGTATACATGTGAGTCCGTGTGGCCCACAGTCCCCGGACGACAGCCGCGCTGTCTCACTGACCTGTCCTTCCAGAACTGATGGACCCTGGGCAGGTGACCGAAGCCCTGCCCGTGCCGATGGCCGCGGTGCCCCGTAAGGGTAGGGGCTTCTGTCTGTGCAATGTTCTCCTCCCAGGCGTGAGCGCTGTGCAGGCCGAGCGCAGCCAGAGCCTCAGGCTCCCTTCCTCCCCAGGTAGAAAGGTATGTATGTATGTGTGTGGTGTGTATGTGTGGGTGGTGTGTGTGTGGTGTGTATGTATGTGTGTGGTGTGTGTCTGATGAAACAGTGCTGGGGGTGCCCAGTATGATATCTGGGGGAGGAAGGTCTTATTAAGGGGGAAACTGCACATTTTGTGAACAGAAAACTCAGTGAATGGAAAAGTGAAGGAAAAATTCCCAGGACCTACAACAGAAACACCCCCACTCTGACTGCCGAGTGTCTAGACTCTCACTCTAAGAGCCCACCTGCTGCTTTGTAAATTCCTGCGAAGGTAGCCTGACGTCACTAAGGCCATGGTTTGAATGAATTTATTCGGTTCCTTGTCTTTCAGGCAGGGGTGGGGCTTGCAGCACAAAGCTGGGATGGAAAAAAGAGGCAGGTGGAGGGGGTCAAGAGGATCTCCTTTCTTCTGGACTTTGACCATGGCCCAGCCCCAGGGGCGGTTTCAAAAATTCTAATTTACAACAGGAGCACATCAGAAAGCCCAGGAGCCCTGGGGTGCTTCCCTAGAAAGAGTGCAAGTTTTCCTGCATCTGCCCTGTTTTCAGGAGTCCCCAGCTGGGGCAAATGGTTCCGCACTCAGCTAGCTACTTACCAGAAGGTTGGTGGTTTGAATCCATCCAGAGGCATCTCAGAAGAAAGGCCTGGTGATCTACTTTCAAAAGGTCACAGCCACTAACAACCCTATGGAGCACAGTTCTGCCCTGACACACACAGGGGTGCCATGAGTTGGAGTCTGGCCCTGGTACTACACCAGCTCCACACTCAGCAACTATCTCCTTGTCCCACGTGTTGCATTTACGACAGTAGTGAAGAAATACCGTCTGACTATTGTGCGCATTGACGGCATACACCTGGCAGTAACGAACACCGAGGTGCGAGGCGAGAGTAACACAGGCTGTGACAGTTAAGGTTATGTGTCCCCTTGGCTGGGCCGTGCTTCTCAGTGGTTTGGTAGTTGTCTTAGTCATCTAGTGCTGCTATAACAGAAATACCACAAGTGGATGGCTTTAACAAACAGAAACGGATTCTCTTATGGTCTAGGAGGCTAGAAGTCCGAGTTCAAGGCGCCAGCTCCAGGGGAAGGCTTTCTCTCTCTGTCAGTTCTGGGGAGGATCCTTGTCATCAGCCTTCCCCAGTCAAGGAGCTTCTCAGCACAAGGACCCTGGGTCCAAAGGACATGCTCTTCTCCTGGCACTACTTTCTTGGTGGTATGAGGTCCCCCTGTGTCTCTGCTTCCTTCTCTCTTTTATATCTCAAAAGAGATTAAGACAATGTAAACTTGTAGATTGAGTCCTGCCTCATTAACATAACTCTCTAATCCTGCCTCATTAACATCATAGAGATAGGATTTACAACACATAGGAAAATCACATCCAATCACAAAATGGTGGACAATCACACAATACTGGGAATCATGGCCTCGCCAAGATGACAGGTATTTTTTGGGGGACAGAATTCAATCCATGACAATCCCAATAGAGTTAAGTGTGTTGGGCCAAGGACAGACTCTGAAAAAGGATTGTGTTGGTTCTGCTTTGGAATGTGTGGTTGCTAAGAGTCGATTCACCCTCTGATCAAAAGCTTTGCCAAAGCCCAGCGGCAGACATCTGCATTGTTACTAAACCCACAGCGAGGCCACGCACAGAAACCACTCCTTCCCCACGGAGCCTGCAGTCAGCACCGCAGAGCCTTCTGTGGTCAAAGCTGTCAGCTGCATGTTAGGTTGCTCTTCTGGCAACACCTGGTATGTTGATGCTGTTAGATGCCATCGAGTCGGCGCCAGCTCATGTAGACCTTACGTACAACCAAACGAAATGCTGCAAGTCCTGCATCATCTTCACAGTCTCTGGGATGTTTGAGTCCATTACGGCAGCCACCATGTCAGTCTACCTCATGGAGGGCTTCCCCTGTTTTGGCTGACCCTGTACTTTACCAGGCATGATGTCCTTTTCTAGTGATTGCTCTTTCTGATAACGTGTCCAAAGTCTGGAGAAGAAGTCTCACCATCCTTGCTTCTAAGAAGCATTCTGGCTGTACTTCTTCCAAGATGGATTTGCTCATTCTACCAGCAGTCCGTGGTGTACTCAGTATCTTTGCCGACACCACACGTGGTATGTGCTTGTGAATATATAACAATCACCACCATTTATTGAACACTTACCATTTGTCCCTTACAGGCATTATTTCTAACCCTAACAGACCTGGGAGGAAAGGATTGTTCCTGCTGTTTTACACTTGAGGCAGCTGACTCAGAGAGACACAGTGGCTTCTCTGGATCGCCCAGCCAGTACGGGGCAGAGCCAGGATTCCCTCCCACGCTGCCTAGTGCTCCGTCTGTATGTCATATTGTCCTAGTTCTCTAGTGCTGCTGTAACACAAGTGTCACGAGTGGGTGGCTTTAAAGAATAGAAATTTATTTTTTCACAGTTCAGTAGGTTAGAAGTCTGAATTCACAGCGTAGCCCCAGGAAGAGGTGCTTCCGCGTCTATTTCAGCTTCTAGCCGCTGCCGACGATCCTTGCACAGGCATCCGGGTTGGTGGTCTGTCTTCCTCTTCTCCCCGAGTGTGTGTCTGTGTCCCTTCTGCAATTTTTATAACTCGGAAGTGATTAGATTTAAGATCCACCCTACACCAGTATGACTTCAACTGATTGATTTATTAAATTACCTTAGATCGCCTTACAGAAGGTGCTTCCGTTACATTACATTATGGAAGGTAACGAAAATGAAAAAAAAAACCTCACAAATGGACCAGTAAACAACATCATGACAAATGGTGAAGAAATTGAAGTTGTCAAGGACTTCATTTTACTTGGATCCACAATCAACGCCCACGGAAGCAGCAGTCAAGAAATCAAACG
>NW_004444113.1:1252790-1253745 GCF_000243295.1 Trichechus manatus latirostris
GCACCTTAGTCTTCAAGGTGACATCTTTGCTTTTGAACACTTTAAAGAGGCCTTTTGCAGCAGATTTGCCCGATGCAATGTGTCTGCTAAGGTCTACTCCTCCCAAATATCTCCTCCTGCCTGCCCTAAGTGGGGGTCTGGAGAAAGGAGAAAGTGATCCCTACATGTCCTGCTCCCTACCTGGGGCATAGATGGAGAGTGGCTTACATATGTGGCAGGGAAGTGCCGGAGGAGGCAAAGGGTCCTGACTCATTTAATGAAAACCAGGGAAGCGGGTGGAGGAAGCTTCTTGAATGAGGTCCAGATGGCTGAGTGTTCATATCCCATTTTGAGCAGCAAAGCCAGGAGCTTGAGGGTGTTGAGGGGAGTAAGCTCGCCAGCACTAGACCCCCTTTGCCTGTGGCAGTGTCTCCCCCTGAAGCACTGCATCCCCTGAGAAGCATAAATGCAAGGGCAATGGAGGTTCAGAGGTAGAATTCTCTAGAGGAGACCCAGGTTTGATTCCTGGTCAATACACTTCACACACAGTCACCATCCGTCAGTGGAGACTTAGGCATTGCTATGATGCTGAACAGGTTTTAGTGGAGCTTCCAGACCAGGACAGACTCTAAGAAGAAATGCCTGTCAATCTATTTCCAAAAATCAGTCAATGAAAACCCTATGGATCACATTTTGGTCAAAGATTCCATAGAGGAATCTTGATCAAAAGGGGGAAAAATGTAGAACAGAATAAAAAATTTTCATGGACTCTAGACTTTCTAGAGCCATGGAGGGTGGATATACCAAAAATACCCCCTGAAGTCTTCTTAAAACCAATTAATAGTTTAGCTTAACTAGTAAACAAGGTCTGCCTTGAGCATTATGCTCTTTTAAAAACTATCTATAATGGGATCAAATTGAAAACAGCACTTGAAAGATTGGATGGGAAGCTAAGGGGACAGTGAGTTTATGTTAA
>NW_004444113.1:1254554-1266628 GCF_000243295.1 Trichechus manatus latirostris
GGGCACAGGATGCGGCACCGCGTGTCCAAAATGCATTCCCAGCCTGACGTTCTCACCCGGAAATGTTTCTTGTTTATTTATAGGCTCAGAGTTCTTCAGGCACCAGAGCCAACAGCCAAGACTTGGGGATACACATGGTAGAGAGAGGGTTTGGGGTCAGAGGACTTACCTTCTGGCCCTGGCTCTACCTTAACTAACCAGTTGTTATTGAGTTAATTCCGACTCACGGGGACCGTGACCCCATGTGTGTCAGAGTAGAACTGTGCACCATAAGGTTTTTAATGGCTGACTTTTCGCAAGCAGATGGCCAAGGATTTCTTCTGAGGATCCCTTGGGTGAGCTCCAACCTCCAACCTTGCTGTTAGCAGCACACATGTTAACTGCTTGCACCACCAGGGACTCCTGGCTCGGCCGGAAAATCTCTTTGTCTTGATTCTACCAGCACAGCCAGTCGATTTCTGAGTCTCACTCTGTCCATATATTTATCCAGCCAGATGCTGAAGCTACAGAGCGGACTCAGACACAGCTCGTACCCACCAGGGTGTACAACCGAAGAAGGAGAGGCAAACGTGAAGACAAGGGTTTTAGGTGTTCCTCAGGAGAACCCGAATACACACCCCAACTCCCTAGCGGTGACAACCAGAAACGTCTCCAGACATTGCCAAATGTCCCCTGGAGAACAAAATCACCACAGGGTGAGGACCAGCGCCGCAGAGTCTATCAAGGTGGCCGGGAGGGCGCAGCGAAGGAAAAGCTCAAGCCCTGCTCAGAGGAGATGTGCGAGAGAGGGATGCGCTGAGAGTGAAAGACGAGCAGACAGGAGGGAAGGGGTCCTGGAGGGAGCAATATGGGCAAAGGCATGTTGCTGCTGTTGTTAGCTGCTGTCGAGTTGGCTCCGGCTCATGGTGACCCGTGCACAATGGAACAAAACGCTGCCCGTTCCTGCGCCATCCTTGCAGATTGGACCATTGTGATCCATGAGTTTTCATCGCCTGATGGGCCTTTTTCCTAGTCCTTCTTAGTCTGAAAGCTCTCTTGAATCCTGCTCAGCATCATAGCAACACACAGCCTCCACTGGCTGACGGGTGGTGGCTGCCCATGAGGTGCACTGGCCAGGAAGAAATGGCCGAGGTTGAGAATTCCCGCTGTCAGGGTAATAGGGAGTCATGGGAGGGTTTTTAATTGCAGAGTGGTGTCCACGGCCTCTGTCTGATAAAGATTACTCTAGTTGCACCACTGCAGACAGATCTAAGGGAGGAAATATAGAGGGAAGATTGTTTTAGGCTAAAGTTGCGATAGCCTAAACCAGGGCTTACCAAACTATGGCCCACAGTCAAAACTGGCTTGCCACCTACTTTTGTATGACCCACAAGCTAAGAATGGTTTTTACATTTGTAAATGGTGGGGGAAAATCAAAAGAAGAATAACATAGCACGACATGTAAACATTAGATTAATCCAAATTTCAGCGTCCATAAATAAAGTTTTATCAGAACACAGCCACACACATTCCTTTTTGTATTATCTACAGCTGCTTTTGAGCTACAGCGACAGAGTTGAGTAGTTGTGACAGAGACCATGTGGCCCTCATAGCCTAAAATATTTACAATTTGGCCCTTTAGAGAAGAAGTTTGCCAACCCTGACCCAGCCAAGGCAACAGAGGTGCGGATGGCAGAAAAACACGGGCCTAGGGATGATGTGAAGGGTGGAATCAAGGAACTTGGCCACTGGTTGAATACAGGGTGAGGAAAGGATATAATTTCCTAGCTGTGAGTTTTGGTAAGAGGAAAAAGGAGCTAGAGTGTTGGGGAAGATAATGAATAAGGTTTGGGACATACTGAGTTTGAAGTAACTGTGAGACATCCAGGCTGGATATACAGACCTAGGGCTTAACCCTTTTGTGACTCATTGAACATACAGTATCCCACCCACTTTTCCTGCTTCTGGAGTTCTTTGGGAGGATACTTTTCCCACTGAAAGTATTTGCTTCCCCCAGTGAGGACCTGTGTAATGGTGAAAGGTGAAAGAGACATTCGTTGAAGCAAAATAGCTGGGGTATCAGGCAGAACCAGAGGTGCTCCATGTACCCAAATGGAAAGCATCCTGCAATAAAGCCTGCTACCCAAGATAGGTGGGCCAGACAGACTCCCACAAATCTTGTATTTTGACATCATATTTCTCAAAATCTATATCACCATCCAACACTTCAAATACACTCAATGACTCAGCGTGCACTCCACTACTGAAAACACGTGGTATCAACAAAAATTCAAAGCAGAAAATAATTGAATCTGGAAAGAGTTTTAAGAAAGATGCCTAGGCTGGAGATAAAGGCTCATAAGTCTTCAGTGCACGGAGGATAGATGGAGCCAGGAAGGCAGGCAAAATGGCTAAAGAGAATGGGTTTTCACCTTGTACAGGTCATAGCATCCATGGGAGTGTATTGAACTCTTTGGTCCACTCCCCAGGAGAATGCTGTTCTTGTTGTTAGTTGCTGTTGAGTTGGCCCCTGACTCATGGCGACCCCATGCGCTACAAAATGAAACACTGCCTGGTCCTGCACCTTTCTGACATGATCAGTTTTGAATCGGACAATGTTCCATTGTGATCCATTGGATTTTCACTGGCTGATTTTCGGAAGTGGATCATCAGGTCTTTCTTCTTTGTCTGTCTTAGTCTGGAAGCTCTGCTGAAACCTGTTCAGCATCATAGCAACTCCCAAACCATCACATTGGCTGAGAATCAAACCCAGGTCTCCCACATGGAAGGTGAGAATTCTACCACTGAACCACCAATGCCTCATCCCTAGAAAAATAACACAGCCAACAATCTTCATGTGGTATCTGGTTTTAGGATGATGATGTCCTAGAACAAACTTACAAACAAAAGGAGGGATGAATGTAGACTCCTGGGGCACACCAACATTTAGAGAATAAGAAGAAGAAGCCTGTGAAAGAGGCTAAGAGATGCTGGTTGGAGATGTAGGAGGAGACTTAAGAGGGCAGCTCATGCCCGCCAAAGAGGAGAGTCGCCAGGAATAAAAGATTGAGGGCTCAACCACGTTCTATACTGCAGAGAAGTTAAGCAACACGAGCTGAGGAGAGTTTGTTGGGATTGTGGTGACTGGGTGGTCATGGGTGAGTTTTGCCTGAATCTCTAAGGGGAAGGGTGAGGTGGAGACTAGCTATGGCTGGGACATAAGTAGGAGGTAGGGAAGGGTAGACAGTGAGTATGGACGCTTCTTTCCGAGGGTCTGGTTGTGAGGAAAGACAGAAGAGATGGTAGTAGTTGCAGGTGGGAACAAGGAGCTGTTGTTGTTGTTCTTGTTAGGTGACATGGAGTCTGTTTCAACTCATAGTGACCCTATGGACAACAGAACGAAACACTGCCCAGTCCTGCACCATCCTCACAATCAATAGGTTTGTACCCATTATTGCAGCCACTGTGTCAATCCCTCTCGTTGAGGGTCTTCCTCTTTTTTGCTGACCTTCTACTTTACCAAGCATGTTGTCCTTCTCTGGGACTGGTCCCTTCTGATAAAATTTCCAAAGTACGTGAGAGGAAGTCTCGCCATCCTTGCTTCCAAGGAGCACTCTGACTGTACTTCTTCCAAGACAGACCTCTTCGTTCTCCTGGCAGTCCATGACATATTCAATATTCTTTGCTAACACCGTAATTCAAAGGTGTCAATTCTTCTTCAGTCTTCCTTATTCATTACCCAGCTTTTGCATGCATACTAGGTGATTGAAAATACTTTGGCTCGGGTCAGGAGCACCTTAGTCCTCAAAGTGACGTCTTTGTTTTTTAACACTTTAAAGAGGTCTTTTGCAGCAGATTTGCCTGTGCAATACTGAGGAGCTGAGGGACAGTGTATTTGTTTCCCATGGCTGCAGTAACAAATTACCACAAACAGGGTGACTTAAACAACAGCAATGTATTCTCTCATAGCTCTGGAGGCTAGAAGTCCGAAATCAAGGTGTCGGCAGGGCCATGCTCTCGCTGAAGCCTCTAGGGGAGGATCTGGTTCATGTCTTTCCGGTAGCTTCTGGTGTTGCCAGCAATCCTTGGCGTTCCTTGACTTGTAGACACATCACTGCAATCTCTGCTTCTTTCGTCACACGCCTTTCTTCCTGTCTGTGTCTTTTTCTCTTCTGGTGCGCAGTGGTTAAGCGCCCGGCTGGTAACTGAAAGGTCAGCAGTTCGAACCCACCAGCCGCTCCGAGGGAGAAAGATGTGACTGTCTGCTTCCGTAAAGATGACAGCTTTGGAAACCCTATGGGGCAGTGCTACTCTGTCCTATAGGGTCGCTATGAATTGAAATCAACTCGACCTCAATGGGTTTCTTCTTATAAGGACATCAGCCATATTGGATTCGGGCCCTCCCTGATGATCTCATCTTAACTAATTACATCTGCGGCAACCCTGTTTCCAAATAAGGTCACAAACATTCTCAAGTACCGGAGTTAGAACTTCAGCTTATCTTCTTTGGGGGTACAATTCAATCCATTACAGACAGTCAGTGGGTGTTGCTGGTATTGCTGATATTATAAAACTGAAGTTTTAAAGTATTTTGAGTTTTGTAATATTTTGGCAAAAAGCCAGCAGAGAGGGAGAGACTGAAAATACCGAAGAGAGAAGAGAAAGATGGAGGAGCAAGATTCTGGGCCTGTGGAAGGCAGCGCAGGGCAGAGGGAGGGAGGTCAGGGATTGTGCTGCCAACCCCTCGGGTTCCCACACTCTCCCTTCTCCACCCGGCAGCACCCTACCCCCCCACCGTAACCAGAGCACCTTCACCTGAATTTCTGTGCCCCCCGTAGTCCTTCCTGCTGATCTCGGATAGACCCTGATCTGCTTGGAAAAGTGTTTTTGAACGTGTATCCAAAATGCTTAGCCTAATTTGAATCTCACAGATGAAGTCGGAGATCTAAGCATTATTTGAGCTTCAATTGATCAGTGCTATCAGCTGCTTTTAAGGGAACGAGAAGTAGAGGGTGATACTTGAATGACAGCTATCTTGTTGAATGACATGTATAAAAGCCATCATTTTAAGATGTTGGAACAGATCAAACACACATTATGTCAAACGAGAGGTGCAAATTAGTAACAAAATTTATAGAGAACAATCCTTTTACAGACGTTGCCAAGTTTAAGAGATCCAATATAGGGAAATACGAATTTCTGTAATTGACATATTGGTACTTGATCAGTCCACTCTTCCAGAGAATTTGCTGAAATATTCCTATACATGCTGAATGCAGGAGACCGTTCCTTTGGTGGTCCCCAGTAAATTACCAGTTACCAACTGCCATCAAGTTGACTCCATCTTGTGGTGACCCCATATGTGTCAAAAGAGAACTGTGCTCCATCGGGTTTTCAATGGCTGGTTTTTCAGAAGTAGATCTCCAGGACTTTCTTCTGAGGTGCCTCTGGGTGGATTCGAACCTCCAGCCTTTCAGTTAGCAGCCGAGTGCATTAACTGTTCGCATCACTTGGGGACTCCAGTGAACCACACCTTCCAGTATTTACTGCTTCTGAATGTGGGCTGGCCTGTGGGCTGCTGGGATTAACAGAGTGTGTCGGAGCGACACTTAAAAAGGCATCCCAGCTTCTGCGTTTGCACTCCGGGGAAGCCAGGTGCCATGTAAGAAGTCCAGCTACCCGGGGATCGCCATGCCGTGAGGAAGCCCAAGCTAACCAAGAGGCCATGTGGAGGAGAATCAAGAACCTCCAACAGCGAGGACAGAGACCTCAGACATAGGACCCAGGTTAAGCCATTCCGGCCAGTCCCTACCTGTTCAAGCTGTCCCAGTTGACGCCACGTGGAGCAGAGACAAGCTGTCCCCACCACACCCTATCCAAATCTCAGAATTTTAGCAAATAAGAAAATGGTGGTCGTTTTAAGCCACTGCGTTCTGAGTATGTTGTTTTGCAGCAATGAATAGCAGGAACTTGGAGCTTTTTGATGCATTTAAAGCATGGTTATTTGTACAACACTTCTATAAGATGTAATAACACATATTGGTAAAACTGTTTTCATCAGCCTCTCTACTTTCGTGGGGTGGGGGTGCGTGGGAAAGGAGTAGGGACATAAATAATGCATGTTTATTGCATGCAAAGGAGTCCCTGGATGGTGTAATGGGTTAAACAGTTAATGCTCTCGGCTGCTAAGTGAAAAGCTGAAGGTTTGAGTCCACCCAGAGGCATCTAGGAAGAAAGGCCTGGCAACCCGCTTCTGAAAAAGCAGCTGCTGAAAACCCTGTGGAGCACAGTTCTTCTCTGACGCACGTGGGGTGGCAGTGAGTTGGAACTGACTTGATGGCAACTGGTTTGGGGATTCTATAAAAATCCTAAACTCCTGATAAGCACCAAGTAAACAAATAAAAGTGACCTGTAATCCCATTTCCTAGAGGCAACCACTGCGACATTTTTGTTTATATTGTCGTTGTTTTCCTAGCTATGTTAATATTCTTAACACTGGTGGCACAGGGTTAAGAATTTGGCTGCTAACCAAAAGGTCGGCAGTTTGAATCCACCAGCTGCTCCTTGGAAACCCTATGGGGCAGTTCTACTCTGTCTTATAGGGTCACTGTGAGTTGGAATCGACTCCACGGCAATGGGTTTTTGGTTTATTGTATAATAGTTGTAACCTATTCTCTTTTACTCGGCACCGTAGGAGGGACATTTTGTCAAGTCTATCAATAATACATGTATTATGGCTGCATAATGTGACATCATGTTCTGTGAAGTGTTCAACTAGCTCCTTATTACCAGACATTGAAGCTGGTTCCAATTTTTCAATTCCACAGTGAATGGTTCAGTGAACATCTTTGTAACCCCATCTTTGTGCACATACATAATTATGCCTTTAGCATAAGTTCCAAAAAGTGGAATTGTTGTGTAAATAAATTCATGTATAGTTAAGGCTTTTTGATGTGTGATTTGAAATTACTCTCAAGAAAGGGACTAACAGTGTGCACCCTCCCCAGTCGTATAAGAGAATAACCGTTTCCCAGCAGACATGCTCTCCCAAACTGTAGGTGATACCACTCTTTTTAGTTTTCAAAGGCAGTATTTTTTGAAAATTGGTAAAAGAGTGTGTTATTGATTAAATTGTGTCCCCCCAAAAATATGTGTCAACTTGGCTAGGCCATGGTTCTCAGTATTATGTAATTATCCTCTATTGTGTGATTGGATGTAATTATCTTCCATTTTGTGATCTGATGTAATTATCCTATGTGTTGTAAATCCTAACCTCTATGATGTTAATGGGGTAGGATTAGAGGCAGTTATGTTAATGAAGCAGGATACAATCTACAGGATTAGGTCGTATCTTGAGTCAATCTCTTTTGAGACATAAAAGAGATTAAATAAGCGAGCAGAAATCAGAAGATCTCCTACCACCAAGAAAGAAGGCCCATGAGTAGAGTGCGTTTTTCAGACCCGAGGTCCCTGCACTGAGAAGCTCCTAGATCCAGGGGAAGATTGATGCCAAGACATATGGAGATCTCCAAGGAGTGCTGGACCTTCCCCCAGAGCTGACAGAGAGAGGGCCTTCCCCCAGAGCTGACAGAGAGAGGGCCTTCCCCTAGAGCTGGCGCCCTGAATTTGGACTTCTAGCCTCCTAAACTGTGAGAGAATTAATTTCTCTGGTTAAAGCTGTCCACTTGTGGTATTTCTGTTATAGCAGCACTAGATAACTAAGAGTGTTTAGCTGAAATACACACGTTTCAACTCTAAATAACCAAACACCAGGGCGGTGAGTGGGGAGGACTAGTTAGTAAACATTTCAGACTTTGCGGTCCAAGAGGCAAAATTTAGGATATTATGCAGGCACTTACACAACCATTTAAAAATGTAAAAACCATCCTTAGCTCGTGGATGGTACAAAAACAGGCCGAGGGCTGGATCTGGCCCTCGGGTTGTAGTTTGCAGACCCCTTCCCTGCTAAACTTACCCCTCCAGCCTGAGGTGCTTCATGAGACGCTTCACACCTCTGGGTGGGCAGTCCACACAGGGCAGGGACCCCACAGGGTGAAACTCCCCACAGAAGTCCCCTGCAGAGCATGTGTGTGCTAGAGTCCTAGGTTGTGAGATGGACGCCTGCCGTTGGTCTGTGAGCTTTGCTTTGTGTCACCTATCAAAAATACCCCAACAGGGGCTCTGGCACGCGGGTGGGCTCTGGGCAGGGAGCCGTTAGGTAAATATGCGCTCGGCGTCCATCTAACCGGATCCCGTGCTTCTCACGCCTCTGGTAGGGGATGGGGCTCATTGTCACCAGGCACTTTATGAAGGTTGTTTTTTCTGAATACAGAAGTATTACATACTTGTAAACAATACAAAGAAGTATTAATACTCTCATCCTTCAGATATAACCTCTTTTAACATTCTAGTGGATTTCCTCGTAGTCTCTCTCTCTGTGTATGTTTGTGTGCGTGAAAGAAGAGAGAGAAATCAAGAGGAACAGACAGAGAGAGATAGAGACAAAAATAGAGAGGAAAGGGGAGAGAGAGAGAAATAGGAAGAGAGAGAGCGGAGGAAGAGAGAGAGGAATAGAGAGGAAGAGAGAGAGATTCCAAACCTGGGATCATGTCAGTGCAGAGCACGGCATAGTTTTCTTCACTGAGCACTAAGTTACGAGCATCACCGGTTAGCTGATAACCCATTACAGGGATGTGCCTTTTCATGTGAATTCCCAGCAGATGGACATTTGGATATTTTCCAATTTCCCAATGCCGTACACAATGCTACAGAGAAATCTTTAAATGTAAATCTTCATCCATGTCTTCTTGCCTTTTATGACTTCCTTAGAATAGATTCCAAAAGTAGGAATTGCTGTTCAAAGAGTAAAAGTGCATTAATATCTTTTATACATATTGCCAATTTGCTTTTCCAGAAAGATTGCACCAGTTTACGGAAGTGTAGTATTGCTATCATAATCAAACCTTTAGAATAATATAATTTTCAAAATATTGGCTGATTTTGATAGGTGAAATAATATTTAGTGTTGATTTAAATAATATTTAATTCCTGTCTGATTTTACTATTTTAATATGTGTACTACCCGTCTGTATTTCTTTTGTGAACTATATGTCTGCAGTCCTTTGCTCATTTTGCTGTTTTTTTCATTTTCTTATTGTTTTGTAAGAATTCTTAAATATTCATAATAGTGACCTCATTATATATATTGTTATGAAGTCCCTGGGAGGTGCAAACAGTTAACATGCTAGCTGCTAACGGAAAGGTTGGTGGTTTGAATCCACCCAGAGGCACCTCCAAAGAAAGGCCTGGTTATCTACTTCCAAAAAATCAGCTATTGAAAATCTCATGGAGCACAGTTCTACTCTGACACACGCGGGGTCGCCATGAGTCAGAGCTGACTTGATGAAAACTGATACAGGTATAGGTTGCTATTGGTTATGTTGCAAACATTCTGTGGCTTGTCTTTTTGTTTTGTTTATGGTGGCCTCTTGGTGTGTGCAAACATTTTCTGTTTTTATGTGTTCCTATCCAGCCAGCCTTTCCCTTTGTGACTCCTTCTGTTGCTTTTCTGTTGAGTGAGTTCATCTGTGGGATCATCCCTAACCCCTAGCACCTTTGAAGCTGCCTTTTTAATGGCTGCATGTTTTATTTGAACTCCTCAGCCCATCTGGAATTAATTTTATCTAGGCTGAAGTGAAGATTCTAACTTTATCCCTCCCCTCCACCCCACAAAGCTCACCAACTGATCTGTCTGCATTGACTAATCCCCTCCAAACTTTTCAAGTGCAGAGAGAAGGGGGGAGAGAAGGAGAGAGGGAGGGAGGTGGGGAGAAGATTCTCTGAGCCGCACACCTAGGCCGCACAGTTTGAGTGCTGCGGGACTGGCTGTTCCTGGTGCCGCGTGATCCTGGACATGCCAGAAAAATCCTCACGCCCCCGCCAGCGATCCTCAGCAGAACACCGACAGTTGATGGAGCCCTTTCTGGCCCCAACTCTGAGGCCTCTGACACACTCAGGCTTAAGCTGAATTATCAGCCGGGATGTGAGAGGCGATGTCTCCATGGGTCAGGCGCACAAACCATTCCAGCGGGGCCTTGTTGAAGAGCCGCACTGACCCGACAGGGCAACGTGTCCCCTCCAGCCCCATCTCCGGATGTTTGTAAACAGATGCCCATCACCCAGGAATTTCCAGAGATACGTGTCTTATCATCTGTCTCCCGGACACCAGGCTCTTGGCCACTGGGTTCACCAGCTGGCAGCTCCCTCGCTGGTTCCCACCCCGCCACGTCAGTCGTTCAAGTGTTGACTGTGTGGTCCGTGGGATTCAGGCAGGACCTGGCACATCGCTGCCCTCTGGGCACTCACGGGCTGAAGTAGCACATGGCCCTCAGATGGTTTTACTGCTACCAGACAGAGGAGGAAGGGCGGGGGGCTCGCCGCTGGGGCCCGTGACCCTGAACCCACCAGATAAATCAACAAACATTTACTCAGCAAGAGTTTCCTAAGTTCCTACAATGAACCCATCTTGGTCATCTAGTGCTGCTCTAACAGAAATACCACAAGTGGGTGGCTTTAACAAAGAGAAGTTTATTCTCTCACAGTCTAGCAGGCTACAAGTCCAAATTCAGGGCATCAGCCCCAGGGGAAGGCTTTCTCTCTCTGTCGGCTCTGAAGGAAGATCCTTGTCATCAATCTTCCCCAGTTGAGGAGCTTCTCAGGCACAGGGACCCCAGGTCCAAAGGACACACTCTGCTCCTGGTGCTGCTTTCTTGGTGGTATGAGGTCACCAATTCTCTGCTTGCTTCTCTCTTTTATGTCTCAAAAGAGACGGGCTTAAGACAGAATCTAATCTTGTAGATCTCATCAATATAACCGACGCTAATCCATCTCATTAATATCATAGAGATAGGATTTACAACATATAGGAAAATCACATCAGATGACAAAATGGTGGACAATCACACAATACTGGGAATCATGGCCCAGCTAAATAGA
The DNA here is from genome assembly GCF_000243295.1 of Trichechus manatus latirostris. Classification (NCBI taxonomy): domain Eukaryota; kingdom Metazoa; phylum Chordata; class Mammalia; order Sirenia; family Trichechidae; genus Trichechus; species Trichechus manatus. The sequence continues at coordinate 1,265,529 of NW_004444113.1, forward strand.
TACACATATTTTTGGGGAACACAATTCAATCCATGACAGTACCTGTGACACTAGGCATTGCAGGTAAAAAGGGCACAGACACTTTATAAATATATATATACATATATTCATACACAATCTTTAGAAATATGTTGTTGTTAGGTGCCGTGCAGTTGATTCTGACTCATAGCGACCCTGTGTAAAACAGAATGAAATGTTACTCTGTCCTGCGCCATCCTCACAATCGTTGTTACGCTTGAGCCCATTGTTGTAACCTCTGTGTCAATCCATCTTGTTGAGACGGTCTTCCTCTTTTTCACCGACCCTCTACTTTACCAAGTGTGATATCTTTCTCCAGGTCCCTCCTGATAATACAGCCAAAGTACGTGAGACAAATCCTCACCATCTTCACCTCTAAGGAGCACTCTGGCTATACTTCTTCCGAGACAGATTTGTTCGTTCTTCTGGCAGCCCATGGTATATTCAGTACTCTTCACCAACACAGCAATTCAAAGGCGTCCATTCTTCCTCGGTCTTCCTTATTCGTTGTCCAGCTTTCGCATGCACATGAGGTGGTTGAAAACATCATGGCTTGGGTCAGGCGCACCTTAGCCCTCAAAGTGACATCTTTGTTTTTGAACACTTTAAAGAGAGCTTTTGCAGCAGATGAACAATGTTATAGTTATAAATATTCTTGTTTATGTTTTGCATCTACCTAAATATAATGATGTGTAAAGTCTTTCCCAGCTCGCTTTCCAGTTCCATTTCCAGGTTACGTAGCTGCTGTCTAGTTGGCGCCAACCCACGGTGACCCCATGCGCAATGGAACCAATTGCCATCCAGTCCTGCCCGTCCCCGTGATCAGTTGTGAATTGGACTGTCGTGATCCACAGGGTTTTCATTGACCGATTTTCAGAAGTAGATCATCAGGTCTTTCTTCGTAGTCCGTCTTAGTCTGGAAGCCCGTCTTCAGCTTTCTCCGCAGCTCCCCCGTCTTGCCCAGGGGCTAGTGGTCTGGTGATGGTGGCCCATAGGCAGGCGATGCTTGCAGACACCACAGGTCGGCCAGACCCCAGCCTGGTCAAGAAGGTGATGTGTGAGTTGCAGGCAGCGAGTGAAGC
>NW_004444113.1:1270971-1271937 GCF_000243295.1 Trichechus manatus latirostris
CTTCTGACTCTGCTCTGGGTCCAGAATTATGCATTTAACAACGCTCCTCCACCCACACTCCACCACCTACCTGGTAGCATAGTGGTTAAGAGCCACGGCTGCTGACCCAAAGGTTGGCGGTTCGAATCCACAAGCCTCTCCTTATAAACCCTATGGGGCAGTTCCACTCTGCCCTATGGAGTCACTATAAGTCGGAATCCACTCTATGGCAAGGGGTTTGGATCTGTTACCCCTACCCCAGGTGGTTCTTTTGCAGGTGGCCCTTTGAGAAATGAGGCTTACGGAAGGGCCTCCAATCTCCAGACCAGACCTAGGTCCCCTCTCCAGCCCAGGGCCTTCACCTCAGACTGGGACTAGAGTGTCTCGTTTTTTCCCTTGGGGTCTCTTGGCAAGAATGGCCTGGCTGCACCTGTTGAAGGCCACCTGCTTAACGTCTGCTGTCCTAGTTACCTAGTGCTGCTGTAACAGAAACACCACAAGTGGGGGCTTTAACAAACGGAAGTTCATTCTCGCACAGTCTAGGAGGCTAGAAGTTCAAATTCAGGGCACCAGCTCCAGGAGAAGGCTTTCTCTCTCTGTCGGCTCTGGGGGAAGGTCCTTGTCGTCAGTCTTTCCCTGGTCTAGGATCTTCCCAGCACAGGGACCCCGGGTCCCAAGGACACTCTCTGTTCCCAGTGCTTCTTTCTGGGTGGTGTGATGTCCCTCTGTCTCTCTGCTCATTTCTCTCTTTTATATCTCAAAAGAGGTTGACTCAAGATACAATCTAATCTTGGAGAGTGAGTCCTGCCTCATTAACATCATAGAGGCAGGATTTATAACACAGAGGGAAATCACATCAGATGACAAAATGGTGGACAACCACACGACACCGGGAATCCTGGCCTAGCCAAGTTGACGTATATGTTTAAGGGGACACAATTCAGTCCGCAACATCTGGAAAGGAACACACTAGGCCTTACAGCTCCC
>NW_004444113.1:1273895-1277992 GCF_000243295.1 Trichechus manatus latirostris
CAGCTCCTCACCCTCAGAGGTCTGTCTGCTGACAAGGTCTCCCTTATCTTCTCAGCGCTCGCTTTCTTGCCCCGTTTCCTACCTCTGGCCTCTCTGAGAAACTGACCGGGGAAACATCTGGGAAAACCGTGCTGGGCCGCCCTGGCCGGGAAAGAGGCCTCGCGGAGTCTGTTAGTTTTGCAGTCTGATGGGATCTTGATTAAGGAGAGGGACGAGAGGGAGAGCAGAGCTGGGAAACAAAAAACCCGGCCGCTGGCTGCCACAAGAGAGGCTTGTTTCTGGCGGCTGTGGTGTCTCTTGGGCCAGGGTCTTGCTTTGTCCATCCCGTTGTGCAGAGCACCTCTTCTGGGGTCAAACACACCAGTCTGCCTGCTTGTTTGAGAGCAATTCATGGGAAGCATTCAGCAGCAGAGGAAGTCAAAATGCAGGCTTCAGCTCCAATGTTGGAATTGCCGTGGTGGTTAAGGAGCCCTGGTAACACAGTGGTTAAGAGCTCAGCTGCCAACCAAAAGGTCAGCAGTTTGAATCCACCAGCTGCTCCTTGGAAACCCTGTGGGGCAGTTCCACTCTGTCCTATAGGGTCGCTATGTCAGAATCGACTCGACGGCAGCGGGTTTTATGGAGGTTAAGTGCTCGGCTGCTAACCTAAAGGTCGGCAGGTAGAGCCTGCCCAGTGGCTCAGCAGGAAGAAAAGACCTGATGATCTGCTCCTGGAAAGACGAGAGCCTGGGAAGCCCTATGGAGCAGTTCTGCTCTGTCCCATAAGGCCAGTATGACTCGGAATCGACTGGATGGCACACAACACCAACAGCAGGGTTAAGCGGTCCACTACTAGCTGAAAGGTTGGCAGTTTGAACCCACCCAGAAGCACCTCAGAAGAAAGTCCTGGTAATCTTCCGAAAAGCCACAGCCTTGGAAACCCTACGGAGCAGTTCTGGGCTGCACACATAGGGTTGCCAGGAGTCAGAATCCACTTGAAGGCAATTAACGACAACAACAAGCAATTTTATCTTCTGAGCTAGGCCTCTCCCACCCACCAAAGAGAAATGGCTGATTGAACATGAGCTAAGACTAGGAAGACCTGGCCTAGACTGCTGCCACCAGCTAGCTGGGTGAGGTTGGGTGTTAATTAACCTTCTCTAAATGCCAGTGTTTTCATCGAGAAAGTGAGAGCGTGACTTAGTCAGGGTTCTCTAGAGAAACAGAATTAGCGAGATATGTCTTCTACACCAAAATAACCAAACCAGTTGCCATTGAGTCGATTCTGATTCATGGCAACCCCACGTGTGTCAGAGTAGAACTGTGCTCCATAGAGTTTACAATGACTGTGATCTTTCAGAAGTGGATGGCCAAACCTTTCTTCCAAGATTTTTGGGGACAGGCAAGTGCAAAATCTGTAGGTCAGATGACAGGCTGGAGATTCCTATAGGCTTACATCCCAAAATCTGTTGGACAGGTGACAAAAAGAGTGAATAGAGAGTTCTGGCAAAATATCTATTTATAGTCTGCAGACAGGACGCACCCTAAAGAAACTCCCTTTTTACTCTTAAGGTCTTCAGCTCTTTGACTGAGGCCCACCCCTATTATGGAGGGTAGTCTGCTTTCTTTAAGGCCAACTGATTCAGTCACATCTAACTATTCCATAATAGCAACTCTGTTAGTGTCTGGCCAAACAGCTGACACCAGAGCCTAGCCAAGTTGACCCCTAACATTCACCATCACAGGGTGATAACCTGAGGAATGCTTGTGAGGGCCTGGCACATAACTCGTTGCTCTTGAGTGTTTTCCAACTCCTAGCAACCCCATAGGACAGAGCAGAACTGCCCCACAGGGTTTCCAAGGAGCCACTGGTGAATTTGAACTGCCAGAGGACTCCAAAGCTGTTCACTATTTGGTGTTGTTCTGTATCTCTGAACTTAATCTTATAAGTGCTACACTTCCTTTCTCGACACCGGCCCTTCCTACCTCAGAGGGTTGTTGGTGAACTCATTGCAACAGGGTTGTGAACACATCTTACAAAGTGAACACATCTTGCAATCTCCACACGCTAATGCAAGACCATCATCCTCATCTGCCTGACCCACATCTTTGTCTCTCTATGTGGAACGCCCATCCTCTCTCCCATTTTCTGCTTAACAAAATTCCTACCCAAAATCCAACTAAATGTCACTACCTCTGGGAAGCCCTCTCCAGTCCCCTCAGACTTTTGGTTCTTTCCCTTACTGAATGGACAGAATTGTAGCTACAGGTTTCTATCCTAACTCCACCGCTAGAATCCAAGCTCTTCCATGGGCAGGAATTATGTCTTGTTCTTGTATAAATCCCAAGGTCCAACAGAATACAAAGACTAAGGGCCCAGTGGATAAATGGGTGAGTGGATGGATGGACAAGCAGAAGTATGTACAGACCAACAGATGGATGGATGGTTGGATGGATGGACAAATGGATGAATGGGTGAATGGATGGATGGACAGATGGACAGATGATTGGACAAGTGGATGAATGGATGAATAAGCGGTTGAATGGATGGAAGAATTTGGTAAACATGTCTCAAGGACCACCAATAATTGGTGACCGCTCTCTCAGCTCTCTGAGCATTGTGTTGAAAGGACTTCCGTGTCTGAAACTGACATTTATCAGTGATTGGGACGATAACCATAGATGGTCTGATAGACTTTTAGCAAAAGGTTAGTTCACTCAACCTCAACCTGAAGTTTGGTCTTGACTAATGTCAGCCTGCGTTTTGTTTCCCTCAGGGGAGTCTGCCCACAGCAGGTTGGATGCTTGTGGGATGTCACAGTGTCAGTCCCACTGGAAGAAACACCACAGCAAACCCGAACAAACACATCACAGCTTGGTGATCGAAAAGGGGTTCAGGGCATCCTTTGTGAAGCTTGTGCAAGAAAACGACTCTGTCTTGTTAAGATGGAAGATCTTAAAGAACGCTGGATTGGAAACTGGGGCATCTGCATTTGTCCTGGTTCTGCCACTAATTTGCTGTGGGATCTGGGGCCAGTCACTTCACCTCAATAGAACCCAGCCTGTTTGGGAGCAAAAGCTTGGCTGCTAACCAAAAGGTCAGCGGTTTGAATCCACCAGCCACTCCTTCGAAACCCTATGGGTCAGCTCTACTCTGTCCTGTAGGGTCGCTATGAGTTAGAATCCACTCGGCGGCAATGGTTCGGCACATATGGCAGGCCATGTGCACCTCTCCAGGGTAAGACTTGGCATTGTGCAAGGCAAACAAGCTCTGGAGGGAGACAAAGCACCCAGCCCAGACCCGCCACCCTTGTCCCTCACAACTCAGAGGTTCCTGTGCTTCTCCTACTCTGCCTCATTGTCTACCAGGGGGCTTCCCACAGGGTAAGTGGAGGGAGGAGAACACAGCCAGGATGGGAGCTGGTTATCACGGTGGGTACGAGCTCGGAGCTTGGCTGCACCATGGACTAGCTCTGTGACCTTGGGCTGGTCCCTTAACCTCTCTTTGCCTCAGATTTCTCTTACGTGTTTTTGGTGTTGTTGTTAGTTGTGTTAACTTCAACTCCTAGTGACTCCGTGTGTGCCGCGTCAAACTGTGCTACACAGGGTTTTCTCGGCTCTCATCTTCACAGAGGAAACCCTGGTGGCACAGTAGTTAAGAGCTTGGCTGCTAACTAAAAGGTCAGCAGTTTGAATCCACCAGGTGTTCCTTGGAAACACTATGGGGCAGTTCTACTCTGTCCTATAGGGTCACCATGAGTTGGAAGCAACTCGACAGCAACAGAGTTTGGTAATCTTAACAGAAGCCAATCACCAGGCCTTTCTTCTGAGGCATGGCTGGGTTCAAAACGTCAACCTTTAGGTTTGTAGCTGAGCACAAACTGTTTGCACCATCCCACCCAGAGACCCTCCTCATATGTAAGATGGGTAATAAAAGTACTCACCCCCTGAAGCAGTTAGAGGACAAGAGGACATGTACACCTGGCACCTAAAGGCAGAGAAAGTGCTGGAAAGCTGTGGGTTATCGCTGTGGAGTGTAGGAGATTCCAATCGAGGAAGATGATTTCTGGCCCTTCATCCTTTCAGTCAGCCCCAAGGGCTGTCCCAACGCCCGGACT
>NW_004444113.1:1278254-1305860 GCF_000243295.1 Trichechus manatus latirostris
TGGTGGCCAGAGGTCCAGATTCAAGTCCACATTCCAATTCAGCAGGGCCATGCTCTCTCCGAAGGCTTTAGGGGAGCATCCTCTCTAATCTCTCCTGGTTTCGGGCAGCCCTAGAGGCCTTGCTGGTGCAGTGGAACTCCGAAGTCACGTGGACGTCTTCCCTCTTCTCCCCTTTCATAAGGACTCCGCTCGGATTACGTTTGGAGCCCTGGTGGCACAGCGGTTAAGAGCTTGGCTGGTCAGCAGTTCGAATCCACCAGCCACTTCTCGGAAACCCTATGGGGCAGTTCTACTCTGTCCTGTAGGGTCACTATGAGTCAGAACTGACTCGACGTCAATGGGTTTGGGTTTTTTTTGGTCTTTGGATTAGATAAGGACCCACCCTAAGCAAGTATGACCATATGTTAATTTAACTTTTAACATCTTCAAAGACCCTGTTTCCAAACTAGGTCACATTCATGGCAACGCCACGTACAACAACAAAACATTGCCCTGTCCTGTGTTCTGTGTCATCCTCATGATCGCTGGCATGTTTGAGCCCATCGTTGCAGCTATCGTGCCCATCCATCTCACCAAGGGTCTCCCTCGCCCTCGCTGGCCCTCTACTTCACCAAACATGATGTCCTCCTCCAGCAATTGATCCCTTTTGATGACGTGTCCAAAGCAAGCAAGTCGGGAAATGTTCTGTTGTGATCTATAAGGTTTTCATTGGCTAATTTTTGGAAGTAGATCATCAGGCCTTTCTTCCTAGTCTGTCTTAGTCTGGAAGCTCTACTGAAACCTGTCCACCATGTGTGACCCTGCTGGTATTTGAAATACTAGTGGCCTAGCTTCCAGCACCACAGCAACACATGTCACCACAGTATGACAAACTGACAGGCGGGTGGTAGCTTAATCACAACAGCTAACATTTACTGAGCACTCATGCTGGGCTTAGAACTGTTCGAAATATTTCACATATATCTCATTGGATTATTGCACAATCTTAAGAAGTGGGTGCTCTTATTATTCCCGTTTTACAGATAAGGGAGCTGAGGCACAGAGAGGTTCAGTAGCTCACTTGCTTATAGTAACACAGCTTGGGAGCAACAGAATCTTCCTTGATACCATACCGTCGCCCAAACTCCCAGCCTTTGAGCAAGCCCACAAGCATTCCAGCTGGCAGAGGCATTGGCTGGCTCAGTTCCTCCCTAGAAGACAGTCTCCATTGGCCATGGGGATTGACTAACCACAGGATACCCTTTGGGGGCAGAAGGTCCCGGAGAGCAGGGTGGTTCATCTCACACACCCCTTCAGAATGGGCTGTTCTCAGCCACTGAGTCTGCAGCCGTCATCCCCTGGTGGTGAGAAAGTCAAAGGGAAGAGTCTTGGTGGAGCTAATAAGGGAGCCTTGGGAAAAGGACTAAAGGAACAAAGAAGTGGAAAGAGAGAAAACAGCAGATAAAAGGGATTTGTGATGGTTAAGATTGTGTATCAGCTTGGCTGGGCCCCGATTTCCAGTGTTTATATGTGATCACCACCATGATGGGATCTGCTGTGAGTAGCCAATCAGTTGAAAGGGAGTCTCCTTGGACATTTGCCTGCATCAGAATATAAGTGGACGTTCTGGCTTTTGCCCTCTCTGGATCCAGCGGCTGCCTCCTGTTTGTCTGACCTCTGGTTCTTGGGACTTGAGCTAATAGCTTACCTGCCGATCTTGGGATTCATCGATCTTCACAGCCTGTGAGCAAGAGCCCTGCTCTCCAACCTGCAGATCTTGGGTTCACCAGCCCCTGCAGCTACATGAGTCGGGAGAAGCCTCTCTCCTGATCCATGGACGTGGGACGTTCCAGCCCCTACAATCATGTGAGCCATTTCCTTAATATAAATCTCTCTCTAAATATATTTATACACTTGACTGGTTTTGCTTCTCTAGAGAAACCAGCCTAAGACAGGTTTCAAGGGAGATTAAACCCTGTTATGGGTTGAATTGTTTCCCCTAAAAAAATGTGTTAGAATTCTAGACCTGATACCTGTGGATGTCATGTAATTGAATGTGATGTAATTACGTTCCATAATGCAATCTAGTGTAATGTAATCAATCAGTTGAGGTCATACCAGTGCAGGGTGGATTCCAAACCCACTTCTGAGTTAAATAAAAAGTAGCATAGACACAGAAGCACATGCACACAGAGCCAAGACCCCGATTTGGACTCCTAGCCTCCAGAACTGTGAGAAAATAAGTTTCTGTTCTTTAAAACTACCCACTTGTGGTATTTCTGTTATAGCAGCACTAGGTAACTAAGAGAAGCCCCCACAGAGTGACTTCTTTCTGAACATTCCTCATGCTGCTCACCATGGCAAGAAACCTCGGGGAAGAGGCAACGAGGCCGAGGCACGAGCCGTGGAGTGAGCAGAGCGGTAGGAGACAGTGTGACCACAGAAGGTTGTCACACTTAGTGTGCGAGACCTTACAAAGCAGTGCGGAAAACACCCACATAAAACACCAAGGATGCCCTCCGTCACCCGCAGCAGGCAAAAGTCAATGTATAACAAACGCGTAAGATATGTTCAATCTCGTTAGAAAAATTTGCCATGTAGATTAAACAAAAATACGTCTATTTTGACCTGTCAGCAAAGATTTAAAAAATTGATAAGACCACATTTGGATGAGGGAAGTGGACACCGGGACACTCTTTCTAGAGGGTATTTTGGAAAGACTATATGTAGCAGCGGAGTCCTGGTGGCACAGTGGTTAAGAGCTCGGCTGCTAACCAAAAGGTTGGCTGTTTGAATCCACCAGCTGCTCCTTGGAAACCCTATGGGGCAGTTCTACTCTGTCCTATAGGGTTGCTATGAGTCTGAATCAACTCGAAGGCAATGGGTTTGGTGTTTTGGTTTATTCTAACATGTGCAAAGATATCTCTACAAGGACGTTTGTTGAGTCATTGTTTATAATGCCAACATCATTTTGGAAACAATCTAAATGCCCATCAGGAGGAGGCTGGTTAATAAATCATATGAATAGAATGAATAGTATGCAGCCATTAAAATAATGAAGTATATATTCATGCACCGCTGTGGAAAGATCTCCATAATACGTTTAAAAATGAAAAAAGCAGGATAGCAATTGGCATGTATCACATGGTTTCATTTTTTTAAACAATCCATTTGTTTATAGAAATGGGAAAAACTCTGATAGAGTATACCCCTATCCACCAAAATGCTAACAGCGTCTGTCTCCAGGGGTGGAATTGAGGATGCTTTTCCTTTCATTTTTTCTTTGTATTTTTCAAAAACGTTTTGCAAAGCAGACGTATTATGATTGATAAAAGGTGATATGAGTGTTATTTGGTTCATTGTGTTCTCTTTATGTGTATTAAGAGCCAGTGAAATGGGCGCTAAAGGGAAAGGCAGGACCTGGGTGGGCTCTTGGCTCAGCTATAACGAGGCACAGGCCCTCCCCTCCCATTTGAGGGGTTGGGGCAAGACTACAAACGGGAGCTTGTGTTTCACCCCCTTCTCCTCTCACCCCAGGAGTCTGGTTGTGCTCCATTGTACAAGAACCTTCCCGCCTGCACATGAACCCACAGCCCATACACACACACACAAACACGCTTGCATGCATGCACAAATACACAAACACACACACGTATACACACACAGGCACACACAAACATGCTCGAATACACACACACATACACACACACACATATACACGCACACACAAACACGCATGCGCGCACACACACACACACACACACACACACACACACACACACACACACACACACAGCCCTGGGCCACCCCTGAGGCCTGGGGCTGTTCACCCCAGCAGAGAGGTCCGTGGGGAAGAGGCCAGCACAGGCCCTGGAAGTGGGCTCAGGCCATTAAGGCAGGGAATTCTGAGCCAGACAAAGTGGCCGCCGGGGGTGGGCTAAAACGGCGGCTTCTAATCCTGCCTTTTACTGAGACCAACGGGCCAGCTCGTTTTCAGGGTCCCTCAGGTGCTGCTTCACAGCAGGTGGCCACACTCCCTGCCCCTTAGCTGCTGCTAAGACCTTACAGGTGCTTCCCTCTGTGAGAGAAAGCCCATAACCTCCGCACCCCCCTTCTACTTGAGGGATCTGGTTCCTCCGATATCATTTCATGGGGGAGAAGTCCAAGTGCTAGAGAAATGCAGAGTTAGCAAAGGTCTGCAGAGGCCTCCAGCTCCTACATCCAGGCCCGTCCAGACACTCCTGGAAGGGCTGAGTTCAGTTCTCCCGCTGCCTCCCGAACTTCTGGGAGATCCCTCAGCCCGAGCAGGCCTGGAGGCCTGATTCGGGGGGAAGAGAGTCCGCCCAGCTATTGCCATTAGAACACAGACAGGGCTGGGGGTGCATTACTAGGCCCCAGGAGGTGTGGGAAGTACACTGGGCTGGTGCCGGGAGGTGCTGTTGAGATCTGCCTCTGATGATGACGTTGACCTCTCAGAGGATCGAGGAGCCACGGCAGAGTAGAGGGGGAAGAGGGCACAAGGGTTCCACGGTTTGACAACTGGGGATTAAGTCCTGTCTTTCGCTAACAAGCTGGTTGACCGTGGGCGAGTCACGCAGCGGCTCTGTGCTCCCAGGTCCTGGTGCGGGGATGACAGTACCTGCCTCGAGGAGCTCCTGAGGGGAACACACGACGTGGAGCAGAGTCCATGGCGTTGATGCTGCAGGGGCGAGAACAGAAAGCAGGAGGGCCGGGCTGGCGCTCTCTCGCAGACACTGCACTCGATGACCCGCGGCAAGTGACACAGTGTCCCTTCTTCTCTGCTTCCTCGTTCTCAAAGTGGAGATTATGAGCTTTGGGTCTAAAGTGGGGACACACTTATGCTGTGATGTGAAAACTACCAAAGACTGTTCAGCACATTATGATTTCATTCGATCCCACCTCTCCACCCACAAATGTGTTCCGGGCTGGCTCCCCGCCACCATTGCAAGCCCTCTAAAGAGTGGGGAGTGGGCAGGAAGAGGTCAAGGGAGACAGACAGAAGGAAGAGAAAAAAAGAAGGCGCATCTCTCCCTTCTTCTCTCCCCACTGTGACGTCTCTTGGAAAGGGCCTCTTCACTCAGCTCACCCTTCCTGCCATACTTCATCCCTCTGTATGGCTGCATTCCAAGCTCTCAGGGACCCTGGGACTCCACCTTGTCCCCACCCACCTCCGCAGGGAAACTGCCTCAGACAGCTGCTTTTGGTGTGGTTAGTGCGAATGGACTTCCATGTAACACTTTAGCCGAGAGATCGGTTTCTCGCTTGAAGTCTCTGCAGCTGGACAGAGCAGGGCAAAACCAAAAAAAAGAGGAAGAGGGGGAAGGATTTTAGATCAAGGAAAGGCCGACCAGCAAATAACAATAATAAAAAAATCAGTATTAGTTTACAACCATCTTATTACACTAAACCTCTTTTAAACTAATATATTAAAAAGTATACACGTTTCCTCCAGAAATAGCAGGCTGTTTATTCTTCCCTGGAAGGCAAGACGTTTGAAAGACTTTTTAAAAGCAAGGGAGGATAAAAGAACAATATAATGTGCCGGATACAAAGCAGAAAATAACAAAAGATAACGCTCTATTTATAGCGTATAGCTAGCTCTTTGCAGGATAATTAATTGCAATGCGAAAGACCCATCCATTTATTTAAGAGCTGGATTAGAGTGCGGAGGGGAGGGGAGGGTTCTCACTCTTTTAGCTCACAGAGAGCCAAGGTGTCTGGGTCCACCAAGGCTGCCCGGGACGGTTAGGGTTAGAGCTAGGGCGGGGCTAGGGCTGGGGTTGGGGCTTGTCAGATGAAGAGACCGCAGTCCAGAGTGGTGGCAGGTGCTTATTGAGCGCTACCTGGCTGCCTACGCAGGTGTTAATCCGTTTGGTTCTCCAGCGGCTCTACACAGAGGAACAAGTACCCCCACTTTCCTGTTGACGTAGATAGCTCCCCTCAAATTGGCTCCGACTCATGGCAACCTTACGTACGACAGAACGAAGCATTGCCCGGTCCTGCGCCATCCTCACCATTGCTGGCATGTTGCAGCTCTCGTGCCCATCCATCTCGCCGAGGGTCTGCTTCACCCTCACAAGCCCTCGGCTTCCCCACACATGGCGTTCTCCAGCGACTGATCCTCCTGACGACGTGTCCAAAGCAGGCAAGTGGACAGTGTTCTTCTGTGACCCATACGGTTTTCACTGGCTAATTTTTGGAATTCAATAGCCAGCCCTTCCTCCCTTCTTTGTGTTAGCCTGGAAACTCCAATGACCCTGCTGGCATTTGAAATACCGTGACGTAACTTCCAGCATCATGGCAACACCCAAGCCCCCACAGTGTGGCCACCTGACAGACGGGTGGACCTTTACTTTCGAGAGGCAGGGGCTGGAGGCCTACCAAGCCTTGCTCTTTCTACCCCAGCAGCTCACCTTCATGGGCATCCCCGCCAAGCACATGCTCCAGCACTCCAGGAGGCTTGGGGTAAGCTGGCCGCTGCCCTGGAACAGAAGGCTTGGGGCTGTGAGCCAGTGGCAGGAGGGTGGGGAGCAGGGAGAAAACAGGGAGACAAGCGCTGAGGTCAGCCTCTGGGGGTGCCCCAACTGCGCCTTACTGTGACTGCCGGTCACCGGGAGACAGGCTTGGGGGCAATCATTGTGAAAACTCCCTGAGAGGCCCATGAGGCCGGAAGGGAGCAAAGGAGAGCAGAACGCCTTCTCTCAGCTCCGCTTATCTCTAGGCTCCATTTCTTGTTGTGTGGCCTGCCCCCTTCCATCACCTCACGGCAGCCCCCTGGGAAGCTTTGTGGCTCTCAGTGGAGGGGTCACTCCCCAGGGCTGTGTTTAGACCTCCCTGATCTGGTGGTCCAGTGGTTAAGCGTTCACCTGCCAAGGCAAAGGTCGGCAGTTCAAATCCACCAGCCACTCCTTGGAAACACTGTGGGGCAGTTCTGCTCTGTCCTGTAGGGTCGCTGTGAGTCGGAATTGACTCGGCGGCAGTGGATTTGGTTTTGGTTTTGGATCTCCTCTCAAGATAGCATTTTAATTCTTTCATTTCATCTCTCGTCCACGAGACTGTGAGCTCTCGATATAGGGGTGCTCTTCACTACGCTGTGCTCAGCAAATGCTGAATGAATGAAGGGAAGCAGTAAAGGCGGGGGGAAGACCCAGAACCCTGCTGCATAAGGAGCTACCTGGACAGAACACAGCACAGCGGTTGGCAAATGACTCCTGTATCTCAGCCGTTAGGCGTGTGGTGGGCAAAAAGCAGCAGACCAAGGGACCAGGTTCTGGTCCCAGCGTGGACCCCGGCTCTCAGCATGACACTGAACAGGTCACGTCACCTGTCACCTGGTGTTCTCATCTTGATCGTGGGGTGAGCATCCAGTCACCTTCCAGGTAGCCGAGAAAGCCAAGTGAACAAACGCCTGAAAATCAAACATGTCTCGGAATCTATGAGGTTCATACAAATCTAAGGTGTGGTCAATAAGAAAAACCCGCTGCCATCTAATTGCCTCTGACTCATGGCAACCGCATGTGCTCTATAGAGTTTTCAATGCCTGTGACCTTTCAGAAGTAGATCACCAGGCCTTTCTTCTGAGGCACCTCTGGGTGGACTCCAACCTCCAATCTTACAATTAGCAACCGAGCATGTTAACGGTTTGTGTGACTCAGGGACTCTGGCATCATCAATTAAAAAACCCAACCCTGTTGCCATAAAGGCAATTCCAACTCACAGTGACCCTACAGGACAGGGTAGAACTGCCCCATAGGAGTTCCAAGGAGCGGCTGGGGGATTCGAACTGCTGACGTTTTGATTAGCAGCAGAGCTTTAGCCACTGCGACACCAGGGCTCCAACAGTGCCTACTTACTCAGAGACAGGACTAGGAGTATGGAGCCTACTGTTCTAATTTTCTTTGATTAATTAAACAATTTATGTTCTGCTTTGTTCCAGAAAATACTAAAACTAGGTGGTTAACAAATTCCATTAACATCTTTTTTTAACCCAAAAATAAATCATTTTCATTGTAGAAATTTTAGAAAATACAGATAATGAAAAAAAAAAATCACCCATCATCCTCCTCACTCCCACACACAGCTTAATACTGTATACATTTTGGTATTTCTTCTAGACTTTTCCTGTGCTTAAATACACTCTTAAATATTCATCCATAACCCATCACTACTGAGTCAATTCTGACTCACAGCCACCCTATAGGACAGAGTAGAACTGCCCCATAGGGTTTTCTAGGCTGTAATGTTTATGGGAGCTAACTGCCACATCTTTCTCCCGAGGAGCGGCTCGTGGGTTTGTACCACCAACGTTTTGGTTGAGCGCTTAACTATTGCATCACCAGGGCTCCTTTTTAAAAGTATTTACTTAATAAAAATGATTATTGTTTTTGAACCTTATTCTTTAATAATTGTGAATATCTTACAATATCAATAAATTTAAATATAAATTCTCAACTATAATTTTTAATGGCTTCGAGGTCCCGGGGTGGGACAAATAGTGTGTATTCTACTACTAATCTGAAGGTTGGTGGTTCAAAGCCACCCAGAAGTGCCATGGAAGAAAGGCCTGATGATCTGCTTCCATAAAGACTGCAGCCAAGAAAACCCGCAGTTCTACTCTGTAACACTTAGGGTCACCATGAGTCAGAATCAACTCGATGGCAATAGGTTTCATTTTTTGGTTTTTAGTACTCTAAGACTGCCATAAATTTTAAATGAATCTTTGTTATTTAATGTATAGGTTTTTTCCTAATTTTTTATTACCATAAATGCTAATAGTAGGTTGAACATTCTTATTTGGTGTGTGGATTGAGACCTGAAGACTCTCATGAAAAGGTCATGGTTTCTACCACTCCATCCCCTTGTCTATGGATCCATGATCAACACTCATGGAAGCAGCAGTCAAGAAATCAAAAGCTCCATTGCACTGGGCAAATCTACTGCAAAAGATCTCTTTAGAGTGTTAAAAAGCAAAGATGTCACCTCGAAGACTAAGGTGCGCCTGACCCAAGCGATGGTGTTTTCAATCACCTCCTATGCATGTGAAAGCCGGACAATGAATAAGGAAGACCGAAGAAGAATGGACGCCTTTGAATTATGGTGTTGGCGAAAAATACTGAATATACCATGGACTGCGAAAAGAACAAACAAATCTGTCTTGGAAGAAGTACAGCCAGAATGCTCCTTAGAAGCAAGGATGGCGAGACTTCATCTCACATACTTGGGACATGTTATCAGGAGGGACCAGTCCCTGGAGAAGGACATCATGCTTAGTCAAGTAGAGGGTCAGCGAAAAAGAAGAAGACCCTCAACAAGATGGATTGACACAGTGGCTGCAACAAAGGGCTCAAGCATAGCAACACTTGTGAGGATGGTGAAGGACCGGGCGGTGTTTCGTTCTGTTGTTCGTAGGGCTGCTGAGAGTCAGAACAACAGCAACCAGTTATTTATATATAATTAGAATCATTTCTATAATTTTCATTCTGTTCCATTTATCTGTTTGTTCTTTCTTAGGAACTGTTTATATTTTGTCATTTTAAAAATATGTTTTAATATCTGGTAGAACGAATGCCCTTTTTTATTCTTCTTTTTAAAAAAATTGAGCAGTTTCACACATTTTCTGCCGAATCCACTTTAAAATCATAGTCAAGTTCCAAAAATAATTTTATTGAAATAGAGACTGAAATTCTAATGAATATATAGATAGTTAGTTTGGGATGAACAAACATGTTTACCATATTAAACTTTCCCAACTCTATTATTTTCATTTACAAAGTAGATTAAAAAAACAAAAAAGATTTTCCAGTAAAGTTTGTAATTTTATGCTTCTAGATTCTGTATACTTCTTCCCCTTGCCCCAAGTATTATACATTTTTGTTGCTGTTGTGAACTGGGTCACTTTTTTTTCTCAAATTTTCTTATTGTTGTGTGACACTGGGTCAATTCTGCATCAGTGACCCCATGGGACAGAATGGAATTGCCCCCATGGGGTTTCCTAGGCTGTAATCTTTACAGGAGCAGATCACTAAATATTGGAATGACTGGGGGAGTTTTACTTCCTAATATACCCAGACCCACCCTTAGAGATGCGGATTCAGTTGGTGTTGGATTGTGCATTAGTATATTTTAACCGCTTACTCCCAGGTGATTCTAAAGCGCAGCCAGGGCTGAGAACCACTGCTTTCAATGATGCCCAACTTATTCATCAAATTCTTAGTTACTAGCAGCAGAAGGAGCCCTGGTGGCCAGTGGTTAAACATTTGGCTGCTTACCAAAAAGTTGGTAGCTCGAATCGACCAGCTGCTACTTGGAAACCCTATGGGGCAGTTCTACTCTGTCCTATAGGGTCACTATGAGTCGGAATTGACTCGATGGCAATGGGTTTTGGTTTTGGGTATAGAGAGAATAGATAATTCAGTCTTTGTTTTAGCTTGGTTGATTCAAATTTTTTAAATAACATTTTTATTTTAAAATAGTTTTAGATTTACAGAAAAACTGTGAAGATAGTACAGAGAGCTTTAGTATATCCCTCACCCTGTTTCCCATATTATTGACATCTTACATTACTATAAGGAGCCCCGGCGGTGCCGTGATTAAGTACTAGGCTCCTAACTGAAAGGTTGGCAGTTCGAACCCACCGGCTGCTCTGCAGGAGAAAGATGTGGCAGTCTGCTTTCATAAAGATTTACAGCCTTGGAAACCCTATGGGACAGTTCTACTGTGTCTTATAGGGTCGCTATGAATTGGAATCCACTTGAGGGCAGTAGGTGTTTTTACATTACTATGGTACATTTGTTACTGCTAATGAACCAACAAGGAGCCCTGGTGGTGCAATGGTTAAGCACCTGGCTGCTAACCAAAAGGTTGGAAGTTTGAACCCACCAGTGGCTCCTAGGGAGAAAAGACCTGGTTATCTTCTCCCATAAAGATTACAGCCTAGGAAATCCTATGGAGTGTTTCTACTTTGTCATATAAGGTCACTATGAGTCAGAATTGACTTGACGGCTCACAACAATGAACCAACATTGATACATCATTATTAAATAACTCCATACTTGATTTGAATTTTATTAGTTGTCCCCTAACGTCCTTGTTCTGTCCCAGGACCCCACCCAGATTACTACATTACGTTTCGTCATCAGGTCTCCTTAGAGTTTTCTTGACTGTGATGGCTTTGCCGACTTTCCCTGTTTTGTTTTTTGTTTGTTTTTAACTCGTGGTTATGGTTTATTACAGTGCAAGGATACGGATTAAAATCAGCAAAGAAAAAAGGTGCATAGGGCTGAGTCCAGGGGAAACCAGGCATAAGCTTCCAGTTGTCCTTTCCCAGTGCAGTATCATGAACAACACTTAATTCTTCCAGTAACCACGTGTGACAACATGTACAAAGTATTGCCAACCAGGGAAGCTCATCCAAGCCCTGGTGCCCAGGGTTTCTATTGGGGGTCAGTCACCTATACGTACAGCACTGACATGACTGACCTAACCTACTCAGTCTCCAGCCCCTCCAAAGGTCAAACTGATACAACATGGCCCAGGGTTTCCTTGTTTTTGATGATCTTGACAGTGTTGAGGAGTACTGGTGAGGTATTTTGTAGAATGTTGTTATGGATTGAACTGTATTCCCCCAAAATGTGTGTCAACTTGGCTAAGCCATGATTCCCAGTGTTGTGTGGTTGTCTACTGTTTTGTCATCCGATGGGATTTTCCTATGTGTTGCAAATCCTACCTCTATGATGTTAATGACGTGGGATTAGTGGCAGTTATGTTAATGAGGCAGGACTCAATCTACAGGATTAGGTTGTATCTTGAGTCAATCTCTTTCGAAATATAAAAGAGAGAAATGAGCAGAGAGGAGAGGGACCTCACACCACCAAGAACAAAGAGCCAGGAGGGGAGCTTGTCCTTTTGACCCAGGGTCCCTGCGCTGAGAAACTCCTAGACCAAGGGAAGATTGATGACAAGGACCTTCCCCCAGAGCCAATAGACAGAGAAAGACTTCCCCTGGAATTGTGCCCGAAATTCGAACTTCTAGCCTCTTAGACTGTGAGAGAATAAATTTCTCTCTGTTAAAGCCACCCACTTGTGCTAGTTCTGTTATAACAGCACTAGGTAACTAAGACAAATGTCTTTCAATGTGTTTTTGTCTGATGTTTTTCTCATGGTTAGACAAAGGTGATGGATTTGGGAAGGAAGACCACAGAAGTGAAGTGCCACATCATATCAAGGGTACATGATATCAACATAACTTACCACTGATGATGTTAACCTTGATCATTTGGTTGAAATCCGAATTGTTTTTTATTATGGAAAATTTAGAAAAGTTTCTTTCAATGTTTTCATAGTATTGGAAAAGACATGTAAAGTTGTAGGATTGTTGTCACATTTAGGAAAACCTCAATCAAGTTTCATTTGTGATCTGAAAATTTATAATAAGAATTTTCCGTAGACTAGCTTCTGGCTCTGTGCATCTCAAATCTAGTTTCTCCTCCACTTTTCACATAATTCTAGAACCTGACATTAACAACATATTCACACTGCAGCACAATTTCTGGCTCTGTACATTCCTGTTGTGAGACTTGGTGAATTGGTACAGTGGTGAGTAGAAATATTTCTGGCAGCTATTCCTACCCCAGAGTAGCTAGCAAAGACTATGGAAGTAATTATTAACCACATAAATATGTCACACTAAACCCAAACTAAATGCATCGTAACTCAACTTCCTCTTAGCTTCCAGAAAGTGTCCTCTGGGGAAATGTTTGCCCATCGGTGTGGAGTAAATAATTTAACTTTCCCCAAAATGCTGCAGCCACTCCAACACCTCAAGGCACGAAAGGAAGTGTGACCAGTGGTAAGCTGGAGTGGAAGGAGTCAGCAGTCTTAACCAATTGCAGTTAAAATACCTTTCTTTTTGCAGATTTTACAAGATCATGTCAATGTATGGGTACAACCTCCTCCTAGTACTTGAAAGAGGCCCATTCTAGTTGGGAACCTTGAAGTTTAAGAGTTATTCAATTCACAGTTAATGTGGCTCTGCAAATACCTCAACTTTCACTACTGACCCCAGTGACCCTGGACTCAGGATGCTATAGCTTGAATCACTAGCACCACTGCCTCAGCAAAGGAGGCGTAGCTGCTGCTCTGGAAATTACTCTTCCCTGTACTTGCTTCAGCATGTCCCAAAACCAAAAAACCAAACCCGTTGCCGTAGAATCAATTCCGACTCATAGTGACCCTATAGAACAGAGGAGAACTGCCCCATAGGGTTTCCAAAGATCGCCTGGTGGATTCGAACTGCCGACCTTTCGGTTAGCAGCCGAGCTCTTAACCACCGCGCCACTAGTATGTCACCAGCTCCCAATTCAAAGTCTGGGGAGGATGGTTGTGACTGGCTAAGCCTAGATCCTACATCCTCACCCTCGCTGCAGGGGAGACTAGGAATGTATCTGTTATTTTGAGCTTGTAGAGTGGGTACAAGTTCTGCCTTCTAGTGTAGGATCCCCTGAAACCACGGAAGTCTGTTCATTGCTTGTATTTGCATTAAAAAAAATGAAATGATACAAAAGAAACTAATAAAAGTAGACCTATGGGGAATGGGTGAGTCCCTAGGTGGCCATGCCAAAAATAACCAAACCCACTGCTGTCAAGTCAGATTCGACTCATAACAACTTATAGGACTGATTTAGGAAATAATATCGGAGTTATTATTCCCTCTCCTTGAGCATACAGCTGGGTTCACAAGGACTCCCAAGGACACATCAACTGGGCCCTGAGGTATAAAGACAATAGCTAAGATACTCTTGGAAAATATCTTTTAGGGAAACTTTCACATAAAGCCGATCAAACACAACACAGAAGACTTTCTACTCTTATCTTTTCTATTAGCATTTAGTGAATAGAAATTTGTTGGACCAATGAAGACCCTACTGACTGTTGTTCCTGAAACCTGGACCAATGATTGTTAAGAAAGACAATTCAAAATGGAGGATCACAATTTCTAGCCAATCAGAAAAGGCTAAGCTTTCGATGGTTTTGTCCATTTGTAATGGTAACATATACTGATGGCTCTGTAATGGTTCTTTGGACTTGGGCAGACATGGCTGCGGCAGCATGCTTGTCCGTTTTACCACTTCTGCCCTTTGAATATATGCCGAACAAAACTTTCTTTTTGCTTTACTAAACTTTGGGATATTTTTCCTCTACAACAGGACAGAGTAGAACTGCCCCATAGGGTTTCCAAGGAGCAGCTGGTGGATTCAAACTGTCGACCTTTTGGTTAGCAGCTGAGCTCTTAACCACTGCACCACCAGGGCTCTGGGTAGCCAAGAGTCGGATTCAACTCAATGGCAACTGGTTAGTTTATAGAGGATGGGTAGATGGGAGATTAGGATTGAGACTTCTTTGTGTGAACATTTTCATATCATTTTGAGTTATAAAACGTGCATTTATTACATAGTGAAAAATAAACATTTTTAAAGGGTAATATAATCATATTACTGAATGTCACATATCTAGATGGCTTCTCTCTTTAATCAACATTCTCCGCAAAGATTAAAAACACAACACTATGAAGTGCACCATGTTTAAATCTGCGTTATTTAACACCACCAAATCCATCAAGCCAATTTGCTTTCGTCCCTTCTTTGCCTATTTTGGCATCCTCCCAAATGACTCATTTTCACAATAGCACCACAGATTGGCAGTGATTGCCCTCACTGGGGAGGAGAGAAATGGTGTGGATTTCCCATACAGTGCAGTATCATGTGACTCGGTGTCTTGTTGGGGGATTTCAGTACAGATTGCACAAAGTCATTCTCTGAGAACTAAACACCAAGTTGGGTCATGAGGTAGCATGAAGCCAGTCAAGGTGTTCTGGGGATTTGCTCCTTGGCCTGAGAGGAACCCTCAGGGCTTATGAAGTTCTGGGATAAAAAGAAAATTGCCATCCAAGAAGAGGGGTAGAAGGTTCCAGAAAGTGTCCTCTGGGGAAATGTTTATCTGTCATTGTGGGGTAAATAATTTAACCTTACCCAAAGGATTTGGTCTTTGTTCTTGGTTCCTGAGAGAGAACCTCTATAACCTTGGAATTTCCCCAGTGATTGAAGTGTCTTTGATAAGGCTTCCAGACCATCCCTGAGGGTTTATGCTAATGAGGGTTTATGCTAATGTGGGGGCTGGCCAGTCCACAATGACCCACCCGGTGCTATCAGCCTGACCTTAAGGCAGAGGGCATGATTCAATCAATCCTGCCTACATCAAGAGGCCCCAGTGAAGACTGGACACAGAAGCTCCACGGCGTCCTAGTTGCTGAAAGACATACAGGGAGGAGGGTAGCACATCCCTTTTTGAGAACATGGGAGCTAAGCTCCTCGTTGGGAACTCTCCCAGACCCTACCCTGGGGTCTCTTCGTTTGTATCCTTCCTGCTATAATAAAACCACAGCAGTAGTATAGCACTTTCTGTGAGCTTTGTGAGTCATGTTAACAAATTATTGAACCCAAAGGAAGCACGGTATGCACTGGCTTACAGCAAGTAAGGTACGCACCGGCTTACTTGTGTTTACTTACGAATCTGCAGTGCACAATTTCACCTGGGTTCTATCAAAGATGTAGGGAGAAAGAGGTGAAATTAACCCTGCGTGTGCCTTGTTTATGGAGTAATCCGTCCCTGCGTGGGAGCCAGCATGTCTGAAATGAGGGGGCCGGGGTACCCTTGAGCTTACAGCTGGTATGCAGAGGTGGTAGAGAGAACTGATGGATTTGTACTGAGCAGGTTAGAAGTGAGGATGTCGTGGGTACCCCCAGGGACAGATTACCCAGTAAGCGAAGTAAGCACTGATCTGTAGTGACCAATTTCACATGGGTTTCACCACGTTCTCACCATCTAAATGAAAGATACCCAAAGAAAACAAACAAAAAACCAAATGCGTTGCTGTCGATCGATTCCGGCTCCCAGCAGCCCCACAGGACAGAGTACAACTGCCCCATAGGGTTTCCAAGGAGCAGCTGGAGGATTCAAACTGGCAACCTTTTGGTTAGCAGCCAAGCTCTTAACCACTGCGCCACCAGGGCTCCTTGGACCACTCCAATCCTGGATTTTTAACCAGAGAGACCTGCCCAAGTATCATGGAATAAGCACCCAACAAGAGCCATCTCCTGGCATCTCAGCCCTGGGTCTGGCCCTTTCCTCCTTTCTGCCTGTCTTCCCTGCTCCCCTTCCCCAGGCCCAGGCTTTGGGGGTTCAATCTGTTCTGGAGACCTGAGATCACCCCTTGGAAACAAGGACAGTTTGATTTCTGTTTGCTCCTTTGCCGCAGATTTGATCCTCTGATCTGCCCTGGGAACTAGAATGACCACCCCAGAGCTGAACCCCAGCACCGGCCCACTTGGCCAGAACTCCCATGAGGGACAATCAGCAATCTTCCTCCCAGACCTTGGGGACACTCTGTTCTTCCTTCCTGGTTGACAGGTGTCTTCTCAGCCACCCCATGTTTACCAGTTGCAGTGGTGTCTGTGCCAACTCATGATGACCCCATGGGCATCAGAGTAGAACTAGGCTCCATAGGGTTTCCAATGGCTGATTTTCAGAAGTAAATTGCCATGCCTTTCTTCTGAGACACCTCTGGGTGGACTTGAACCTCCAACCTTTCAGTGAGCAGCTGAGCGTGTTGACCATTTGCACTATCCAGGGGCTCCCTCCCCCTGCTAAGGACTGCCTCTCCCAGCTGCTGGCCTCCTACTCGCCCTTTGCATCCAGGTTAAACCATCCCTCTCTCTGTTTATTCTTCTTGTAGAAACATCTCCTTTTTCCTCAGCATTACCTTCTTTCATCAGGCACATACCAGACTCACACCTACCCAAACGAGGTCCTTCTGACAGTCAGTCCCTGGCCCATCAGAATTCACTGCATCTTCTGGGCTAGCCTTTGCCTATCATACCTGCTGAAAATAAGTTCCAATGTACAGACACAAAGACAGCCAGTCAAGACACAGAAGAAAACCCAGGAAATTCGCTAGTCACCCCCACAACTCCATGTGGAGATCTTGTGCAGACAACCAGGAGACCCTAAACCCCACAGAAGAGAATAATGTGAGAATTGGAGGAGATGATGCTGCACTTCTCATAGACAAGTTCATCAAACACAACAGAAAAATTAGATTTTCTCTCCTCTTTTTCCAATAGTGATCCAATTAACACTTGAGCTAAATGCCATCTACAATAGGACCATGTTTCTTTATATCTCAGATTAAAGGTTGGAAAGGGCAGTAAAAACATAGCAATTTGGATCAATTGATAAGAGCTCATTATGAGTTAATGAAAGTTAGAATTACAGACTATGTGGAGGAAACACAATTATATTATTTCCAAATAAACAGATTAAAAAAAGACAAAACAAGTAACCAAGGAGCAGTCTTGAGGGTCGATGGTAATAAGTAGACAATTTTAAAACCCCGTTTTCACATTATTTTAATCTAAACTGGTGTTACTCAAGTACTTTAATAATGTGCACAATAGTTTCCATTCTTAATCAGGTTAAATATTTTCCTTCCAAGGCATCCGGGGTTGTTTGGTAAACTTTGTCAAATAACAAGTCTCATCCCTCATGAATAATGAATTTGAGGGAGGAGCGGGGTGGGAGGGGGCCTGAATTAATAAGGAACTGCTTGGCTTAAATGAATTGGCATATCATAGGCCTACGCGATCAAGAGATGGCTTGCTTTTCACGACAAAAGTAGAAACATACCAAGAAACTTATGGTCCAAGGAAGTACTATTAATTCTTCACCTCATTCATTTATCTATTCATCAGTGCATTTATTCACCCAGAAAATGTTTTGTTTTTGTATTTCAGATCACGTATTTGATTTTGGTGATTAAAAGATATGCTAAATGCTATTTCTGCCCTCAAGGAGTTTGCAATCCACCAAAACAAACTCATTGCTGTTGATGTCGACTCAGTGACCCTATAGGACAGAGCAGAACCACCCCATAGGGTTTCCAAGGCTGTTATCTTCACGGAAGCAGACAGCTACATCTTTCTCCTATGGAGAGGCTAGTGGGTCTGAACCACCAACCTTTTGGTTAGCAGCCAAGTGCTTAACCACTACGCCACCAGGGCGCCTTATGGAAGTATGTTGTTGTTAGGTGCCATCGAGTCGATTCTGACTCATAGTGGCCCCACGTACAACAGAACGAAACACTGCCTTGCTCTGTGCCATCCTGACAATCACTGATACGATTGAACCCATTGTTGCAGCCACTGTGTCAATCCATCTCGCAGAGGGTCTTTCTCTTCTTCGTTGACCCTCTACTTCACAAAGCATGATGTCCTTCTCCAGGGAATACTTCTTCCTAATAACATGTCTAAGGTACGTGAGACGAAGTCTCGCTCGCCATCCTTGCTTGTAAGGAGCATTGTGGCTGTACTTCTTCCAAGACAGATTTGTTCGTTCTTCTGGTAGTCCATGGTATATTCAATATTCTCTGCCAGCACCATAATTCAAAGGTGTCAATTCTTCTTCAGTCTTCTTTGTCCAGCTTTCGCATGCATAAGGAAGTATAAGACCCTCTAAACATACGTAGATCACTGTTCTCTCTACATATAGATGTTCTAGTGCTTAATTTTGCTCATTTTCATTGACTTGATACAACAGATCAAAATGTTCTGTCATAGCCCCATAAAACAAGATGAGACCGGTGGGGCACAACAGTCCAGGGATGGGGACTGGAAGGCAAGAAGGGACAGGAAAGCTGGTGATAGGGAACCCAAAGCTGAGGAGGGACAGTGTTGACATGTTGTGGTCTTGTTAACCATTGTCATAAAACAATATGTGTACTAACCGTTTAATGAGAAATCATCTGTTCTGTAAACCTTCATCTAAAGTACAATAAAAAATTTAAAAAATGAAAATAAAAACGTTCTGTCATAATAGGTGATGGCAACACTCTTTAAAACCCGGTGCCATTGAGTCGATTCGGACTCATAGTGACCCTATAGGACAGAGTAGAACCGCCCCATAGGGTTTCCAAGACTGTAATCTTTACAAAAGCAGACTGCCACATCTTTCTCCTGTGGAGCGGCTGGCGGGTTTGAACCATCCACCTTTCAGTTAGCAGATGAGTGCTTAACCACTGGACCACCAGGGCTCCTTTTTCAATCCACTGGGAGTTTCAAATGACTGAAGAGCCTTGGTGGTGCAGCAGCTAAGCACTCAACTGCCAACTGAAAGTTTGGTGGTTCAAACCCGCCCAGTGGTTCTGCAGGAGAAAGACCTGGCAGTCTGCTCCCATAAAGATTACAGCCTAGGAAACCCAGTGGGGCAGTTCTACTCTGTCACATGGGGTCACCGTGAGTCTGAAACAACTCGACGGCAGCTAACAACAACACGACACAGTTCAATGTGATCAACGGCCTCCTGGTGGGCTCTCCAGGAGCAGAGGGAGGGATACGCCCCTTCTCCTTGGACTTGTTAGTTGCTGTCAAGTCGATTCCAACTCATGGTGACCCCGTGTGTGCAGAGTAGAACTGTGCTCCATAGGGTTTTCAAGACTGTGAACTTTCGGAAGCAGATTGCCAGGTCTGTCTTCCGAAGTGC
The DNA here is from genome assembly GCF_000243295.1 of Trichechus manatus latirostris. NCBI lineage: Eukaryota > Metazoa > Chordata > Mammalia > Sirenia > Trichechidae > Trichechus > Trichechus manatus. Next base: position 1,297,845 of record NW_004444113.1, read on the forward strand.
CTCTGGGTGGGTTCGAACAGCCAACCTTTCGGCTAGTAGTCAAGGGCTTAACCATTTCCCAGCTTCCTTTGAGTTCAAATGTGGCCACAACAATAAATGTTTGCAATGGAATAGAAACAAAAATTGTGTCTACCACTGTCGGGTCTAGGCCTCCTGCACTTTCTTTTCCTTGGTGCTGAAACTGGACAGAGTGGTCCAGCTTTGGCCATCGATGAGGACAGCGTCCTCGGGTCTAGAAAACGATGAAACAATGCCTCGGCAACCAGAGAGGAACTTGAGTCCTCACCCCCAAGGCCGGCGCCCCTGTACGCGCTGGTGGAGCGGAACTTGAGTCCTCACCCCCAAGGCCAGCGCCCCTGAATGCGTGGGTGGAATGGAACTTGAGTCTTTACCCACAAGGCTGGCGCCCCTGAACGAGCAAGTGGAGCAAAACTTGAGTCCTCACCCACAGGACTGGTGCCCCTGAACGAGCAGGTGGAACAGGACTTGAATCTTTACCCACAAGACTGGCGCCCCTGAACGAACAGATGGAACAGAACTTGAGTCCTTACCCGCAAAACTGGCACATTCACTTTGGAACAGTTACTTGAGGGGAAAAAAACAACTGTAATTTTAAAACCACTTTTTGAAAGCATTTTTTATTATGAAAAATTTCAAACATATAGCAAAGTTGAAAGAATTTTACCATGAACATCTGTTATGAATTAAATTGTGTCTCCCGCAAAATATATGTTGGAGTCCTAACCTCTGTGCTTGTGAATGTGACCCTGTTTAGAAATAATTGGGTTTTTTGTTAAGTTAATGAGGACATACTGGAGTGGGGTGGGTTCTCAACCCAGTCCCTTTTGAGTGGCATCTTACAGAAAGAGCAGAATAGACACAGTGACACACACACAGGGAAGACAGACACCATGAGAAAACCTCCCTACAAGCCAAGGAACGCCAAGAACGCCCAGGAATGCCCAGGAACGCCCAGGAACGCCCAGGAACGCCCAGGAACGCCAAGGAATGCCCAGGAATGCCTAGGAACGCCAAGGAACGCCAAGGAACGCCAAGGAACGCGCCGGGCCACTGACAAGGAAGGACCTTCCCCTAGAGCCAGCTCCCTGCTTTGGACTTGAAGCCTCTGAAAGGTGAAACAGCGAATTCCTGTTCTTTAAAGCCACCCACTTATGGAGGGTGATCTGCTTTGCTTAAGGCCAATATTTTTTAATCACATGTGTCTTAGTTATCTAGTGCTGCTATAACAGAAATACCACTAGTGGGGGGCTTTAACAAACAAGTGTATTTTCTCACAGTTAGGGGGCTAGAAGTCCAAATCCAGGGTGCCTGGTGGGTCAGCAGTTTGAATCCAGCAGGTGCTCCTTGGAAACCCTATGGGGCAGTTCTACCCTGTCCTACAGGGTCGCTGTGAGTCAGAATTGACTCGACAGCAAAGAGTTTGTTTGTTTTGTTTTTATAGCAGCTTAGCTTTATCCTAACACACACACAGGGTAATAATTTTAATAATAGTCATCTTTTATGTATCAGGAATTATATATGCATATCTTATTTAATTTTCACAATAATCTTATGATGTAGGTACGATTAGCTTCATTCTACAGATGAGAAAAATGCGGTTCAAGAAAATGTCCCGGTTCACGGATCTCACTAGGGTGAAGCTCTGTATCCAGGTCTGCCTGATTCCAGGCCCTCACAACTCTCCACTACTCTGATGTGAGTGACCCCGCCCGGGGACTCAATGGAGATTAGCTTTACAGAGGAAGCAGCATCTGGGCTACATCTTGAGCCTTGGCCCTTGAAGACTGAGCTGAATCCATGCACCAGAAGGACAAAGAAGGAAAAGGCATTCCAGGCAGAAGGAACGGCGCATACAAAGACAAGGAAATCAGAGGCTGTGGTATTTGGACAACTGCTAATATCTCCATCTGCCTGGAGCTTCGGGTAACTGTGCAGGGGCAATGGAAGAGGAATGATAATAGTTGACCAAGATTCAAATGCTTTGCTAAGCAGATTGGACTTGATCTTATAGGCAGTGGGGAGCCATCAAAGGGATTTAAGCAGGAACATGAAATAATTAGATTTTGCAATTAAAATGCAATTTAGAATGCTGTTGGTGATGTAGAGAATTATATGGGAAAGAGACAGGAGCTAAGGAGGCCAGTTAAGAAATAGGTGAAATAATCCAGAGGTCCCAAACTAGGATGGTAGCTGTGGAGACCAAGAACACAAGTTGAGGAGACAGAGCAGAGTCCTGATCCTGGTTCTTCCCACTTCCTGGACGAACGTCCATCTTCTATACGTGCTCGGATTGAGGACTTTTTCTGTGTTGATTCTGTCTCCCCAGTATCCTTTATCCCCTTCCATAGTAATAGAAGCTTCAGCTTGGTATGTGGTCATCTGGCTAAAGCCTCTATTTCCCAGCCTCCCTTGCAGCTAAATATGGCCATCTGGGTTCTGGCCACGGGGATTGAGAAGAAACCATGTGTGCAACTTCTGGATTATCCCCATAAAAGGAAAGGAGTATGTACTCCCTGAATTTTCTCATTCCTTTCTCATGGGCTAGAAAGTAGAGGTGGTAGAGAGTCATCCTTTGACCATTAGTTTCTGGAGAAGCTTCTGGATGGTAAAGCAATAAGATGGAAAGAGACTAGGTCCACATCATGGTTGAACAGCAACGGTGGACCACCTACCTGGTCTGTTTCACAAGACAGAAATAAAACTTTATCTCAATTAAGCCACTGTATTTTAGAATTTCTTGTTATAGAAGTCCAGTCCGTAACAATGAAATAGTCCAAAGTAACTGTTGTTGTTGTTGGGTGCCATGGAGTTGGTTCTGACCAGTAGCCACCCTATGTGCAACAGAACGAGCCACTGCCTGGTCCTTCGCCATCCTCACAATCATTGCGGTGTTTGAGCCCATCATTGCAGCCACTGTGTCAATCCATCTTGTTGAGGGTCTTCCTCTTTTTCTCTGACCCCCTACTTTACCAAGCAAGATGTCCTTCTCCAGGGACTGGTGCCTCCTGACAACACGTCCAAGTTACGTGAGACAAAGTCTCACCATCCTTGCTTCTAAGGAGCATTCTGGATGAATTCTCCCATGCAAGTTCTATCCCTGATGACTCCTAAGTGCACAATTAGGTTATGAGGGCTTTGTGGCATGAATGCTGTCCTTGGAGTTAGAAAGATCTGGATCTGAAACCAGCACGCCACTGGTGGGGTAGCCTCGAGCAAGCCATCTAACCTCTCTGGACCTTGTGATTTTGTGGTTGTTGCTGGTTTGCTTTCTTCTGTAAAGAGTTGTTGTTAGTTGCCATCAAGTCGGCACCAACTCATGGCCTCTCCAGGTACAACAGAACGAAGCAATGGCCAGACCAGCACCATTTTCACCATCAATGGTATGCTCAAGTCCATTGTTGTGTATTTTGAGTGCCTATCAACCTAGGGAGCTCATTATCTAGCACTACATTGGCCAATACTCTCTTGTGATCCATAGGGTTTTCATTGGCTGATTTTTAGATGTAGATAGCCAGGCCTTTCTTCCTAGTCTTAGTCTGGAAGCGCCACTGAAACTTGTCCACCATGGATGACCCTGCTGTATTTGAAAAACGGTGGCATAGCTTTCAGTTGCACAGCAACAGGCAAGCCACCACAGTAGGACAAACGGACAGACAGGTGGTGGATTGTGAAGAGAAGATATTTATAAAAATCTGTGCTCTGTGCCTGACACACACATGTGGCCTCCATGAGTGGTAGCCATTGTCCTTATGAATAACTCTGGGTGGAGAATACAGGGTACAAAGGGCCCACCCCAGAGAGCAACCTCGCGAGCTGTCGCCTGCGCTCGGGAGCCTGAGCCTGCCTAAGTCCCTCGTGTCCGATCTGAATCTTGCCTGCTCTCAGATTGCTCAGCTCTCTCTTTTGTTTTAAATATTTTATTGTACTTCAGGTGAAGGCTTACAGAACAAATAGTTTCTCATGAAACAGTAGTACACATGTTGTTTTATGACATTGGTTAACTGCTCAGCTCTCTTACTTCCTCCTGCTGCCATCCCCGTGTAAGAGAGGGCGATTTGTACAACAAGCCGAGGTCCCGCATCTGAATCCCAGCCCTGCTGCCAACAGCATGGGTACCCTCGGACGAGTTAAATGCGTGTGATTGGAAGAGTTCGGGGCTTCTGAAAGACTAACAGCCCCACCTTGGAGTTGGGGTTCCAGGGTGACTGTGGTTCCCCAACTAAAGAACAAGGCTTAGCTGCTTTGACAGCTAGGTTTACTGTGCGTGGGCAAAAACTATTGCCTTCCCGCAGCCTCCATAGCTGGCTTTCTCCTGCCCTACTAAGAGGCACGCTCCAAACCAGTGAACTGTCCTTAGCTAATGCTGAGGTCCTGTCTAATCAAGGAGACTTCCTTAACTCAAAGCTACAAGAAAGGAAAAGGGAAAAGAAAGCTGTGTTTCAGGAGGCCAATGGATGAGTACCTTTCCTTCTGGGTGCTCTGGGGTAAAATCACCACAGATTTATAGCAAAGCAAGAAGAAAGGTTTATTTGGCATGTGTTCCAAGAGGCAAAAGTGGGAAACAGACAAGCACGCTGCCAGAGCCATGTCTGCCCGAGTCCGAGGAACGTGACAGAATCATCAGTATATATAGACATTAAAAACCAAAACCAAACCCGTTGCCGTGGAGCCAATTCCGACTCCTAGAGACCCTATAGGACAGAGTAGAACTGCCCCATAGGGTTCCAAGGAGCAGCTGGTGGATTCAAACTGCCAGCCGGTTGGTGAGCAGCTGAGTTCTTCACCACTGCGCCACCAGGGCTCCATGTAGGCATTACAAACGGGTAAAATCATTAAATTTTCACCTTTTCACAGACTGGCCAAAAACTGCTGGATCACCGTGATTCTACATTTTGAATCATCTTTCTCAGTAATCACTGGGACAAGTTTCAGTAATGACAGTCAGGAGGGTCTTCATGGGTCCAACAAATCTTACTATTTACTAAGCACTGATAGAAAAAACCTTGGTGGAGTAGTGGTTAAGAGCTATGATCACTAACCAAAAGGTCAGAAGTTTGAATCCACCAGCTGTTCCTTAGACACCCTGTGGGGGCGTTCTACTCTGCCCTGTAGGGTCGCTATGGACTTGAGAGCAGTGGGTTTGTTTTTTTTTGGTTTTTTTTTTTTGGTTTAATAGAAAAAGTGTGGAAAATATGTAGGTCTGTTGTGCTCTGTCTTTGTTTACATGAAAGGCCTCCTAAAAGATGTGGCAGTCTGCTTCTGCAACGGTTTACAGCCTTGGCAAACCATATGTGGTCGCTGTGAGTCAGAATTGACTCTGAAGGCAGTGGATTTTTGGTTTTAAAATTTATGTGGAAGACCTCACGTGACCTTGTTTGGAAACAGGGCCTTTGACGATGTTATTGGTTAGTTGATAAGAGGTGGAGGAAGGTGGGTCCTAACCCAATCTGAGTGATGTGCTTATAAAAAAGAAGAGCAGAGACACAGTGAGACAGAGGGAAGACAGCAAGTGAAGACTGACTTCCGCTGCAGCTGTAAGTCAAGGGTCACCTGGGCCACCAGAAGCCAGAAGAGACTGGGAGGTGCTTCTCCTAGAGCCTTCAGAGAGCAGGCCTCAGATGACACCCCGAATTCAGACTGCTACCCTGGGTGGCGGAAATAGTTAAGGGCTGGACTACTAACCAAAAGGTTGGTGGTTCGAACCCACCCAGAGGCGCCTCAGAAGTAAGTCCTGGCAATCTACTTCCAAAAGTTCACAGCCTTGAAAACCCTGTGGAGCGCAGTTCTACTCTGCACACAGGGTCGCCATGAGTCAGAATTGACTTGCCGGCAGCTAACAACAGCAAAGTCTCCAGAACTGTTAGACTAGTCATTCCCGTTCTTTGAAACCAACCTCCGCGAGGTACAGCAGTCTCCCCTTTATCTGCAGGGGACACGTTCCAAACCACAGATAGTACCGACCCCTAGGTATACTATGTTTTGTCCTATACATACATACCTAGATAAAGTTTAATTTATGAATTAGGCACCGTAAGAGATTAACAACACTAACTAATAATACAGTAGAACAATTACAACAATATACACTGTAATAAAAGTCATGTGAACGTGGTCCCCAGGGACACGGAGCGGGACGGCTCGAGATTTCATCACTCCACTCGTTTAACATTTTCGGACCGCGGTTGACCAAGGGTAACTGAAACCACAGAAAGCGAAACCGCGGATAAGGGAGGCCTAGTATTTTATTACCACAGCCCGAGGAAATGAATACAGAGTATTCTCAGGTTAATACTTTTCGTAGCTGTTATCACTCAGACAGAGGTGCCTAGGTGGAACAAGTAGTTCACACTCAACTGCTAACCTAAAGGGTGGTGGTTTGAACTGACTCGGTGGTGCTGCAGAAGAAAGGCCTGGCAATGTTTCTGTAAAGATTATATCCAAGAAAACCCTATGGAGCAGTTCTACTCTGTAACACAGGGGGTCACCATGAGTCAGAATCGACTTGGTGGCAACTGGTTTTTGTTTGTGTTTGTTTGGTTTTAATCACTCCGACAATATTCCTGAGGGAGAGAAATGGCAATCTCTTGCTTTGTCCTGTTGTGGGGTGCCATTGAGCTGGTTCAAACTGATAGTGACCCTAGAGGACAGAGTACAACTGCCCCATAGGGGTTCCAAGGAGCAGCCGTGGATTTGAACTGCACACCTTTTGTTTAGCAGCCGAGCTCTTAACCACTGCACCACCAGGGCTCCTAGCAGCCCTTGAAAGCTCAGAGTTCCTGGTCCTTCCCACCCACCTCCCACACCTGCTCCGAGAACAGGGGGGAGAGGTTTTCTACCCGTGTTAGAAGCAAGGGCCTGCTAACGCGAAGACATCAAATAGCCCTAAAGTCAGAGTTCCCATCTAGCTGAACTTCCAAGAATTTTCAACCTGGGATCATTTTCCTGACCACAAGGAGAAGGGAGACATAGTTTTCATCGATGACTTGAGTGAAACAGACCGCATGCCTCCTCCCTCTCCCTCTTACCAAGCCGAGCTTTCTTTCTGCAAGTAGAGAAGGAGAACCGTCCCCAGGATGAAGTATAAGCACCTCCTGTGAGGAGCAACTGCATTCCCGAAGAGCCCTCCCTGCCCCTGGCTCTAGGGAAGGGACCCCCTATTTGTCTTCTAGTGACCTTTGCTTTATTCTCTGACTTTAATGGACAATCAAGGACCATAACGGATCTGGCCACAACTGTGGGCGAAGTTGAGAGCTTTGTGCAGAGGAGAGAGAGGGTTGTGGGTAAAAGCATATGAGGCCAGGTTGGGGGAGGGCAGCGGGGTCTGAACACGGGGTTCTGAGCCTGCAGAGTGGTCCCCGAGTTGGGGTGGCCACCACAAAGCTGCTAGGGGCACTGCCCTAGTGTCCAGGGGCCCCCTGGAGCCAGGGCCGTGGGCAGCTGACTGCTCAGGTCTCATGAGATACCACTGTCACCGTCCCCTGCCCTCGCCCTGGGCCTGCACCTCCCTCCCTGAGAGTGGACCCCTCACACTGCCTTCACCAAGCACCCTCACGCTAGCCCCCAATGCCCAGGAGGGGTGGTGATGCCCAGCCCATGCCAGCACCTTCCACAACCAGGATCAGCCAGCTCTTCCAGGGGTTCTTGAAGGGTCTCACCTCATTCCAGGAAAGCTGTGAGCTCCAAGGGAGCCTAGAACCCCTGGGATGAGGGGCGGTTTGAGCTGAAAATGTCTGAGTCTTCTGAGCTGAGAAAATAACACAGTCTTCCTTCCTTCCTTCTTTCTCTTCCTCCGTTCCTCCCTCCCTCCTTCCTTCCTTACTCTCTCCTTCCCTCCCTATCTCCCTTCCTTCCTTCCTTTTTCTCTCATGCCCCTCCTCAGACCCCCATACCTCCCCTCCCTCCCTCCCTCCCCCTTCCTTCCTTTCTTCCTTATCCCCCTCCCCATAAACCCCAGACCTCTGCTCCCTCCCTCCTGCCCCCCTCTTCTTTCTCTCT
>NW_004444113.1:1306176-1315285 GCF_000243295.1 Trichechus manatus latirostris
CCTCCTCCCTCCCTCCCTCCTCACCCCGCTCTTCTTTCTCTGCACTATCCCTGCCCCACCTGCTTCCTCCCTCCCTCGTCCACCTGCCCTTCTCTTTAGGAGCCTCCTGGTGAGATGCACAGAGGAGGGCCCTCCGTGGCCCAGAAGAGCACCAGCTGCTGACAGACAGCTCCGGGCCCAGGGAAGGGGAGGAGGCCAGCCTCCCTCATCCACGCGTCCTTCTGCTTGGCTGTCTCTGCTGCCATTTTTAGTAGCGGCTTGCCTTGCAGGGACACTGCCCCGGCCTGGTGCTGTCCTCCCAGATTCCTAGGCACTGCTTTGGCTCCCCCCGTTCCTGTCACGGGACACCCCCAACCGGGTTGACAGCCAGCCTGTTTTCTGACATGTGAGGTCTGCGCCTGGACAGCTAAGGACGGGGCTGTGGTTTCCATGGAAACCTGCATGCCTGCTGGGAATCCAAGGGTCCCGAGGAGATGGTGAGTGGTTAGCTACGGTGTCTCCCACCGTGTTGGGCCTCATCTGGGTTGTGGAATGATCCTCACCCTCACGGGGCTTTAGCTGGCTTCTGAGGTGAGGAGTTACAAAGCCTGGCCACCTGCTTGAAGTGGGGGAAAGGGGAAATAGAAGAAGGACAGATGCCAACTATCACCGACATGAGCTATCCTGACAGTGTGGGGGGGGGGCGTTTGTTTTGCTATTCGGGGGGAACTGGGGTTTGCCTGTGGAAAGAGAGTGATGGAGAAACGGAGGAGAGGAGGGCTCCTGATTCTTCTGTAGAGGGAGAGGTACAGGGAAGAAGCTGAAGGGTCTGATTTTGAGGGTTTTATGCGGTAAGTATATATAGTTTTTCATACTGTGGTGACGCGTATTGCTATGATGCTGGAAGCGATGCTACTGGTATTTCAAATACCAACAGAGTCACCCATGGTGGGCAGGTTTCAGCAGCGCTTCCAGACTAAGACAGACTAGGAAGAAAGGCCTGGAGATCTTCATCTGAAAATTAGCCAATGAAAACTCTATGGATCACAATGGAACATTGTTGCTTATAGTGCTAGAAGATGAGCCCCAAGTTGGAAGGCACTCAAAATCCAAAGTGGCCGCAACAACGGACTTGAGCACACCAACGACTGTGAAAATGGCACAGGACCGGGCCTGGTGTTCTGTTGTGCATGGGGTCTCCATGAGTCGGAGCTGACTCAATGGTAACTACCAACAACAAGTAGCTATATAACAAAACTTTTTCGATTTCATTGATTTTTACACATACAATCCAGTGACTGAAGGGTCTGTTTTGATGAGAGGCATTTTGAGAGTTGGGGCCCCAGCCATGCCACCCAGGAGCTCAGGTGGCACAGTAGGGGAGGGGACCTTAATCCAGACCCCTGTCCCCCTCAGTTTTGCCTCAGATGGTGGTGTGACTCAGGACCCCTGAAGGCTCTGGCCATTTCAGCGGAGGACTTCGGGACCTAGCTGCATGTGGCCGACGGACACTTTCACAAAGGGATTGTCATCCTTTGCCCTGCTGTGATAGTGCCTGGGGGTAAACCCCCTGGAGGTGCCGTTGGAGAGATCCCAGGACTGAAGACTGAATTAGTTCTTTTAGCTTTTGGAGAAATAGTAACAATCGCAGGTAGCAGGTACAGCACTTTGTTGAACGATTTTTTACAACATGCCGTCTTAGTCTCCTAGCGCTGCTGTAACAAAACATACTGAAGTGGGTGGCTTCAAAGAACAGGAATTGATTTTCTCAGGGTCCTGGAGGCTAAAAGTCCAAATCAGGGTCTTGGCCATATCAGTTCCATCTGGGAGCCTCCCTCCTAGTTTCTGGGGTCTGCTGGCGATCCTTGGTGTTCCTTTGCTTGTAGACAGGTCCTCACGTGGCATTTGTCTTCCCCCTGTCTGTGTGTCTGTGACTATTCTGCTCTTTTTATAAGGCACCACTCATAAGTAACTAGGTTTAGGAGAGATAGGGCTGCTAACCACAAGGTTGGCAGTTCAAATCCACCAGCCGCTCGTTGGAAACCCTATGGAGCAGTTCTACTCTGTCCTGTGGGGTCGCTATGAGTCGGAATCTTCTCTAGACTCTATACTACATCAATGGGTTTGGTTTTTTGTTTGTTCTGCTCTGGTATGTTGACATCATTAACATAAGAAAAGAAAACCCCTATTTCCAAACAGGGTCATATTTACAGGTATAAGAGTTAGGACTTCCACATCTTTTGGGGGGACATAATTCAATCTATAATATATTCAATTTTTTTTATTGATTCACAAGAATAGATATCACTTACTGTTTACTGAGTTTGGCAAAGATTGTTATTTGTTCCCCAGTACCCACCTTCTGGGGCCCTGGTGGCGAAGTGGTTAAGAGCTCGACTGCTAACCAAAAGGTCGACAGTTTGAATCCACCAGCTGCTCCTTAGGAACCCTATGGGGCAGTTCTGCTCTGTCCTATAGGGTCACTATGAGTCAGAGTCAACTCGACGGCAATGAGTTTGGTTTGTTTTTGGTTTATCCACCACCCCCTTTCCTCCTGGTAGTCTCAGAAACTGCCAGCTGAAGGCTGCATTTCCCAGCTCCCCCTGCAGTCATCTGTGGCCATGTGACTAAGTTCCAGGAAATCGGACATTGTGGAAGTGATGTGTACAACTCCCACCCTTAAAGGAAGCTGCTTGCCCTCCACACCTCTTACCTGGGTAGTGAGCCAACTCCAGTGGGGATGACACCAGGGGAGCAGTGGAGTGATGAGATGGAAGGATCCTGGATCCCTGGATGACCTGGTGGAATAGAACTGATGTGCATCCCCTCCCTCACTCCCCAACTGCCTGGACAGCTCAGACTTCAAATGAGGGGAAGAACGGAAGTTTCTGTCTGATTTAAGTCACTCTTGTTTTCATCACTGTTAAAGCAACTGAACAAATATCTCCTCATAACCAGTAACCAGTTGCCATCAGATTGATTCCGACTCATGGTGACCCCATGTGTATTAAGAGTAGAAATGTGCTCCATAGGGTTTTCAGTGCTGTGACCTCTCCAAAGTAAATGACTAGGCCTTTCTTCCCAGGTGCCTCTACGTGGGTTCAAACCACCAATCTTTTGGTTAGTAGCTGAGTGTTTAACCATTTTCACCACCCCAAAACCAAACCAAACTGTTGCCATCAAGTCGATTCTGACTCATAGCGACTGTATAGGACAGAGTAGAACTGCCCCATAGGGTTTCCAAGGAGCAGCTGGTGGATTCGAACTGCCAACCTTTTGGCCAGCAGCCTGAGCTCTTAACCACTGCGCCACCAGGGCTCAAATAGGCAATGGTAAATAAGTGATTCACATTGGAATTGGCTCTTCATCATGCACAATTATTGGTTTCTGAAAGCATGAAAGCTAAACTTGAACCTATCCCTTCTTGTTGAAAGTCTGCTCATACTTTACCTATTTTTTTCTGCTAACTAACACAATCCACCACTTTCCCCTAAGTGTTTCTTAGTCCAGCAAGCTGGCCCAAAAATCCATTTCCAAATCTATTGCCGTCAAGTCAATTCTGACTCATAGCGACCCTATAGGACAGAGTAGAACTGCCGCATAGGGTTTCCAAGGAGCAGCTGGTGGATTCAAACTGCTGAACTTTTAGTTAGCAGCCAAATGCTTAACCGCTGTGCCACCAGGGCTCCAGCAAGTTGGTCTAGAACTCTTTAAAAAACCTTCAGATGCTCAAATAGCCAATAGAAAGATCAGGCCAGGGTGGGTGACCTCCAGAGACGGAACCTGCTTTGGGGAGTTGCAGGCAGTGCTGTGGGCTCTGTGACCTTGTTTTCCAGATTTTGAGGACAATTCTAATTTAAAATATCCTGACCCATTTCCCGTCAATGTGTTTGTGCCTGTGCTGTGGTTTTGTTGAGAAACGTGGTCACAGTCCCTACGGGCCCCTCAGCTAAGTGTCATCTCTTTATGTCATTCTGTCCTTGTCATCCTTGTACTGTCAACCCCGGAAAACTTAGAGGCCTGAGGGCAATTCCCTCTGAGCTGCTTCCTGACCTCTCTCTGACTTGCTTTTTTCTAGTCTAAGACTTGTACTGAACTGCTCTTGTCTGTAGAGAAGCTTTATTATATTTCATTATTATTTTTCGAGAAATTAAGCTCCTTTAGAGATTAAAGTTCGGCTCCCCCAGCTTCCTTACACACTTGCAGTATTAAAACCGGGTCATCGACACATACATGTTCCATTTTCTAACCAGACAATAGTTCTAGGCAGTGCCAGGGTTGTCTCCTATTGGTCTCCCTTCTGGAAGCCCAGGAGCTGCTGAGCCAGGGCACCCAGGTGAGAGTGGACAAGCTTCCTCCAGAATCTTCTCCCTGGACAAAGGGCACTTGCCCCTTGTCACCTACCATACCTGTCCCACTTCCTCGCATCACTAATTGATGCTACTGGCCTCCAGGGGCCTCAACTCTGCCTCCACTTCCCTCCTCTCCTCCCTCCTCCCTCAAGGATGCATTATGATCAAGAGCAAGGACATCTTACTGAGTCATGGTGCTGGGGCAAGGAGAATTTTTTGTCTGTCCTCAAGGTGTAATGATTTAAGACTGTTGAAGACTGTATGCAGAATTATTTTCTGGCCCTTCCCCAGGGAGATGGAAGTCCCCTAAGCAGACTGACATCAGGCTTGGCATTGAGACGTGTTCTTGCCAACAAATGCAAGTGAAAGTGATGGAACATGACTCACCTCCAGGAAAGAGCTTTAAGAGCCAGACCATGGCTTACTGTGTCTTCTCCCTCTTCCACAAGAGAGGTGGTGGTCCAGAAAGAGGCCACTCCATCAGCCTGAACCCCCAAGAAGATACACGAAGCAGGGATAGTCAACCCAAGACGGACATGTAGCTTGTTCAAGAAAAAAACCTTTGTGGTTGTAAGCTATTATGGTTTGGGGATTGTTGTTACTGCAGCATAATCTAGCCTGTCCTGACTGTTCCAGAACATATGTGGAAATGGCCTGGGGCTCTTTTTTCTTTCTATCAAGCTGTGGTTATCTGGGATTGGTTGGACATGCAAGGAGACCATTGTGTCATGAGAAGACCTGGTATGGATAGACTAGTCTACCTCTGCCTTAGTCCCTGGGTGTGCAAATGGATAATGCACTTAGCTGCTATATGAAAGGCTGCTTTCAGTTACTGTCATACCTATGTAGGTTGGATCCTAACCCTATTTGTTTCTGAGTCATGAAAAGACAAGAATAGACACAGAGACACACAAAAACCAAGATCGTGTACAAGTAAAGGCCCATGGAGAGGATGGATGGCAGACACCAGAAACTAGGAGAGAGGCTCATGGGAGGAATTGCCACAGTCCTCATTCTCAGGAACTGAGACCCTGCTTTGAACTTCTAGCCTCTAAAACTGTGAGAAAATAAACATCTGTTCTTTAAAGCCACTCCCTTGTGGTGTTTGCGTTACAGCAGCACTGGAAACTAAGACATCTCCCATTGGCAAAGAGGGCTGTCACTCTGATTTTGAACAGCTTGAGTTACTCAGAAGCGTCTTTTCATCCTGAGTCAAACCTACTCTCCTAAAAATCCTTCCAGTCTCTCAGTTGTACCCTCCGGAATAACAAGATCAACACTGCTTTGACCTCTACATGACAGCCCTTTAATATTGAAAAGCAGCTGTTCCTTTAGTCTCCAATTCCCTGTGCTAAATATACCCAGTTCTTCATCCATTATTCCTACCCAATGGTTCCAAATTCCTCACCATCAGAACTCCCTGTTTGGGGGGCTCTGGAGATTGTCAATGGCCCCTTAAAATGAGGCCCCAGGAATCGAATCCACTGTCAGCTCTGGAGTTAGGGGCAGCGACACAGGGTGGGGGAGTGGAGGGGGTGGACATTCCTGCCCGTGGTATGGTGCCCCGGACACGGACTGCGATCACTTTCCTTAGCAGCAGGCTCACCCTGTTGTCTCCTTTTGGCCATGTTTTCTCACATAAACGGGTATGTTAGAATGTTCCACATTCTAAACTTGGAATAGAGATTGTTTTTTATCGTAAATGCAGGTTTTTATATTGATTACTGTTTAAACTCTTAATCCTTTCTGAACACTAAGCTTCCGTTTAGAATGATGGAAAAATTTGGAAATGGATAGTGGTGATGGTTATGCAACATGATGAACATAATTGATGTCACTGAATTATACAGGTAAAAATCGTCAAAATGCCAAGTGTTTTGTTATACTCACCACAATTTAAAAAAAAAAGTGAGAGAGAAAAAAACACATTGGAGGAGACTGGTTAAAGGGTGCATGGGGGCCTCCCTGTACATTTCTTTGCACCTTCCTGTGAATCTATAATTATTTCAAAATTAAAAAGTTTTTTAAAATTCTAGTCAACTTCAACATGCTCCCTTATCAGTGTCATTATCTCATCCTTTTCCTTCCACATTATCTTCAACTCTGAAAAGGGAATTCTTCTTACGTGTTTGTTTAAGAAAAATACTGAACAGACTAAAGGCAAAAAAAAAAAAAAAAAAAGAGCGCTAGGTTACCCATTAAATAGAACTCTCCAGAATAACGTGAACCGGAGACGTCTTGTCACACTGATCACCAATCCATTTTTAGATTAGATTATTAAGCAGACAGTTTGGGGATTAGTTAAAAATAAGATGAAGTGATAAAGCATCAGTCAACCAACTTGTCAATTAAATCAGCTGTGAATGCATTGAACGAGATCCCATGTCACCCACAAAGATATCATGGGAGACCTTGTCAAATGTTTTGTGGAAATCAAACCATGCCAGGGATTAGTCTCCTGACCTTTAAAGCTAACAACCCTTTCCAAAAAAGAGCAACAACAATTAAAAAAAAAAAAAAAAGAAAAGAAATGAAGTTGGCTTGGTTTTTAAGGATGAATGTTGATTGCTAGTGATCACTGAATTAATCTTAGGGGACCACAAATCATCTGTTTGAGTTTACAATTTTGATGGCTATTGCTACCTCAAGACTTGTTTTGCTACAATAAGACCATGTCTGGGGGAGCCATGTGGTCAAATCGTGGCAACCCTGGGCAGATGCTGGTGCATATACCATCTACCATAGTAAGAAAACTTCTTCAGAGGAGAAAATCAAAAGATGGTCATGAGTAAGGGAAACCCCAGTAGCTGTTATTTTAGTGATTAAATAATAAAGACAGTTCTCAGAAGTTACAGACTAGCAAATAACCCTCCTACACATTGCCATCGAGTCAATTCCGACTCATAGCGACCCTACAGGACAGAGTAGAACTGCCACATAGGGTTTCCAAGGAGCAGCTGGTGGATTTGAACTGCCGAGCTTTTGGTTAGCAGCCCTAGCTCTTAACCACTAGGCCACCAGGGTTTCCAATAACCCTCCTACTCAAGAAAAATCCCTTCGGAGTCCCAATTTTAGAAGAACAGCAAGATGCTTAAGATGGGTCTGGTGTCGTCAAGAAATCAACTGGCTGCCATGAAGACCTGTTGCCATCGAGCTGATTTCGACTCATAGTGACCCTATAGGACAAAGTAGAACTGCCCCATAGGGATTCCAAGGAGTGGCAGGTGGATTCAAACTGTTGACCTTTTGATTAGCAGCCATAGCTCCTAACTACTGTGCTACCAGGGCTCCAGCTGCAATCAAGAGTTCTTCGTTGTAGATGAAGTGCGGTCGAATATCACCAAGCCATGGACTAGCACTTACCATTGGAATGTACATCAGATATCCTAGTTCTAGAATGACATTTATCATTATTACATTCTTCTTTCATTGTTTCACAATTCCTATATAAATGATCTTCACATTAAAAGAGGTAGAAACTTAAACTAAAATCCTGTTTCTCAAATTATATGAGGCTATATTGCAAGTCTGTTAGGAATAAATAGAAGTAATCAAAGTGATTGAATTGCATGGAAGCAAATATCTCCTTTTCATTGTGCCTGGCAAATAGTCCCATCCTACCAATTGTCCTTGAGTCAGTTCCAACTCATGGCGACCCCATGTGTGTCAACGTAGAAATGCTCCATAGGGTTTTCAGTGGATGATTTTCTGGAAGCAGATCACCAGGTCTTTTTTCCAAGACACTCCTGGGTGAACTCAAACCACCAACATTTAGGTTAGCAGCCGAGTGCATTAACTATTTCCAACACCCAAGGACTCTTGGAAAATAGCAGGGGCTTAATAATTACGTGTTGAGTGAATGAATGATACTAAGCAGAAATATTGTTTACAAGGAGGCCTAAGACCACGCGAGGGGAATAATCAGACGTCCCACAAGAGGAGCTCAGATATGTGACTCCAAGTCATGGGTAACAGATGAGAAGAAACAAACTATCAGAGAGTGTTCAGACATACTAAGAAAATTGAAAAGAAAAGAAGGCAGGGTTTAGGGCTATAAGGATAAACCTGAGAGAAATCTTGAGGGGACCACTTGGGGATGGGCTCTCAGGAAAGAGAGATTGCTTTGGGGAGGTTTCTGCAAACGGCTTCTACACTGAGATAAGTTTGGATATGTGAGGCTTGCCATCAAGAAAGGGGTTTTCAACCTTTTGGGAATTTGAGATTCTGATGAAAACTGTACGTGCTCACCCAAGAAAAACACCTACAACGGCCATATTCATTTTTTTGCATGTAGTTTTCCTTTTTTACAGAAGCCCATCCAGAGACATGAATCCACCTTATGAATCCTGAATCCCTGCTCTAGAAGCTAGTTTCTCCCTAAATGTATGTCCTGCCTATGATTTGCATAGTTATACCAGCTAGTTCGTAAACCAAAAAACCAAACCCATTGCTGACTCATAGCAACCCTATAGGACAGAGTAGAACTGCCCCATAGGGTTTCCAAGGAGCACCTGGTGGATTCAAACTGCCGACCTTTTTGGTTAGCAGCCCAGCTCTTAACCACGGTGCCACCAGGGTTTGCTGGTAGTTGGTAGTATATCTAAAAGTAATGGACTCTGTAAATTGACTTAATCTAAGTGGTTACAGTCAAAATTAAAATTCAGTGTGTCAATTCTGTGCATTCTGCAATTGGGGGCAGAGTTCTACATATGTTAATTAGATCATATTTGTTATCTTTGCATTCAATTTTTTGCTAATATTTTATCTTTTTATATCAG
>NW_004444113.1:1316821-1318873 GCF_000243295.1 Trichechus manatus latirostris
TTGGCTGATTTTTTGGAACTAGATTGCCAAGTCTTTCTTCCTAGTCCATCTTAGTCTGGAAGCTCTGCTGAAACCTGTTCAGCATCACAGCAACAGGCAAGCATCCACTGACAGATCGGCAGTGGCTGCACATGAGGTGCATTGGCCGAGGATCGAACCCTGGTCTCCTGTATGGAAGGTGAGAATTCTACCCCTGAACCACCAGTGACCTCATCAGTAACGACTCTTTCCCATGAGCAAAAGTACATTAAAAGTCAACATCGCATGGGGAATCAGGAGCGGAAAGGAGGAGTGTGCTGATGCAGAATGGGGTGAGCAATTAGGGTCACATAACAATGTATGTATAAAATTTTGTATGGGAGACTAACTTGAAATGTAAAGTTCATTTAAACTACAACAATAAAAAAATTTAAAAAAAAATACAGTAAACTTGAAAAATAAATAAATAACAGTCAACATCATACAGGTCTTTTTAATTTCATAAGGTGTTTATTTTCCCTCTAAGGCCAGGCAGTATCCTTTTATTTTGTTTAATTACATACACGTGAGGACAAATAAGAAAACAGAGGTAACTTGAGGTTTCTGTGAGGATCAGGGCTCTCTCCTGCCTAAAACGTGGATTTTTTGATTGAGGCACTATGTTCTCTAAGCGTGAAACAAGAACCTTGGAAACTATTGTCCATTTGATAGAAAACCAAGCTTCCACGCTTTAGAAGAACTCGGGGGTTACCCTGAAATGGGACGACCCATCATTCACAGTCTGGGAAACAGGAATGAGCCTGAAGCCAACCTGCTCCTTTGGGTAAAAGGCACCATAAGCTCTAACACAGCCCCTTCCTGATGCGTGTGTGTTAGACTGGGCTCCCAGGAACTATCCTGACTTCTTCCAAGTCTGGTTTTGCCCGTGTCATATGCACCTTTCCCTTGTCAGTAAGGTTTGACTGTACACAGGAACATTTGACTTTTGCCCTTTTACAAACAGACTGTAACTAAGGGTATTGGAAATAAGCATTTTGGAGAGTCAGATGTGATTTAGTAATTTTTTTCTCATGTTTCAACATAGGACATTCTATTATTACATCTAGTGCTCTACATAGTTTCCCATTATACTCAACAATGATTTTCAGGTTTGTTTGTACTTTATTTTTCTTTTTAACAGTGGAACTTTTTTTTTACAAATGAAATTTCACACAGATCCCCAGTACAGTATATAAAACAGGTAAAAGTGGAGCTTAAACTAAATGCTTCACAAGCTGCAGTGGAGAGCCTGGGTCCCTGACTGGTTCATACCCTGCTGAAGCTCTACTACAGCAAGAAATAAACCATGGCAAGACAAGGGCCCCATCGTTGTTTCCATGTTTAAATGGTTAGCAGGTCAGAAAGGAAGGAGGGAGGGCTGAGAGAAAGGCTGGGAGGCACAGGCAAGCAGACACTTCTGCCCATCTGGTTCTGATGACCAAAAGCCCATCCAAGGTGGAATGAGCTGAGTTTCCCAGGACATCTGCCATTCCCTTTTCCCTCTTGCTCTGGCAGTCATGCTCCTCCTGCCATGAGGAAGGGAAGCAGACCTGGTCTGTCTAGGAAGTGTGCTTTCAATAATGTTCACCCATCAGATGGAAACACAACTACCCCGTGGTTCAAGAGAAGAGAACCACTCACAGTGACGTTGAGATTCTGTCAAAACAAAGTATTTCCTTGCTCACTTGGCTGGAGCAAACAATCATGTTGGAACCCGTTTCACTCTCTAAGGAAGACCAGAGGTATCAGATAGAGGAAAGAGTTCCCATAAACTTACTGCGGGGCCTCTGGAAACCAAACCAAACCCGTGGCCGTCAAGTGGATTCCGACTCATGGTGAGCCCATGTGTTACAGAGTAGAACTGCTCCAAAGGGTTTTCTTGTCTGTAATCTATACAGCCAGAATGCTCCTTAGAAGCGAAGATGGTGAGACTTCATCTCACATACCTTGGACATGTTATCAGGAGGGACCAGTCCCTGGAGAAGGACATCATGCTTGGTAAAGTAGAGGGTCAGCAAAAAAGAGGAAGACCCT
>NW_004444113.1:1318973-1320077 GCF_000243295.1 Trichechus manatus latirostris
GGATAGGAAAAGTGAGTGCTTTCCATACTCAGTACTGTGCTAGGGACTCTGTATTCTTCCACTCTTGTTAAAAAGTAGCTTCTTTTCTTTTTTAATATTAAAAACAGGCAAATTTATTTTTATAGCAGTGGTATTGAGATATAATTCACATATCTTACAATTCACCCACTTAAATTCAATGATTTTTAGTATATTCAGAGTTGTGTAACCATCACCCCAATCAATTTTAGAACATTCCATCATCCCCAAAAGGAACCCTGTACCCATCAGCAGCCACTCTCCATTTTCCCCCCAGTTTCCCAGCCGGAAGCAATGACTAATCTACTTTCTGTATCTATGGATTTCCCTCTTCTGGACATTTCATATAAACGGAATTCTACAGTAAGTGGTCTTTGTGACTGGCTTCTTTCACTCAGCATAGTGTTTTCAAAGTTCGTCCATGTTGTAGTATGTATCAGGGCTTCATTCCTTTTTTATTGCTGGATAATATTTCATTGTATGGATATACCATAATTTGTTTCTCCATCCATTGCTTGATGAACATTTGGGTTGTGTTATGGATTGAATTGTGTCCTCCCAAAACTGTACTGAAATCCTAACCCCTGTACCTGTGCACGTGACCTTATTTAGTACTGGGGTTTTCTTTCATTATGTTAATGAGCACATACCAGAGTAGGATGCGTTCTTATCCTAATCACTTCTGAGTGGTGTCTATAATGCAGTATAGCCACAAAGAGGAGCCCTGAGGGTGCAGTGGTTAAGCACTTGTCTGCTAATGGAAAGGTCAGCAGCTGGAACCTACCAGCTGCTCCTTGGAAGAGAGTTATGGCAGTCTGCTTCTGTAAAGATTTACAGCCTTGGGAACCCTATGGGGCAGTTCTGCTCTGTCCTATAGGATTGCTATGAGTTGGAATTGACTAGATGACAATGTTTTTTTTTTTTTACAGCCACAGAGGGACAAACACACACACACAGGGGAAGATGCCAGAAGACAGAGTGGGATGGCCGGAGTAGAAGATCATCGTGAGTACTGATGTGTCTACAAGCCCAGGGACTGCCAGGGTTCCCGGCAGCTACTAGAAGCTGAAAGAGACAAAGAAGGAC
>NW_004444113.1:1320177-1326423 GCF_000243295.1 Trichechus manatus latirostris
CTGCAATTGGGGGCAGAGTTCTACATATGTTAATTAGATCATATTTGTTATCTTTGCATTCAATTTTTTGCTAATATTTTATCTTTTTATATCAGTTGCTGAGTGAATTGTATTAAAATCATTGGGTAGAATTTTGTGTTTCTCTGCTTCTCTTTTTAGTTCTATCAACTTTTGCTTTATACATTGTGAGGCTTTCTTATTAAGTATCTAAAATTTAAAAATTATTATATCTTCCTGTTGGTTTGAATCTCTTACCATTACAAAATTATCTCTGGTAATGCTTCTTGTCTTAAAGTTTATGTTTACTTTGTCTGGTGTTAGCAAAGCTGCACCAGCTTCCTTTTGGCTAGTATTTGCATGATAATTGTTTTTGTATCATTTTACTTTGAACCTTTCAGTGTCCTTATACTTTAATTTTGTCTCTTCTAAGCAGCGGGGAGTTGGGTTTTATTTTGTTCTATTTTAACTAGTCTGACAGTCTTTCTCTTTTAGTTATTTAGTTCCCTTACATTTATTGTAATTTTTGACATAAAACCCATTGCCATAGAGTCAATTCTGACTCCTAGCAACCCTATAGGACAGAGTAGAACTGCCCCATAGAGCTTTCAAGGAGTGGCTGGTGGATTTGAACTGCCAACCTTTTGGTTAGCAGTTGAGCTCTTAAACTCTGCACCACCAGGGCTATATTTAAGTTGAAATCCATTATCCTGCTACTTGTGTTTTATTTCTTGAGCCTTTGTTTCATTTTCTCCCCTTTCTTGCCCTTTATTCAGATTGATTATTTTTCTATTATTCCATCTTACTGCATTCTTAGTTTATTAGCTATACATTCTTTTATTTTTTTTTTCTCATGCTCTTGGCAATTATAACAACCATTCTTGACTTTAAAGCCTGATGTAAAGTAGTTCCTTTTGTAATTTATGGACAATTCAAGGACCTCAGAATATTTCAAGTCCATATAAACCCCTCCCATATTTTGTCCTATTGTTGTATTTAAAAGTTATCTCTGCATTTAAGGAGCCCTGGTGGCACTAGTGGTTTAGAACTTGACTGCTAACTAAAACGTTGGCAGTTTGAATTCACCAGCTGCCCCTTGGAAACTCTATGGGACAGTTCTACGCTGTCCTGTAAGGTTGCTGTAAGTCAGAATCAACTCGAAGGCAACTGGTTTGGTTGTTTTTTTTTTTTTTGCTATGTATTTAAACGCTAGGAAATTTTATTATTGTTGTTCTAAACTATCAATATTCACTTAGGCTTACTCACATATTTAACCTTTCCCTTGTTCTTTATTTCTCCCTGCATTTTTGTATTTTCAGCTGGTAACTCTTTAGTGTTCACTTTACTGTGGATCTGCTGCAGGCAAATTCCATTTTTTTGTTTTAAAATCATTTAATTTACATTCATTTTTGAAAGATATCTTCACCAGGTATAGAATTCTAGGTTTGCAGTTTTTTTCTTTCCACATTTTAAAGATGTTTTTCTAGTGTTTCTGTTAAGAAGTCTGCTCTCAGTCTTGCTACCACTTCTTTGAGGTGTATGCATTTAGCTTGCCTGGTAGTGCAGTGGTTAAGAGCTCATTTGCTAACCAAAAAGTCAGCAGTTTGAATCCACAAGCCACTCCTTGGAAATCCTATGGGGCAGTTCTGCTCTGTCTTTTAGGGTCGCTGTGAACTGGAATCGACTCGATGGCAACAGGTTTTGGTTTGGTTCTCTGAGTGCCGGCCAAGGTATACAGTCAACAAACAGAATATTTCTAGTACGAGAAAAGTTCCTTTGTACCCCTTTGTAGTTGTTATGGATTGAATTGTGTCCCCCCAAAATGTGCATGAACTTGGATGGGCCATGATTCCCAGTATTGTGTGGTTGTCCTCCATTTTGTGATCTGATGCGATCATCGTATGTGTTGTACATCCTAACCTCTATGACGTTAATGAGGCAGGATTATAGGCAGTTCTGTTAATGAGGCAGGATTCAACCTACAGGATTAGGTTGTATCTTGAGTCAATCTCTTTTGAGATATGAAAGAGAGAAGCGAGGAGACAGGAGAGGAAGCTTATGTCACCAAGAAAGAGGCGCTGGGAGTGGAGAGCGTCCTTTGGACCCAGGTTCCCTGCTCTGAGAAGCTCCTAGACCAGGGGAAAATTGATGACAAGGACCTTCCCCCAGAACCTACAGAAAAAGAAAGCCTTCCTCTGGAGCTGGCATCCTGAATTCGGACTTCTAGTCTCCTAGACTGTGAGAGAATAAATTTGTCATCCACTTGTGGTATTTCTGTTATAGCAGCACTATATAACCAAGATAGTAGTCAATCCTTTCATCCACCTAAAGTCCCTGGAAACCACTGATGAGATTTTTGTCCTTCTTACAGTTGCCTTTTCCAGAATGTCATATAAATGGAATCCTATGGTATGTAGCCTTTTGTGGATGGCTTCTTTCACTTAGCATAATGCTTTTGAAATTCCTTTGTGTTGTGTGTATCAATAGTTCATTCCTTTGGTTGCTGAGTAGAATTTTATCACACGGATATGCCACAAGTTGTTTACCTATTTATCAGTTCATGTATATTTGAGTTGTTTCCAGTGTTTTGCTATTACAAATAAAGGTGCTATGAACAATCGTGTATGGTCATACGTTTTCATTTCTCTGGGATAAATGCCTGGGAATGTGTTTGTTGTACCATATGACAAATGTATGTTTAATTTTTAAAGAAACTGCCAAACTATTTTTCAGAATGGGTGCACCATTTTAATTTCTGATAAAGGCCAATTTCTCAATTGTTTTATTTTATGGATCAGGCTTTTAATATTGTATCTAAGAAATCTTTGCCTAACCCAAGATCAGAAGGATTTTCTCCTATGTTTTCTTCTAAAAGTTTTACAATTTTACATTTTACGCTTAGATCTATGATCCATTTTGAGTTCATTGTTTTGTATAAGATGTGAGGTTCTGCTTATGAATGTCCAGTTGTTGCAACACCATTTATTGAAAAGATTATCTTCATTGAGTTGCCTTTGCACCTTTGTCAAAAAATCAATTGACCACATTTGTGTGGGCCTATTTCTGGACTCTCTAATCTGTTCCATTGATCTATGAACCTATCTCTTCACCATTACCACACTCTATCACCCTAGCTTTATAATAAGTCTTAAAACCAGGTAGTGTGATTTCTCCAACTTAATCGTCCTTTTTCAAAACTGTTTTTGCTTTTCTAGTTCCTTTGCCTTTCCATATAAATTTTAGAATCAGCTTGTCTATATCTACAAAAAAAATCCTCCTGCAATTTTAACTGGAATTGTGTTAAATCTATACATCAGTTTGGGGAGAATTGACATCTTTGCTATGTTGAGTCTTCCAATCTATGAACATGGTATGTCCCTCTATTTGTTTGCATTCTCTTTGATTTGGATCAATAGCTCAATGACTTATTAGTTGTGTGTCGTTGGACAATTTGTTCAACCTCTTTGGGTTTCCATTTTCTCTTCTGCAAAGTGGAAATGGTGATAATACCTACCTATCTGGTGAGGTTAAGATAAGTGATAATATATGCAAGGTCCCTAGCAGGGAGTTGGCAGTCAATAGTGGGAGATATAGTAGGAATGGTCTTTTCAATCACCTCATATTCATGTGAAAGCTTGATAATGAAAAAGGAAGCCAGAAGAAGATTTGATGCATGCAAATTGTTGTGTTGGCAAAGAATATTGAAAATACCATGGACTGCCAGAAGAACAAAAAAAATCAATCTTAGAAGAAATACAACCAGAATGTTCCTTAGAAGGAAGAATGGTGAGACTTTGGATCACTTAATTTGGAAACGTCTTCAGGAAATACCAGTTGCTAGAGAAGGACATCAGGTTTGGTAAAGTAGAGGGTCAGCAAAAATAACAAAACTCCTCAATGAGATGGGTTGACACAACAGCCGCAACAATAGACTCAAACACACCAATAGCCATGAATATGGCACAGGAACGGGCAACATTTCTTTCTGCTGTACTTGGGGTCACCATGAGTCAGAACTGACTCGACAGCAACAACATCAAATAGTAGCAATAACAGTAGAATACGTTCTTTACTGAATGAGTGATGCTAATCATGTCTACAACCAGAGATGGATCTGAGCTGAAAATAGCCAGAGCAGACTGAAAGGAACTGGGCCCAGCTACTTAGAACTACCTGAGGTCTAGGAAATATTTAATGCTCCTTCATTTGACCTCAAGTAAGAGAGTAAAATTAGCTAGAAACACTTGAGCTGACACTGGCGTTGACAACCATATTTTCTCCCATGACCTATCTCTGCTTTCTGACCTGTGTTGTAGCATCCTGGTCCTCACCCAGACCCCTATCTGCAGCAGAGTGTCAGGCAACTGGCAGAGCATACTGCTGTCTTCGGGCAGAACAAGGGAGCCAAGAGACAAAAGACTATGAAGGTGCACCTTCCCAGGTTCAGAGTCCTCAATAGGAATGGTTGGGTTTCTCAGATGAAAGCAGAAGAAAGGTTAGTACACTAGGAAATTTGAGACAAGAATTTCTTCATAGTCCCAATAGATGGATCCTGATCAAAAGGAGGAAAATTGTGGAATAAAACTTCAAACTCATATGAAAACCATTCTTACTGGATCAATTGAGACTGGGGGGACCCCTAAATCTATTGCCTGGAAATAATCTTTAAACCTTGAACCAAAACTATCCCATGAAGCTATCATTAAACTAAACAACAGTTTAGCTCAATTAATAAAGAATATTTGCCTTGAGCATTGCACACTTATAAAAAAGTATCTATATGAGTTCAAATTGACAACCGTTAATGTAAAGCACAGATGAGAACCTCAAGGGGCAGAGAGTCTATATTAATGACAATGAAACCATATAGGTAGACATAGTGAGAATGATGACACATGTGAAATATGTAATCAATGTTATTGAATTGTACATGTAGAAACTGTGCAGGGATGTATGTTTGGTTGTGTATATTGCCAAAAAAGAAAAAAAGAATCTCGCCAGTTATCCTTCAGTTCCTGACAGAAGTCAAGTGTCTTTTAAGAGAGAAGACCTTGTACAAGGCCAAGATAAGAACATTCTTCTAGCCTGGGATTTGAAATAGGTTTGATTGAAAGGGATGGTTGTCCTAGAGAGAGAATGCATGCAACAAGGAATCCACAAATCCACCTGCAAGATTTTGGAAATGTTAAGCATGGCTCCCCCTTGATGCTGCTGCTCACGGAAACCCAGAGCCCAGGCGAAGCTCCGTAACCACGCTGTGCTGTCTCCAGCTGTCACAGGGCACCCCATCCTAGCCCTTTCCCTCACTGGATCCCATTCCCAGCCCTTGGCGTCAACACCTGTGCCAGTGCATAAACTTATTTGCCATTTTCCCAATCAGCATAAGCAAAGGCCATTTGTAGAGCAGAATGTTAGGCATGGCCATTGCTCATTTTGATTAGGCAGTGTCTTAGTTATCTAGTGCTGCTATAACAGAAATACCACAGGTGGATGCCTTCAACAAACAGAAGTTTATTCTGTCACAGTCTAGTAGGCTGGAAGTCCAAATTCAGAGTGTCAGCTCCAGGAGAAGGCTTTCTGTCTCTGTCGGCTCTGGAGGAAGGTCCTTGTCATCAATCTTCCCCTGGACTAGGAGCTTCTCTGCACAGGGACCCTGGGTCCAGAGGATGTGCTATTGTCCTGGCTTGTTTCTTGGTGGTATGAAGTCCCTATGTCTGTCTGCTTGCTTCTCTCTTTTATATCTCAAAAGAGATTGACTTCAGATACAACCTAATCTTGTAAATTGAGTCCTGCCTCATTAACGTAACTGTTGCTAATTCCACCTCATTAACGTCATAAAAGTAAGAGTTACAACACAAAGGAAAATCACATCAGATCACAAAATGGTGGGCAAGCACACGATACTGGCAATCATGGACTAGCCAAGCTGACACAAATTTTGGGGGGACACAATTCAATCCACGACAGGCAGAAACACCAAAAATGACTTCTCTGAATGAATTTGGCCCTGATGTGAGTAAATTTGGTCCTGTTAGCTGCTACTGAGGTAACTCATGTGACCCTATACACAACGGAACAAAATGCTTCCTGCCTGGTCCTGTGCCATCCCGATGATTGGCTGTGGATCAAACCATTGTGATTCACAGAGCTTTCGTTGGCTGATTTTTTGGAACTAGATTGCCAAGTCTTTCTTCCTAGTCCATCTTAGTCTGGAAGCTCTGCTGAAACCTGTTCAGCATCACAGCAACA
>NW_004444113.1:1330712-1331687 GCF_000243295.1 Trichechus manatus latirostris
ACACCTCAGAGCTTGTATTTTCTCTTTCAGGCAGGACAAACAAGCCAGGAAGAGCCAGTTTAAAATAGCTCAAGAGACCTAAATTAACCTTGGCTCATTAAGTGCCCCATACATATTAACTTTCCTACCCCTAGGAGGAGTTTAACCACCATTTCTAAACACACATCCCATGAAGTTGTGTGTAACCCTACTGTACCGGCATAGTATGATTTAGAATGTTGCTGATGTAATTCACATGATCCCCCTGCTTGTAAGCTCTATTAAAGTGACCTCCCTAAACCTGATCCTTGAACGGGCTTGGAGGTGCCAGCCCCAACTGTTCCTTTCCTTGCACAACGAAACAAAGACGCCTTTCTGATCCACCTTGGCCCCTTGTTTATCAGCTGTGACAAGGCACACTGAGCAGGACCTGGAGTTCCTGGAAACATTGGCAGGGTTATGTTCTCTCTGAAATTCCTAGGGGAAGATCTTTACTTGTCTCTCCCAGCTTCTGGTAGCCCCAGGCTTTCCTTGGCTTGTAGCTGCATCTTCACATGGCTGTCTTTTCTCTGTCTGTCTCTCTGTGTCTCCTTCTCTTTTATAAAAACAGCATTCAGATTGGATTATGAACCACCCTACTCCACTATGACCTCTTGTTAATGTAACTGATCACATTTTCAAAGACCCTGTTTCCAAACACAGTCACATTCACGGTACAGAGCAGACATCAACATAGCTTTTTGAGGGACACAATTCAACTCATAACAGGGAGAAAGAGAGATGGGAAGGGGGCTTTGCAGAGATTGGAAAGAGAGGGGAGAGGGGAGAAAGACAGGTGGATAAAGAAAAGGGGATGAAAGATGGAGGGGAAGGGAGAAAGGAATGATTTGAGTGGGACAAGTAAAAGGGAAGTTTCTTTCAAGGGTTAGGAAACCAAAACCACACACACTCTCCACCAATTCTTATTTTCTGCAATGAACAGCAGGGTTTCAGAAG
>NW_004444113.1:1333681-1335384 GCF_000243295.1 Trichechus manatus latirostris
CAGTAAGAACCTGTAAGTCAATCTGAGTGCCAACATTAAATAATAGGAATTGTAGAAAGACAGAACAGAGAAAGTCAAGGGAAAGATGTTATTAAAGAACAAGTACAAGAAAAATTTTCAAAACCGAAGGCATTAGTTTCCAGATTAAAAAGGCCACCTGAGTTTCCTGCACAAACAACGAAAAAAGGATCCATACCAACATAATCACTGAAAGATTTTAGGAGAGCAGGCACAACAAAAATATCCTAAAAACTTCTAAGAGGAAAAAAAAAAAAAAGCCCACATATAGAGGATTTGGAATCAGGGTGACACCAGACTTCTCAATAGCAATAATGGGATCTGGAAAACAATGGAACAATGCTTTTAAAACAGTGAGTGAAAATGATTTGTAACTTAAAAATTTTATACCCAGCCAATCTAGCAATCTAGAGTGGAGGTACAATAAAGTTCTTTTCAGACATTCACAGATTCTGTTTACTAAGATACTTCACCAAAACAAGGAAGTAAATTTTTAAAAGATAATGATATTGAGTCAAAGAAATAAGGGGTCCAACATGGGAAAGAGTTAAAGAACATCCCCAAAGTGATAATTAAGGGAAATCCTAGGATGAGAGCAAAGGGAAATGACAGAATTGCAATCTGGAAACCAGTCCAGAAAGGGTCCAGGAGCGATATAGCAAAGATAAAAATGAACTTGATGTACTAGTACTCAAAGAAATTTTATAGTTCTGGTAGAGGCAATGAATAACTAACAGTAAGTGTATTGTCTTAGTTATCTAGTGCTGCTATAACAGAAATACAACAAGTGGATGGCTTTAACAGAAAGAAATTTATTTCCTCACAGTAAAGTATGCTAAAGGTCCAAATTCAAGGCATCGGCTCCCAGGGAAGGCTTTCTCTCTCTGTTGGCTCTAGAGGAAGGTCCTTCTCGTCAATCTTCCCCATGGACTAAGAACTTTCTCCTCGCAGGAACCCTGGGTCCAAAGGACCTGCTCTGCTCCCGGCACTGCTTTCTTGGAAGTATGAGGTCCCCCTGTCTCTCTGCTAGCTTCTCTCTTTTATATCCCAAAGGAAACCAGCTCAAGACACAATCCAATCCCATAGATTGAGTCCTGCCACATCAACACAACTGCCGCCCATCCCCCCTCATTAACATCACACCGGCAGGATTTACAACACACAGGAAAATCACATCAGATGGCAAAATGGTGGACAATCACACAATACTGAGAATCATGGCCCAGCGAAATTGTTACACACATTTTTGGGGGACACAATTCAATCTATGACACATGTATAAAATTAAGCAAATAAGAAAGAAGAAAAGTATTAACACTAGGAAAATAAAATATTTGTATAAGAAAGGGAAAATAATCATGATCTGATATGTGGTTTAACTGTGATTGATACTTACATGGTCAAAATAATATAAACACTGAATATTGATTTGATCAAAAAATTGTTATATAACTATAGTGGAAGGGCAGGGAGGCAGAGGAAATGTGAGTGAGTGCTGCATGAGGAAATATGGTATAAAAATGTCCAAAGTAGAGAAATCAAGAAATAGCAATATAACTTGTTGCCAATTCTGGCTCATAGCAACCCTATAAGACAGAGTAGAACTGCCCCATAGGGTTTCTAAGGCTGTAATCTTTATGTGAGCAGACTACCACACCTTTTTCCCAGGGAGTTGCTGGTGGTTT
>NW_004444113.1:1336246-1337520 GCF_000243295.1 Trichechus manatus latirostris
GTAAAAGGAAAGAATTAAAGCTGCAACCAGGATAAGTGAAGCATAATGAAAGTTTAGGGAGAAGAGGACCAGAAAGAGGGGCTTGTTAACAGTGGCAAATGCGGCAGAGCCCAAGCACTAACAGGAGTGGTCAGCCCCTCTGTAATGTCTGCTGTGCACCAGGCACTGTTCTTGCAGCAGCGTAGGTGTTAGCTCAGTTCATCCTCGTGGTAACTCGGGAGACAGATTGTTGTTATCCCTGTTTTACAGTTGGGGAAATGAGGCATAGAGAAATAAGTAATTGGCCCCAAATCACACAGTCAGCAAGTGACAGAGGAGACAGATGTCAGACCCAGACCCCCTGGCTCCAGATTCCGTGCTCCTAAGCACTTTGCATCTGTTGTAAGAAGGAATGAAGCCTTTTGAGGCCAACCTCTAAAGGATGTGGCCCCAAAAAGATGAGTTTGTTGGGTACTTTCAGCTAGTATTGACTTGCTAGTATACCTAGAGGAAAGAAGGAGGCTTCAGTAGAGAATGAGAGCTTGTAGGAAGAAAACTACCTGAAGCCTTTGGGCTGAGAGCCAGACCTGACCTCAGGGCCCTCAGGTGTCCGGGAAGAGGTCACCTATGTCCTCCCAAGTATTGACTAGGTAGGAGAAGTACTAGCTGTTAGAAGAGAGTGCCCAGGTGCTATGGATTGAATTGTGTTGGAATCCTAACCACTATACCTGTGGATCTAATGTAATGTGATGCAATCACATTCCATAATGTAATCTAATGTAATGTAACCAATCAGTCAATTGAGGTGTAGGGTGGATCCTAAACCTAATCACTTCTGAGTTATACAAAGAGCAGAATAGACACAGAGGCACAAGCAGACACAAGGGGAAGTCAGATGCTGTCTGACAATGAGAAAGGCAAATGGATCTATGACCCAGAACTCCCAAGGACTGTAGGCTACGAGAAGCTGAAATAGACAAAGAAGGACCTTCCCCTAGAGCCACCCCCTAAATTCAGACTTCTAGCCTCCTGAACTGCGAAAAAAAATAAATTTCTGTTCTTTAAAGCTACCTGTTTGTATTTCAAGTTACAGCAGCACTAGGAAACTAAGGAGACACAAGAGTGCGTGGGTCAGAAGGCAGATCTGTAGGGTGATCCTAGGTGAGAAAACACTGAGCTTGTCCAAGGGCTTGATGTTCCCTGGACTTCAGGAGGGAGGCAGAAAGGAAGAGCAAGTAGAAATAAAATGGTTGATGAGAGTTTCCTCAGAAAGCTGAGAAGCTAAGGAAGCTCTG
>NW_004444113.1:1338491-1339696 GCF_000243295.1 Trichechus manatus latirostris
GACTTTGAGTTTAGATCTGTTTGACACCAAAGGCTAAACTCTTAACCACTATACCTCACCATTATACTCTTGTATTACTAACATACACACACTACTTCTGGGCCTATAGAAATATTGGCATTTTTTCAGATTGTGTAAAATCACTTTACCAAGTTGGTTGCTGTGCCTTGTTACTCTGCACTCTGGACACCACACTGAGGGAGTCCTTGTCAAAAAAAATTTTTTAAAGGTTAATGCTGACAGACTGCAGACCCAATCTTGCTCCTATCTCCATTCTCCAAGGCTCCAGAGTCTTCAACGCATGTGCAGAATTACATAGAACTGGAATTACAGAGGCGGAGTGTTATGGATTGGGTTGTGTTTCCCCCAAATTATGTGTGGGAATCCTAACCCCCATCCCTATAGATGTAGTTTCATTTGGGAATAGGGTTTTCTTTGTTATGTTAATGAGGCCATATCAGTGTAGTTGCTCTTGTTTTTAGATTCCGACTCATAGCAACCCTATGTACAACAGAACTCTGTCAGTATAGAAGGTGTCTTAACCCTACTCACTTTTGAGATATAAAAAAAGCAGCATAAACATATAGACAAGCAAGCACAAATGGGGGAAGGATAGATGTCACACGGAGATCTTCAAGGAATGCTGAGGAGAATGGTAAAGACGCTGAGACAAGGATTTCCCCCAGAGCAGAAAAGAGAGACTTCCCTAGAGCCAGTGCCATGAATTTGACTTCTACCCTCCTACACTGTAAGAAAATAAATCGCTGTTCCTTAAAACCACTCACTGTGGTATTTCTGTTATAACAGCACTAAGAAACTAAGACATGGAGTTACTCACAAAGAATATTTCGTTTACTTCAAAAACAATACATGGCTGCCCATCTCTACTCCCAGCCCCATCTGCAAATCAAGTGACAGCATTTTCCTTTCAGGGAGTACCCTTCAGGTTTTAGGCTCCAAAATGCTTTGCAACCCTGGATTAATGCCCCCAATACCAAGGCCTGCATGCCATTACAATCCCTGGCATCCAGCACACTCCCTCAAGGAGTTCTCAAGATACATATGTTGAATTGAGTATCTTTTCCAAAAGGGATTCCTCTGAAGAAATCTATTTAACTTAGACATTCTATTGTATTATTTGATATCTTAGTCAGGGTTCTGTAGAGAAACCGAACCAGTGAGATAGACAGATGAATGGAGGGATG
>NW_004444113.1:1341430-1343608 GCF_000243295.1 Trichechus manatus latirostris
ACTTCTTTGCTTTTTAACACTTTAAAGAGGTCTTTCGCAGCAGATTTGCCCAACACAATGCATTTTTTAATTTCTTGACTGCTGCCTCTGTGGGTATTGATTGTGGATCCAAGTAAAATGAAATCCTTCACATCTTCAATATTTTCTCCATTTATCATGATGTTGCTTATCGGTCCAGTTGTGAGGATTTTTATTTTCTTTTTATTATTAGTTTGTTTTTCTGTTACGGGTGATGGAAAAATTTGGAAATGGATTATAGTGACAGTTGCACAACATGATTAACACAATGTCACTGAATTGTACGTGGGAGGAATGTTGAAATGGTAAATGTTTTGTTACATATATATTTATCACAATTTTTTTAAAAAGAAAAGTTTAGTCATCCACCCAGCTTTAGCCTAAAGAGTCATTAAAATCTAAGAGGAGATGCTGTGGTCAGCGTGAACATAGGTGGCTTAGGGGCAGCACAAAGGTTAGTGGGCCGGTCAGCTAAGAGAAATACCACGTGTGTCAAGTCAGCTCGGGAGAGGCACCTGAGACTTTCTTCACAGGTGAGAACCAGAGAGGGAAGCTGAGGATGCTGGGGGATTTGGGGAGGGGCTGGGCCAGTTCCTTCCATGTGCCAGATGCTTGACATCCATTGTGTCATTCAATCCTCACAACGTCCCATTATAATCCTTACAGCAAACCCTCAGGTCATGCCAACTGCATGCCAGACACTATGCTAATCGCTTTTCACACAGCAACTCAGTTAATATTCACAACCCTCCTGAGATAGGCACTATTGTTTTCCCATTTCACAGATAAAAGAAACTGAGACCTAGAGAGGTTAAGTAACTAGCCCAAGGTCAGACATTGTACAGGTAAGAAAACTGAGGCTCAGAGAAAGTAAATGACTTGCCAAAGGACACAGAGCTGAGATAATTTTCACACCTACGTCTGACTCCCAAGTCTGGGTTCTTTCCTTGAATGCGCTGCGTTGTCTCAAGGGAAGGATTTGCCTCAAGAGAAATACTGTCCCAAACTCTTCCACAAAGAGTAGACTGGCTGCCCAGAGCCCCAGGGAGGAGGCTAACCAAGGCGCTCAGACCTTCTTATTGTTTTTAGCTGCCATCAGTTGGCCCCCAACTCATCGCGAACCTTTACATGTCAGAGTAGAACTGCTCCACAAGGTTTTCTTATGGAAGGAGCCCTGGTGGTGCAGTGGTTAGACACTCAGCTGCTAATTGAAAGGTCAGTGATTCCAACCCACCAACCGCTCCCTGGGGAAAGATGTGATTGTCTCCTTCTGTAAAAGATTTACAGCCATGGAAACCCTGTGGGGCAGTTCTACTCTGTCCTATAGGGTCGCTATGAGTTGGAATTGACTCGATGGCAACGGGTTTTTGGTTTAATCTTTATGGAAGCAGCTTTCCAGGCCTTTCTTCCCTGGCCCAGCTGAGTGGATTTGAACCTCCAACTTTAGGTGAGCAGTTGATTGCAAACACTTTTGCTCCCCGAGCTCCTCAGACTTTCTTAGTGAAGCAAACTTAACAAGAAATTAACAGTGGGCATTTGTTTCAAAGCAGCTAAGAATAGACAGCAGGAGCTGAGCTCCTAATAATATAAGTGACGAAAAGGTGATATGTGTTTGGTACTTACATTTGTTTTCTTTGCTTTCTACTTGATGTTAACCCCTTCCTGTCTGAACAAGTGCAGCCACCTTTTGGGAAGCTGAATGTAAGCACAGGTAGCATTTCTCTGGGAGGGCCTTTGAAGTCCCATTCTTCTGTCAACCCAATTCCCAGGTGGTCAGTCCAGTCCAGAAAGCAGCGCTGACTTCCCTGATGGCCTAGAACCAAGGAAAGGGCCTAGTCCAGAAAGCAAATGTTTCCACTTAGGGTTGCTCCAACCCTCAAGCAGTGAAGAGACCTTCCCATGATCCCCAGCCTATGTGTGCCTTTCTGGAGGTGGTAGGGTTCTAGAAAGAAAAGAGTAAGGGGAGCCACCTTTGAAGGTGCCATTGGAAGGCAGCGTGAACCCCAATCAGACCCAATACATACCTGACAGGGAAAAAGGAGAGAAGCTGGCATGGGACCCTTCTGGCTCTATGCTTGAAGAAGTAGCTACTCAGGCTTTGTCAGTCTGTATATTATGCCCCAGAAAATTCCACATGAGCCTGAAGGAAGAGGCCATTCT
>NW_004444113.1:1351829-1352925 GCF_000243295.1 Trichechus manatus latirostris
GTCAATGTATAGTAACGTTACAAATGAGCAAAACCCTTGAAAGCTTCACCTTTTCACAGATTGGCTAGAAACTGTGATCCTACATTCTGAATTGTCTTTCTTAACTAATAGTCATTGGTACAGGTTTCAGTAACGACAGTCAGGAGGGTCTTCATTGGTCCAACAAACTTCTATTCACTAAATGCTGATAGAAAAAGACAAGAGTGGAAAGTCTTTTGTGTTGTGTTTGATGGGCTTTTGTGAAAACTTCCTTAAGATAATTTCTGAAATTGTCCCATCTATTGTCTGTCTCAGGGCCCCGTTGATGTGTCTCTGCGAGTCTGTGAGGGCCCAGCCCCAGCTGGGTCACAGTTCTCCATGCTCAAGGTCAGGGAATAATGATTCCAAATATTATTTCTAAAGCGAAACCCCGTGGAGCAGAGCTCTACTCTAACACGCACGGGGTCACCACGAGTCGAGTCGACTTGACAGCAACTGGTTGGTTGTTGGTACTTGAACTTCGTTATCAGGAGCCAGTTTGCTGCCAGGACTGTGATTTTTCAAGGAGCTGAAAGCCGGTCGCTTCATGAAAAGTGAGCACACACCGTGAACACCCAGCCGTCCTGCTTCCTACACGACCCCAGTGTTGCCCCTGTGCACCGGGCACATCAGGGCTTCCAAAAACGTTTGTTGATGGAGGAACGACCTCACTGTCTCATGAGGTTGCCACCCTCCCGCGGCCCACAGGAAAGGATCCAGAGGCTTCCCGTGGAGAGGAAGTCATCCGATGGTCATCTTCTAGTCTGCTTTGGAGCTCTCGCAGTGGGTTCCAACTGTGGTCGCTGCTCAGATTTTACTGCGAGAAACATCCAGGCCCTCCCTTCCAGAAAATCAGACGCTGCGTTGCGTGCTGGAGAAGCAGAGTGATTTAAAAATCCCCACTGAGCGGAGCCAGGCAGGGTGACTCATCCCAGCATTCAAAGGCAACGCTGACATATGCTGCGAACATGTCCCCAGCCTCGACCACGCGGCCAAGCTGCTTTCGGAGAGGGGCCCACTCAGAAGAAAATGCCTTATTTTCACCCTTGGCCAAAAGTGGAAACTCAGACCAATTCTC
>NW_004444113.1:1353913-1357825 GCF_000243295.1 Trichechus manatus latirostris
TTCAGAATACACAGTGGCCTCAGCAGTGGACTCCAGAATACCACCAGTCATGAAGATGGCACAGGACCAGGCCATATTTCATTCTGCTGTACACGGGACTTCCATGAGTGGAGCCGATTCCGTGGCAACTAACAACGACAACATCAACCACAACATTGTCCTGAGAAACACAAAACATAGCAGGAAAAACATCTCAATCGCTCCCTTGGGAAGAGATCATTAAGATGCATCTCCACGCCATGATTTGTAATTGGGGAAACTGAGCCTAACTGAGATGAAGCTTTTTGTCCAACATTGTCCAGCAAATGTGAGCCCTTGGTTCTATCTCCTTCCTCCTGACTTAGCAGGTGTGAGTCTCAACAGCCGGCTAAGAACCAGCTCTCACTCCTGCATGGTGTTGGTGGAAGTGATCTTTGAAGGCAGAGGGGACGGGAATGGAAAGCTGGGAGAATGGCATCTGCTTGGACTCTGATGGGAAGCACCTTAGGGATGCTTCTTCCCATGATCACTCATGGTCTAACTGAAATCTGTTCTGTCTCCTGCTTTGCAGAGGTTCTCATCAACAGCTTGGTGGCTTGAGACAACGGGGATTTATTCCCTCACGGTTCTGGAGTCTAGAAGTCTGAATTCAGCAGGGCGATGCTCTCTCTGAAGGTTCTAGGGGAAATCCCTCATTGTCACTTCCAGCTTCTGGTAGCCCAGGTATCCCTCGGCTTGTGGCACCATCACACCTGTTTCTGCCTCTGTCTTCTCATGGCTGTGTTCCCCCTGAGTCTGTGTCTCTTCTTCTCTTTTTATAAGGACACCAGTCATATTGGATTTAGGCCCTCACTACTCCAGTATGACCTCATGTTATATAATAACATCTGCAAAGACCTTATTTCCAAACAAGTTCACATTGCCAGGTGTTAAACACGCAACCAAACCCATTGCCATTGAGAAGATTCTGGCTCTTAGCAACCCTATAGGACAGGGTAGAGCCACCCCACAGCGTTTCCAAGGAGTGGCTGGTGGATTCGAACAGCCAACCTTTGGTTAGCAGTTGAGCTCTTAACCACTGTGCCACCAGGGCTCCATTCACAGGTATGAGGTTAGGACTTCAACATACCTTTGGGGGGACAAAATTCAACCCATAATGGGGACCTTGACTTGAAATTAGTTTACTCTTAGGGGAAGAGCAGTTTCACCTCTGTGTTCGAAACGCTTAGCTCCAACAATCACTCAAAGAGCTGCGGGGGGCTAAGCGCTTAGAGCCTGAAGAATCCCCTACCACCTGGGAGATTACAATAACAAGGACTCTGCCTGCTCCCCCACGCCCTCAGTATCCTCTGGGAGGATGGGCCCTGTCAATATTCAACAGAAACAGGAATAAAGACTCACCAGGAGAACAGAAAAACGGGAAGGCTGGATGCACACCAGCTACTTGGAAGAAGATGAGCTGAAAGCACCCCAAGTGTTGGGGATGAACTCAACTCTGAACTGGGCAGAGTGGGGTGTTCTCAAGTTTTCTCCCCTTTTCCTCCATATTTTGGAGTGATGCAAATGGTCAACTCACTTGGCTGCTGACTTGAAAGTTGATGGTTTGAGACCACCCAGAGGCACCATGGAAGAAAAGCTTGGTGATCTACTTCCAAAAAATCAGCCATCTAAAACCCTATGGAGCACAGCTCTACTCTGACACACATGGGGTCACCATGAGTTAGAATCATGGCAATGAGTGGCTGATACAAACGGTTAATGAACTTGGGTACTAACAGAAAGATTGGCAGTTCGAGTCTACCCAGAGATGCCCCAGAAGAAAGCCTTGGCAATCTACTTCTGAAAAACCTACCATTGAAAACCATACGGAGCACAGTTCTACTCTGACACACATGGGGTCGCCATGAGTCGGAATCGACTCAACGGCAAATGGTTTAATCTCTGTAGACCCGCATCAACTATAAAAAACCCAAACCCGTTGCTGCTGAGTCGACTCTGACTCGTGGTGATCCCATACCTTTCAAAGCTGGAACTGCACTTCGCAGGGTTTTTAATCGATTCGAAGGCAGTGGGTTTGGTTTTTGGGTTTTAATCTTACAGAAGTACATCTCCCCACCTTTCTTCCGTAGTACCGCTGGGTGGCTTCGAACTGCCAACCTTTTGGTTAGTAGCCGAGGGAAAACTATTTGTGCCACCCAAGGAAGGGTGTGAAAGGATTATTGTCAGCTTTGGAATTGGCCAACCAATCCAAGTATCTGGATAATGGGATAGACAACAACATATACCTGTATGAGGTGGCTGGCACCTAGTAGGTACTCAGTGACTGGCAGCTCAAAATGTTGAGGATTAATACTTGTATGCTCGTGGCCAGCAAGAGAAAATATTAATGGAATGGAAGAACAAGGGGTGAGATAATAAGGGTGACTGTTCCATCGCTCTCCTTGGAGTCAAGGCTGACCTGATAGCCTTGGCATCAAAAGGAGAATTCGAGCTGTTTGTTTTGCAAAAAATAAAAGGTAAGGGGCCAGTCTTAAATGTTGGCTCTGGGTGCAGAAATCCTGTTTGGACTAGTGTGCTGTGTGAATTATTTCAGGATTAAGCGGCCATTAGCTTTATCTTCCCTTGCTGGCCTGCTGTTAGGCTAGGGGCTGGGATCTGCTTTGCATCAAAGATTATCTCCCTGGGGAGAATGTAATCTTCGATGATTAGGTCTGGTAGCTGGAGGCCAGCTTTCCCCCATACTAAACCTGAACTCTGTGTCCCCATCATTCCATGCTGCCACAGCGATAGTCCAAAGGGAAGAATTAAGGGTTCCCAAAGAGGCTGACAGCTCTCAGTCTAAACCGAGTAGGTGTTTTCTCCTGCCGGTTTAGGATGATCTCTTTGTCTCACTTACAAGGAAACTGGTCCCATTCCAAGTATGGCGCTAAATCAGGTCTTCTTCACAACAATGCTTTTTCAGACTTCTGAAAAGTGGGCTGTGCACACATCAGCCCGCAGAAATGTAAGCATTCCTCCTCGCTAACGTACTTCATGATCCTGGTCTCTTGCCTTTCTAATTGATCTTCACTTGGAACGCTTCAGCTGGAAGGTTCTTTGTCCCCTTCGTCAGAAATTAATGATGTGTGGGGAAACTTTTAGATGCACCGGGGAGTCCCAGTTAATAAAAGACCTGCTCTGAGCCTTCTGCAAAACAATCGTCCTTTGACTACGTGGCCGCTCACCCCCGCCCAAGTCGGTTCGCTTTGCACGTTTGGGTTTCACGTGTGAAAGTGTCTTAAAATAGGCCTCACCGCTGTACCTCTTACCAGCCCCGGAACCGGACCGAGCCTGGAGCTGGGCCTGTGGGGAGCAGTCTGCGGAGGCCAGATGGGGTGATGACGGCTGTAGGCTCGTGTTGGACTCTAAATCACAGCTAAACCCCAGAGCTAAAAGCATCATCCCTCTCTGGCACTTTCCATTTAAAAGCCCTG
This sequence comes from Trichechus manatus latirostris, assembly GCF_000243295.1. Lineage (NCBI taxonomy): Eukaryota > Metazoa > Chordata > Mammalia > Sirenia > Trichechidae > Trichechus > Trichechus manatus. Next base: position 1,357,366 of record NW_004444113.1, read on the forward strand.
CTATATTTTGGTTTCCAATTATAGGAGGAGGAAAATAGAAGCATCTGGAACTCATTACTGTCCCTTTATTCTACACCATAACTTTAAGAAGGCAAAACAAGTGCTCTCGGAAACTTGCAGGGAGACAGAGAGGAAGCAACGCCTCCAGAGCTAAGCTCTCACACCCCTAGTCCCAATCCCATGTACCTCTCATGGCCACGTTACAAACGCTTGGAGTGTGGGGAGGGAGCTGACGGGGGGATCTGCAAGTCACGGGGGCGGGGGGTGTCAGGCCGCCAGCTTCCTCTGTCTGTTGCTAATGTGCAACTCCTGACCTCCAACCCAAGAACCCGAGCCCACAAGGTCAGGCCTTCTCCTGAAACAGCTGTGTCGATTTCAAGGATTCCGGTTCCAGAAATCCGAGATTCCAGCTGACATTATGAACAAACAAACTTGAAGAGAAGGCAAGCCAGTGTCGCCT
>NW_004444113.1:1359823-1361689 GCF_000243295.1 Trichechus manatus latirostris
AATACAACATCTGAAATAAAAAATTCACTTGATGTGCTGAAGAGCAAAATGGAAATGACAGAGAAAAGAGTCCGTGAACTTGAAGAAAGATCCATAGAAATATTTCAATCTAAAAAACAGAGAGAAAAGATTAACAGAACTTCAGGGACCAGTAAAAGAAATAGCAAAAGGTCTAACATACATGTAATCGAAGTCTCAGAAAGAGAGGTGAGAAAGATTGGAGTGAAAAAATATTTTAATAAATGATGACTGAAATTATCCCAAATTTAGTAAAAGACATAAATTTACAGACTCAAGAGCTCAGAAAATTCCAAGAAGGATATAAATGGATAAATATAACCAAACCATGCCTAGGCCCATCATAGCTAAATGCAGAAAACAAAAATAAAGAAAAAAATCTTGAAAGCATCAAGAGAAAAATGACACATTACATTCCGAGGAATAAAGATTTAAATGATTGTTGACTTCTCATCAAAAACTCTTCAGTCCAAAACACAGTGAACAATAACTTTAAACTTCTGAATGGAAAAAAAAAAAAAACAAAAAACTGCCAACCCAGAATTCTCTATCCAATGAAGATTTCTTCAAAAAATGAGGGGAAAATAAAGATATTTTCAAGAAAAAAAGAACACTAGGAGAAAGCATTGCCAGGAGAACTGTACTACCACAAATGCTAAAAGAAAATATTCAGATTAAAGAGATATGATAGAAGATGGAAACTCAGTCCATAAGAAGGAATGAAGAGGATCAGCAATGGTAAATATCTATGTAAATATTATCAGCTTGGTAAGCTGGGAACTACAGCACACAGTCTCCTTCCCTATATGAGTCCATGTTAGAGTTGGACAAAAAAGGAAATTCTATTTCTGACCTAGAAAGGAAGCAGTGGTCATTACTTTCTGAAGGCCTTGTTACAGTCATACGTAGTGACTGAGGAAGAAAGAACTCAACCTTGGTTTACAGATGGTGCTGAAGATATACTTGCCCCAAAGTGGATAGTTGCAGCCCTACAATGCCAATGAAGGATAGAGGTGAATGGAAATTCTCCCAGTTGACAGGATTGAGAGCAGTGCACCTGGCTGTTCATTTTGCCTGGAAGGAGAAATTACCTGAGGTATGGATCTACACTGATTAATGAGCAGTGGCTAATGGTTTGACCAAACCGTCAGGGACTTGGCAGAAACACAATTGGAAAATTAGTAACAGGCTGAAGAAAATTAAAACAAGTCCACGAGAGCCAAAGTACAACTTCAAGTATATCCTACCTGAATTTAGAGATTGTCTCAAGAATAGACTTGACGCATAGAATACTAATGGCCGAAGACCACATGAGTTGTGGGATGACATCAAAGACATCATACATGAAGAAAGCAGAAGGTCATTAAAAAAGATAGGAAAGAAAGAAAAGACCAAAATGGATGTCAGAAGAGACTCTGAAATTTGCTCTTGAACATAGAGTTGTTGTTGTTGTTAGGTGCCATTGAGCTGGTTCTGACTCATAGTGACCCTATGTATAAAAGAACAAAACACTGCCTGGTCCTGCACCATCCTCACAATTGTTGAATGTAGAATAGCTAAAGCGAACGGAAGAAATGAGGAAGTAAAAGAGCTGAACAGAAGATTTCAAAGGGCAGCCCGAGAAGACAAAGTAAAGTATTAATAATGAAATGTGCAAAGACCTAGAGTTAGAAAACCAAAAGTGAACAACATGCTTGACATTTCTCAAGCTGAAAGAACTGAAGATAAAATTCAAACCTCGAGTTACAATATTGAAGAATTCTATGGGCAAAATATTGAATGACGCAGGAAGCATCAAAAGAAGACGGAAGGGAAACACAGAGTTACTGTACCAAAAAGAATTAGTTG
>NW_004444113.1:1361789-1363695 GCF_000243295.1 Trichechus manatus latirostris
CTCTGCTAGAGTTTATGTTTTCCAGAGAAACTATGAGTTCGCTGAAGGCAGAAAATTGTCCATTTTCTCACCACTGTGTGTCCATGGATCCCAGCAAATTACCCAGCACAAAATAGGTGCTCAATAAATACTTGTAGAATCTACAAATAACTGCTTAAATTATGAACCTCTCTGTTTTTCTTACCCTCTGAGGGCAGAAACTATGCTTATTAACTTTACATCCTTGGAACCTAGCCCCTGTAACAGCACAGGTGCTCAAATGTTTATTGAACAAATGAATAAAGTAGACCTCAGTTGTGGGCTTAAGTTGTGATTTAAATTTATACCTCTTAGATTAATTTCACATTATGAAATGTAGCTGAAGGAATGGTTGTGCAATCACTATCTTCTGTTTTAGTTATTTTAATGAAATTTTGCTATGAGGAGTATTCTGTAGGAAATAATATATTACTGTACAAATATTGATCTTTAAATATAACTGGGGCCCAAATTCTTGATAAGGAATTAACAAATGAAAATTACACCAAACTTCAGAAGGTGGAAGTTGATATAGACACAAGAGTCACATCTTTTCCATCTTCACTCTGGAACTTCTGAGTAACAGTGTTCTGGTTTGGTGGATGTTTCCTGAATCACACAGTTCTTTAGTTCATTCCTGTACTGAGCATGGTGGCAGATCCACTGTGTGCCAAGCACCTGGGCTATATGGGAAGGATACAGAAATGAATAAAACCAGTTTACTGCCTTTGAGAAGCTTACAGTTCAGTAGAGGAGAGAACTTTAGGCATATTATTATTATACAATTAAAAGAACTATACCAGGAATGATGACAGTGCTTGGGAGCAGAAGAGGGGTTTGCAGTTTGAGTTCTAACAAGTTAATTAACTGCTAAAACAAAAGAAACAAAAAACAAATCAACTCTCTATTAAAGAACATAACAGAATCCAAAATTCCACAGCATAACCTTTACTATATCCAAGTACAATCCAAAACTACTTGACATATGAAGATCCAAGGAAATGTAATCCATTCTCAAGACAAAAGACAATCAACAGAGATCAAACACCAGTGTTATAATTAGCAGTCTTGAATTTTAAATCAGCTTTTGAACTCAATTCATTGACTTAAAGGAAAATATGCTTGTAATAAATGAAAAGATAGAAAACCTCATCAGAGAAATAAAAACTATAAAAAAGAACCAAATGGAAATTCTGAACTGAAAAATACAACATCTGAAATAAAAAATTCACTTGATGTGCTGAAGAGCAAAATGGAAATGACAGAGAAAAGAGTCCGTGAACTTGAAGAAAGATCCATAGAAATATTTCAATCTAAAAAACAGAGAGAAAAGATTAACAGAACTTCAGGGACCAGTAAAAGAAATAGCAAAAGGTCTAACATACATGTAATCGAAGTCTCAGAAAGAGAGGTGAGAAAGATTGGAGTGAAAAAATATTTTAATAAATGATGACTGAAATTATCCCAAATTTAGTAAAAGACATAAATTTACAGACTCAAGAGCTCAGAAAATTCCAAGAAGGATATAAATGGATAAATATAACCAAACCATGCCTAGGCCCATCATAGCTAAATGCAGAAAACAAAAATAAAGAAAAAAATCTTGAAAGCATCAAGAGAAAAATGACACATTACATTCCGAGGAATAAAGATTTAAATGATTGTTGACTTCTCATCAAAAACTCTTCAGTCCAAAACACAGTGAACAATAACTTTAAACTTCTGAATGGAAAAAAAAAAAAAACAAAAAACTGCCAACCCAGAATTCTCTATCCAATGAAGATTTCTTCAAAAAATGAGGGGAAAATAAAGATATTTTCAAGAAAAAAAGAACACTAGGAGAAAGCATTGCCAGGAGAACTGTACTACCACAAATGCTAAAAGAAAA
>NW_004444113.1:1364226-1365601 GCF_000243295.1 Trichechus manatus latirostris
GGAAATCACATCAGATGATAAAATGGTAGACAATCATACAATACTGGGAATCATGACCTAGCCAAGGTGACAGATATTTTGGGGGGACACAATTCAATCCATGACAACAACCCCTTCCCAAATGGTATTATAACCAGAGGCATAGAGGTTAGGATTTACAACTCGTATTTTGGGGGTATGTAATTCAATACATAACACCAAGAAATTTGGAAGACAGCTTCCTGGCCAACCAACAGGAAGAGTTTATGCCCATTCCAAAGACAGTTGACCCAATAGAATGCAGAAATTATTAAACAATATCATTAATATCACACACAAGTAAAATTTTGCTGAAGATAATTCAAAAATGGGTGCAGCAGTACATCGACAGGAAATTGCCACAAATTCAAGCCAGATTCAGAAGAGGACACAGAACCAGGGATATCATTGGTGATGTCAGATGGCTCTTGGCTGAAAGCAGAGAATACCAGAAAGATGTTTATCTGTGTTTTATTGCCTGTGCAAAAGCATTCAACTGTTTAGATCATAACAAATTATGGATAACATTGCCAAGAATGGAAATTCCAGAAAACTTAATTGTGCTTATGTGGAACATATACACAGACCAAGATTGAGTCATTCGAACAGAACAAGGGGTACTGATGGTTTAAAATCAGAAATATTCAGTCTGTATGCTGAGCAAATAATTCGAGAAGCTGGACTATATGAAGAAGAAGGGGGCATCAATATTGGAGAAAGACTTATTAACAACCCGTGATATGCAGATGACACAATCTTGCTTGCTGAAAGTGAAGAGGACTTGAAGCACTTACTGATAAAGATCAAGACTGCAGCCTTCAGTACGGATTACACTTCAACATAAAGAAAACAAAAATCGTCACAACTAGACCAATAACAACATCATGATAAAAGGAGAAAAGATTAAAGTTGTCAAGGATTTCATTTTACTTGGATCCACAATCAACGTCCATGGAAGCTGCAGTCAAGAAATCAAACAACGTATTGCATTGGGCAAATCTGCTGCAAAAGACCTCTTTAAAGTGTTAAAAAGCAAATATGTCACTTTGAGGACTAAGGTGTGCCTGACCCAAGCCATGGTATTTTCAATCGCCTCATAAGCATATGAAAGCTGGACAGTGAATACGAAAACCAAAGAAGAATTGTTGCCTTTGAATTACAGTGTTGGGAAAGAATATTGAATATACCATGGACTGCCAGAAGAATGAACAAATCTGTCTTGAAAGAAGTACAGCCAGAATGCTCCTTAGATGCTAGGGCAGAGAGACTTCATCTCACGTACTTTGGACATGTTATCAGGAGGGACCAGTCCCTGAAGAAGGATAGCACGCTTGGTAAAGTAGAGGGTCAGCGAAAA
>NW_004444113.1:1366671-1368135 GCF_000243295.1 Trichechus manatus latirostris
TTTCTGGGGTTCCAGGATGTGGTGTATGCTCTAAATTAATCTAAGTGCTGTTTCTCCCATAGTCAAAACTTAGATGTCTAGAAATCAAGGGGTGGACAAGAGAGTGGTTTCTCTCACTATTACCTTAATGATCCTTAATGACGCTTGCTGTGCCCATAATTTTGAATCATACCAGTCTATTGGTCTTTGCTTCTTTCAGAGGACACAACAATGGTTCCATTAAACTGGAAGCTGAGACTGAAACCTGGCTACTTTGGGCTCCTCATGCCAATAAACCAACAGAAAAAGAAGACGTTACTGTACTGGTTAATGTGGGCGATCCTAACTCTCAAGTGGAAATTGGATGGCTACTGCACAATGGATGCAGAGGAAATATGTCTGAAACACAGGACATTTTCTGGGCACCTCGAGCACTCTCATGTCAGGTGATAAAAGTTAATGGAAAACTACAACAACTCAATTCAGGCGGGACTACAAATGGTACGTACCTTCAGGAATGATGGTTTGGGTCACCCCACCAGGCAGGGAACCATGACAACCCGAGGTGTTTGCTGAGAACAAAGAGACTATGACCTGGGGAGTGGAAGAAGTGATAAATACCAACCATATGGTCACTTAAAGAAATGAGGACTTTAGTAATCATGAGCCTTTTCAAAGACAGACTCAGCTGTAAGAGTAATAAACATCACCCAAAGATGGATAAGGTGAGATTTTGGGTATCCTCACTGGGGAGTTCGTTAGCATGTATTTTGTTAAACAGGATAGTTGTGCGTCAGATGAGGTGGAAGCATTATGTTTCCACTATCTTTATATGGAAGTAATGAGGTGTGTATAGATGTCAAGTTAATAAAGAGTAGACTGTGTTGGATTGTTCTATTGACAACTTGGTTAAGTTGGAAACTTCATTTCCAGAATCTTCTTCCCTGTATAGTTGTGTTAATATCCCTTTCATGGCTTCTGGGACATACATGTCTGTCTTAGTCATCTAGTGCTGCTATAACAGAAATACCACAAGTAGGTGGCTTTAACAAAGACAAATTTATTCTCTCACAGTCTAGAAGGCTAGAAGTCAGAATTCAGGGTGCCAACTCCAGGGGAAGGCTTTCTCTTTCTGTTAGCTCTAGGGGAAGGTCCTTTGTCATCAATCTTCCCCTGAACTAGAAGTTTCTCAAAGCAGGGACCCCAGGTCCAAAGGACATGCTCTGCTCCTGGTACTACTTTCTTGGTGGTATGAGGTCCCTCTGTCTCTCTGCTTGTTTCTCTCTTTTATATCTCAAAAGAGATTGACTCAAGATACAATCTAATCTTGTCTATTGACTCCTGCCTCATTAACATAACTGCCTCTAATCCTGCCTCATTAACATTATAGAGGTAGGATTTACAACACATAGGAAAATCACATCAGATGACAAAATGGTGGACAATCATACAATATTGGGAATTGTGGCCTAGCCAAGTTGACAC
>NW_004444113.1:1370143-1371376 GCF_000243295.1 Trichechus manatus latirostris
TGTGATGTGCTTCACCGAACATGGTACCAATATGGCCCACTCTAAATCAAACCGATAACAATTATACGTAGCAAGAGCAATGTTTATTTAGTATTTCGTGTGCATTTTTGGGAAGTTGAGTAAGATATTTTATGGCTCAAATGTAATCAGAAAGTGTGATGTATTTCCTGGGCCATGGGACCGATATGTCCCGCATGTGTGATGTGCTTCATGGAACACGGGACTGATATGTCTCACTTGCAATTGGCTCCTCATTTTTTCAAATAATGAAAAATTACCAACAAACAATGATTAAGCATCTATCCCATTAGTGAAAAAAACATGGCATCACAAAAAAAAAAAAATTCAAAATAAGTAAATAAATAATTCTCCCATGAAAGGGATATTGGCCAAAGGGGGAACTTGAAAAAGACGTGAGAGGCAGAAGTGAAGCAGCTGCCATTACTTCTGAAGGACATCATGATTACATGCAGAAACAGCAGACACAGAGGTGCCCAGTGTCCTTGCTCTCCTCTGCTCCACATTGAGCTCATCTTCCTGATTGTAGATCTTGCTGACTAATAGTGGTCCACGACTCACCACCAGCCTCTCAGTGGCAGACCCACTGCGTTGGCAATTACACTTGGGATCAGCTTCCCATGGATGCCTGCAGGTGACTTTTTGTTCACTGATACAACTCTGGTGCTAGCACAGAGCTGCATGCAGGTGGTTCTTAATAAATGTTTATTGAATAAACGGATGTTCTGTTGTGGTGGTGGTGGTGGTTAGCTGCTATTGAGCTGGCCCCCAATTCATGGTGACCCCATGCACAACGGAATGAAATGCTGCCTGGTCCTATGCCATCCTCATGATCAGTTGCTGATTGAACTGTTGTTATCCATACAGTTTCCACTGGCTGATTTTTGGGCATAGATTGCCAGGCCTTTCTTCCTAGTTTGAAAGTTCTGCTGAAATCTGTTTAGCATCACACCAACACGCAAGCCTCCACTGACAGATGGGTGGTGGCTGTGCATGAAGTGCATTGGCTGGATATCAAACTCAGGACTCCCACAAGGAAGGCAAGAAAACTGAGGTTCAGAAAGGTTAAGAAATGTGTCAAAAGATACCAGGCTCATCAGAAGCAAAACTAGTATCAAAACTCAAGTTTCTCTGACTCAGAATATCTTGTACTTTCCAACACATTATATGGCTTCTCAATAACATATTTCAGCCTCTCTCCTTTTGCCTCAGTGC
>NW_004444113.1:1372435-1381243 GCF_000243295.1 Trichechus manatus latirostris
GGTTTGATTTGATTTTTGGTTACTCTCTAACCAAACATTGAACTCCTCCAGATGTCTCCTTCATCTTTGTACCTGCCATACCTACTATAGTACCTGGCACATCATTGGTGTTCAAGAATGAATGAATAAATGAATGAGTGAATGAGTGAGTGAATATGGAGGGTATATAATAATCATCCATGAAGGACATAAAGCTTCTGAAAATGAACTGAGTGCTGCCTCCACACTCCTGTTTCCAAGGCCAGGGGCACATGGCCAATCTCTCCAGTAGTTTTCCATCTTGCTATGACTTATTAAAGTTGTCAAGGATTTCATTTTACCTGCATCCACAATCAATACCCATGGTAGCACAAATCAAGAAAACTAACAACGCATTGCACTGGGCAAATCTGCTGCAAAATAACTCTTTAAAGTGTTAGAAAGTAAAGATGTCACTTTAAGTACCAAGGTGTGCCTGACCCAAGCCACGGTGTTTTCAATTGCCTCATACTCATGCAAAACCTGGACAATGAATAAAGAAGGCCAAAGAAGAATTGATGCCTTTGAATTATGGTGTTGGTGAAGAATATTGATATACAACGGACTGGCAGAAGAACAAACAAATCTATCTTGGAAGAAGTAAAGCCAGAATGCTTCTTAGAAGCAAGGATAGCAAGACTACGTTTCACATACTTCGGACATGTTATCAGGAGGGACCAGTCCCTGGAGAAGGACGTCATGCTTGGTGAAATAGAGGGTCAGCAAAAAAGAGGAAGACTCTCAACGAGATGGATTGACACAGTGGCTGCAACAATAGGCTCAAGCATGACAACAATTATGAGGATGGCACAGGACCAGGCAGTGTTTTGTTCTGTTGTACATAAGGTCACCATGAGTCAGAACCAACTCGACAGCACCTAACAACAACATCATTAAATACACCTTGTTGGATCCATGGACAAGTAATGCCAGAAACCTGGGAGTGAGGAATTGGCTTGATCTCAGTATCTAAGTCAGTTAATGGGCCTGAAATCCAGCCGAGGCTCTTCTGCCATTTTTCAGAGAAAATGCTGGAAAAGTTTCATCATAAAGTACCTTCAAGGCAGCTATCTATTCCACAAGGTATTTTCATCAGCTATGTATAAAAGAACCAGACGTGTGGTTTAATCCCTCTTCCCTTTTGCTGTCCCTGAGTAATACAAAGTGGAGTGGGGATCTGGCATTCAACCAATTAACTTGATTGTTGTAAACTGTCAAGTTAGACAATTAATGATCATGTTTGCCAAATTGCCACTTCACTTTTTGCTGGGTAGATAGAGCCCCGTGGCTACAGATACATTTACAAACAAATTGCCCAATTCTCCTAGTGAATCCTTCCATATCTTGAATCTCAAATCTTCCATTACCCCTTCTGGCACCTCTCCATCACCTTAGAAAACAGCTAGATAAATTGGAATGCCACAGCACTGGAGAGTTAGCCACATACCTGGTTTTAGAAGCAATCGCTGGCCTCAAGTTTGGCAGACCAGCCCAGGCTGAGATTCTGACACTGCCTTTCCTTTCTATATCGGCACCCAACAAGTAACTGCTCCATCCACCCTTTGCCACAGGAGCCAAGAGTAGTGGAGACCCCCACCTGAAGGCCATGAGCTTAATGGGACTTGTTGAAGAATTGATGTCCTTCCTCACTGGATGGTTAACCAAAACTGAAACCTGTTACTATCGAGTCAGTTTCAATCCATGGTGATCTCATGTGCATCAGAGCAGAACTGTGCTCCATAGGATTTTCAATGGCTGACTTTTTGGAAGTGGGTTGCTGGGTCTTTTTTCCAAGGCACCTCTGGGTAGCCTTGAACCGCCAACCTTTCCGATAGCAGTTGAGCACATTAACTGTTTGTGTCACCCAAAGACTCCCTTTGGGTGGTTATCTCCTGCCATGTTGCATGGTTTGGTGGAGCTACATTTGTTGCTTCCCCAAGGTTCTTTTCGGCCACTGTTGGGTACATAAACGGTTAAGTGACAGAGCTTTGACATTTCTAAATTAAAGCCTAGAGGTCCAAAAGAGGTCGACTTTTGCAATGGAGGTAAGTTGGCTTACATGGAGGGGTTGATTTTAAGGTCAAAAAGGTAAGGAGCGTACAATGCCCTGCACAGATTTTAATCAAGTACTGGAAGGCTTGGGGATGGGGGTTGGAGAGACTTGCAGAGCTGTTATTAGCATAGCCAGTATAACTGCAGTCACATCCAAATACTGATATTAGAGTTCTTAGGAATTCTCAACCTTTTCAAGAAGCACATTCTCAATTGTCAAGGGTGTACTGTACACTGTATTGAACTCTTGCTGAAACTAGGCATTTGAAAAACAAAATCCTTTTAGTGAGCACCTACTTCATACTAAGAGCTGTTCTGGGTGCTACAGACACAATGACAAACAAGACAACTCACAGTCTAGTTAAGAGGCATTAATGCTTCCTGAAGAATGAATGGCGGTCCATCGATTCCTCTCAGCAGCTGACTGGTAGAAGGGGGAGGCCTGACTTGAACTTCTCTAGAATATGAGCACAGCCCAGTGAGAAGGAGCGAGTGCTGGGACTCTGAGAGCCAGGGGAAGCTACACCAGCCACCGACATGGCTGACATGTAACGGCCTTGGCGGTGAGGTCAGCGTCAGCACTGACCCTCGGCCAGTGAAACCAGTCAGCCTGTCACTTTTGGCATGTGTTGTAACGCGTAACAAAAGCGTGGTGAGGCTAATGAGAATTCCTAGTCTCGGGACCACTCATGGATTAAATTGTGTCCCTGAAAAATATGTGTCAACTTGGCTAGGCTATGATTCCCAGTATTGTCCTCCATTTTGTGATCTGATGTAATTATGTGTTGTAAATCCTCGCCTCCACGCCTGTGGTTATGCTCCCATTTGGGAGTGAGTTGTCTGTTATGTTAATGAGGCATGATTCGGTTATGTTAATGAGGACAGGGTGGGATACACCACGCTTGCTTGAGTCACACCTTTTATCTTACAAGAGATAAAAGGAGAGAGAAGCAAACAGAGGAGGGGTACACCCTACCACCAAAAAAGAAAAGCCAGGAGCAGAGTGCATCCCTTGGACCTGGGGTCCCTGCACTGAGAACCTCCTAGACCCAGGGGAAGATGATGTCACGACACATGGAGATCTCCAAGGAATGTCGGGCCCACAGATACTGAAAGAAGACAAGAACCTTCCCCTACAGCTGACAGAGAAAGAAAGCCTTCCCCTAGAGAGGGTGCCCTGAATTCAGACTTCTAGCTTCCTAAACTGTGAGAAAATAAATTTCTGTTTGTTAAAGCCATTCACTTGTGGTATTTCTGTTATAGCAGCCCTAGATGACTAAGACAGGGCCAAAGGGCGGGGAGACATCTGGCCTTTTGCTCACTATTTCAGCAGAGTCCAGAGGAGGCCAGGCAAAGAGGGGGCATGGAAAAACAAGCAATGAAACTGAAACTCCTGGTCGACCTCTGTGCTTATCTGGAGCTGCCATGCCCCCCAGGTTATCTGTCTTCTGTGGTCAGTGAGATGGATTGACATAATAGCTGCAATAATGGGCTCAAACATACTAACGATGGTAAGGATAGCACAGGGCTGGGCAGCGCTTCTTTCTGTTATACATAACAGCGTCTAGAGGCAGCAAAGGTGGCAGAGTGATTAAGAGTGTGACCTCAGAGACAGGCACTGTGTGATCTCACTTCCCAGAACAGGCAAATGTACAGAGAACCAAGTTCATTAGTGATTACCAAGGGCAGGACGGAGGGGGAAAGGGAGAGTCATTGCTTAGGAAGCAGTGAATTTCTGTTCATGGTAATGGAAAATATTGGCAAGGATTATTGGTAATGATTGCACAACACAGTTAATATAATTGGTGTCACTAAATTATACACATAAAAAATGTTGAATTGGCAAATGTTATTATGTATATATTTTACAACAATAATAATAATCAAGTGAAATAAATCAATAAAAGAGTGTGATCCCAGAAGATGAATAATCCGGGGCGGGGGTTCTTCTATTTACTAATCCATGATTTTAGGCAGATTACATCACCTCGCTGTGCTTCAGGTTCCTTATCAGTAAAATGGGAAGAATAAGGTCACTTATTTTATGAGGTTGCCATGAAAAACAAAGGAGATAACACCAGTAAAATGCTTAGTGAGGGTCTGATACATAGTAAAAACCAAACCAGCTCGCTGTCGAGTCAGTTCCAACTCATGGCGACCCGTATGCTTCAGAGTAGAACTGTATTTCATAGGGTTTTCAATGGCTGTGATCTTTTGAAAGTAGATTGCCTGGTCACCAGGCCTTTCTTCTGAGGCACCTCTGAATGGAGTCAAACCACCAATCTTTCAGTTAGTGGCTGAGTGCTTAACCATTTACACTGCCCTCAGACTCTGGTGCATAGTAAAGACTTGGTAACTATTAGCCGTTACTCTTAGCAATATTATTATCGTCATTCCAAATTATAGCCTACAACCAGCTTTGTCAGAGCAAACTGCAAAATCAGGACTGGAAGCTGTTTTTCTCTTATGCATCAATTCTGATTGATTGGTAAGGAGTTCCTGTTGAGAAGGATTCTAAGCTCACCTTTGGGCTCATTTGAAAGGAACAGTAGATTGTGATCAACTGGCAATGTCTGCCATGGCTCAGGAAGGGGAGCTGTAGCAGACATGCCATACACTTACTCCCTGTGGTATGCATGGCACAACTTATCCAGTAGGAAATACTGATTCAGTAATGCTTCCATTTTAAGTTTCTAAGAGAATACTATAAATAGACCAGAAAAAAGCAGATTTTAAAATGAGGCCAACTGCACATGGTTCTTTTTTAAAAAACACACTGAAAGCAGGCACTGCCTCAGTCTCAGTCATCTAGCGCTGCTGTAACAGAAATACCACAAGTGAATGGCCTTAACAAAGAGAAATTTATTCTCTCACAGTCTAGGAGGCTAGAAGTCCAAACTTGGAGCGCCAGCTCCAGGAGAAGGCTTTCTCTCTCTGTCAGCTCTGGGGGAAGGTCCTTGTCATCAATCTTCCCCTGGACTAGGAGCTTCCCAGCACAGGGACCCTGGGACCAAAGGACGGGCTTTGCTCACAGCGCTTCTTTCTTGGTGGCATGAGGTCCCTCTCCTCTTCACTGGCTTTTCTCTTTTATAGTTCAAAAGAGATTGACTCAAAATACAACCTCATCCTGTAGATTGTACCCTGCCTTGTTAACATCATAGAGGTTAGGATTTACTGCACATAGGAAAATCACATCAGATCACAAAATGGTGGACAACCACACAATACTGGGAACCATGGCCTAGCCAAGTTGACATATATTTTTAGGGGACACAATTCAATCCATAACAGCCTCCCTCTCCTTTCGGAGTTGCGTAGAGAATTTCCTCGTTGCTGGCCGCTCCGCCTCACTGACGCCTGCCACGTGGGCGAGCCTCTGGTGGACTGGTCATGAACAGAGCCGGCACTGAGCTCTCTGCAGCCAGTGCTGCTAGGGCAGAGAGCCGTGGTGTGAAAGTAGACTTCCTTGAGAACTCGGTACACTGGAAAAAGCCCCAGGGTCTGCAGACTGGATTCCAGCTTCAGCAGGAACCCAGTGTGAAGCTGGGTGCTCTGGTGACTTCTCAGAGACCTAGTTTCCTATCTCTAAAAAAAAAGGTGGGGTGAGGGGGTGGAGTAAACACCCTCCATCCAATTCTATTAGTATACAAGAAGACAAAAATCAAAAATCCTCACAACTGGACCAATAAGCAACATCATGATAAACAGAGAAAAGACTGAAGTTGTCCGGGACCTCATTTTACTTGGATCCACAATCAGCACTCATGGAAGCAGCAGTCAAGAAATCAAAAGATGCATTGCATTGGGCAAATCTGCTGCAAAAGACCTCTTTAAAGTGTTAAAAAGCAAAGATGCCACTTTAAGGGCTAAAATGCGCCTCACCCAAGCCATGGTGTTTTCAATCACCTCATATGCATGTGAAAGCTGGACAGTAAATAAGAAAAATCAAAGAAGAATTGATGCCCTTGAATTATGGTGCTGGCACAGAATATTGAATACACCACGAAGTGCCAGAAGAATGAATAAATCCATCTTGGAGGAAGTACAACCAGAATGCTCCTTAGATGCAAGGCTGGCGAGACTTTGTCTCACATACTTTGTACATGTGATCAGGAGGGACCAGTCGCGGGAGAAGGACATCATGCTTGGTACAGTAGAAGGTCAGTGAAAGAGAGGAAGACCCTCAATAAGATGGATTGACACAGTGGCTGCAACAATGGGCTCAACGATTGTGAGGATGACGCAGGACTGGGCAGTGTTTCATTCTGTTGTATATGGGTTCGCTAGGAGACAGAGCCGACTCAACAGCACCTAACAACAACAGCCTAGGAAAGGAAACACCCATTGCCATGGAGTCAATTCTGACTCATAGTGATCCTATAGGACAGAGTAGAACTTACGCGTAAGATTTCCAAGGAGCAGCTGGTGGATTCAAACCGCCCACCTTTTGGTTAGCAGCTGTACCTCTTAACCACTGCACCACCAGGACTCCTCAGGAAAGGGACATCTTATATTTACTATATTTATGAAAGAGGGAGAAGCGTGTGACGATGTTTCTGTGTGCCATCTACTATGTTGTTAGTTACTGTGGAGTCGGCTCCGACTCGTGGCAACCGTAAGTAGAACAGAACAGAACGTCACCCAGTCCTGCGCCCTCTTCATGACCATCGGTATGTTTGAGCCCATTACTGTAGCTCTTGTGTCAAACCCTCTCATGGAGGGTTTCCCTCATTTTCCAGGACTCTCTAATGTCTTTTTCTAGAGATTGGTCTTTTCTGATAACATGTCCAAAGTAAACAAGACAAAGTCTCGCCATCCTCTCTCCTAAGCAGCATTCTGGCTGTACTTCCCCAAGACAGATTTGTTCACTCTTCTGGCAGTCTGTGGTATACTCAGTATTCCTCATCAACACACTGTTCAAATGTGTCAATTCTTCTTCAGTTTTCCTTTTTTAATGTCCAGCTTTCACATGCATATGAGGCAATTGAAAATACTATACACAGGTCCATAATTTTCGTAGATTCCCAAATGTCGAAATAGCACTCCTGAGGTCGAATTTTTCTCAATGAAAAAAAGAGCTTATCAATGTAAAAGATTGCATCGTATGAAAACAAGGATTAGAGAACAAGTTAGCTTAGAGGTGGCTTCAGGGGAAGAAGTTGCTTCACACACTAGTACGTGATCCCCCACCATCACCCCCACACACATACACTCACACACATTAACTCCTCAACCTGTATGAACCAGTCACACTTCAGCAAAATGATACTGAGCTGTATCTATTAAATCCATCACCACGAAGGGTGTATTGAATACGCGTACATAACGTCCCCAGACTGCGTAGTATGTTTTAGTCATTCAGCACCAAGAAAATTAAATAATGAACTGTGGCCTTTCTGTTACCAACAGCTGTGAACTGAAACGCCATGATAATTTCCCAAAGCCATAATGAATTTTGCACCTGTCTTCATTCATATACAATAGGAGAATACATAATCATTTATTAACATAAACTTCCAAGAATGAACGATATTTAATAACCACCACCACGTCCCAAGAAAAAAAAAAAACAAAAACAGTTGCCATCCAATCAATTCCAACTCATGACGACCCCAGGGGTGTCAGGGAAGGACTGTGCTCCATAGGGTTTTCAAGGCTATGAGCTGTCGGAAGCAGATAGCCAGGCCTTTCTTCCAAGGTGCTGCTGGGTGGTTCAAATCGATAACCTTTCCGGTTAGTAGCTAAACGCTTAACTGTTCACACTGCTCAGGGATTTCAGGTCTTCTAACCTGGAGCCCTGGCGGGGCAGTGATTCAGAGCTACGGCTGCTAACCAAAAGGCCAACTGTTCGAATCCACCAGCTGCTCCTTGGAAACCCTAGGGGGGCAGTTCTACTCTGACCTGTAGGGTCACTGTGAGTTGGAATGGACTCGACAGCAACAGGTTTAATCTGAGTGAGATGTGTCCGTTTCAAAACGGCCACGTTGGGAGTGGCTCTCCTGGCTGTGGTGGTGCGGTCCCCTTTGACCCTTCTTAGGAACTGCTTCCCAGAGCCGGTTAAGGATCTTAGAAGGAAATCAGGCCCCAGCTGTCAGCCCGCCTTGTTTCTGACCGAAAACTGTGTTTCCCAGATTCATCATTCACCTTACACGATTCACTTTGCTTCAGGTACCAAAAACCACTTCCAGAGACTTGGCTCTGAATTACTCTTTGCTGTTTTCCAAAACCCAAATCAATCCTCTGTGGAACAGAATGGATCACTGTTGAAGTTACTGGAGAGAGTACAACATGGACTCTGAAGGCGATTCCTGGTGAACAATTTCAAAAATGTTTAAGACGTTGGCCACGTACACAGTATGCTTATCACCTCCTTAGAAGGGCTGGCTGGGTTTAAGAGGACGGCATTCATGTGGATTTTTTAATTACTAAGTTATATGAGTATCAAGTGTTTCTGACTCAATCTCTGACTCCCCCCCTTCTATCTGTACCCCATTCCTGAGTCTCACCCTCTTCCCTAAAACAAGCAGCTGCCGTCGAATCAACTCTGACTCATAGCAACCCATGTGTTGCAGAGTGGAAGCGCTCCATAGGGTTTTTAAGGCTGTGGCCTTTTGGAAGCAGGTCTCCAGGCTTTTCTTCCAAGGCACCTCTACCCATTGCTGTCGAGTCGATTCTGACTCATAGCGACCCGATAGGACAGAGTAGAATTGCCCCATGGGGTTTCCAAGGAGTGGCTGG
>NW_004444113.1:1381532-1383874 GCF_000243295.1 Trichechus manatus latirostris
CAGGCTGGACAGAAAATGCCGGCTCCATGTCAGGGTGACTCCTCTTTAGAGACAGGACATTTGAAATCTTTTCTCTGTTTTCACACTGACTCTGAAAAGGTCACCAGTGACACCCCAGTTACCACACTTAATAGTTTACAATCTGTCCTCATCCAACCAGACTTCCCACCCCTTTTCTGGGAACTGCCTCCCCGTTGGACTTACCCATCTCTTCCCTCTGTGTCCTCTGTCCCTGTGCCATACGGCAATGTGGAAGTCCCACTTTCCCTTCCAACACAATCTGCATAAATGCAAACTTACCCCTACCCCCAGGACAGGCTGGCTCCCCCGCCATTTCTTTTGTTTCTATTCACGAAGCACTATTCTCTTAGCGATCCAGGCACGAAGCCTCAGGCTGCCCTCTGCCAACTCCTTCTCTCCTGTCCCTCACGGCCAGTCTCCAGGGCCCAGCAGCTCCACCCCTTGATGGTGCACCCTGGCCACCCACAGGCACTGTTGTGGTCTGAATTGGGCCCACCAAAACGATAAGTTGAAGTCCTGACCCCTTTTCCTGCAAAGCTGATCCTGTTTGGAAATAAGGTCTCCTCTCTTCATATTAATGAGGTCACACCAGAGTGAGGTGGCTCCTAAACCCAGTCCCTTCTGAGAGGAGTCTTATAAAACTAGTGGAATAGACAGAGACACGCATGGGGTGCACACTAGGTGACGCTGGAGGCAGATGCATCGAGAAGCAACGAGAGAACGCCAAGAATTGCTCCCTGTTGCTGTTAGGTGCCGGCAAGTCAGTTCTGACGCATAGCGACCCCGTGCACAACAGAACGAAACACTGCGCAGTCCTGCGCCATCCTCACGATCGTTATTATGCTTGAGCCCATTGTTGCAGCCACTGGGTCAATCCATCTCGCTGAGGGTCTCGCTGAATTGCTGGAAGTCACCAAAAGCTAGGAGAGAGGCCCACGGAAGGAGCTGACATGGCCAACGCCCTGGTTGGGACTCTTAGCCTCCATAACTATGAGAAAATAAATTTCTGTTCTTTAAAGCCACCCAGAAAACCGGTTGCTGTTGAGTTAATTCTGACTTACGGCAACGCCATGTGTGTCAGAGTGGAAGTGTGCTCCGTGGGTGTTCAATGGCTTTGGAAGTAGATTGCCAGGCTTTCTTACGAGGCGCCTCTAGGTGGACTTGAACCTCCAACCTTTCAGGTAGCAGCTGAGTGTGCTGATGGTTTGCACCACCCAGGGACCCCTGAAGCTGCCCACTTTGGGTTTTTTTTTTTTTTAATTGTACTTTAGATGAAGGTTTACAGAACAAACTAGCTTCTCGTTAAACTGTTAGTACACATATTGTTTTCTGACATTGGTTGACAACCCCATGCCATGTCAGTACTCTCCCTTCTCGACCTTGGGTTCCCTATTACCAGCTTTCCTGTCCCCTCCTGCTTTCTAGTGCTTGCCCCTGGGCTGGTGTGCCCCTTTAGTCTTGTTTTGTCCTCTGGGGCTGTTAATCTTTGGCTAAAAGGCAAACCTCCAAAGAGACTTCATTACTGAGCTTAAAGGGTGTCCGGGAGCCATACTCTCGGGGTTTCTCCAGCTTCTGTCAGGCCAGTAAGTCTGGGCTTTTTTGAGTTAGAATTTTGCCCTACATTTTTCTCCAGCTCTGTCAGGGACCGTCTGTTGTGATCCCTGTCAGAGCAGCCAGTGGTGGTAGCCGGGCACCATCTAGTTGTGCAGGACTCAGTCTGGTGGGGGCTGTGGTAGTTGTGGTCCATTAGTCCTTTGGACTAATCTTTCCCTTGTGTCTTTAGTTTTCTTCATTCTCCCTTGCTCCCAAAGGGGTGGGACCAGTGGAGTGTCTTAGACGGCTGCTCACAGGCTTTTAAGACCCTACACGCTACTCACCAAAGTAGAATGTAGAACATTTTCTTTATAAACTATGTTATGTCAACTGAGCTAGACGTTCCCTGAGACCATGGTCCCCACAGCCCTCAGCCCAGTAATTCAGTCCCTAAGGGAGTTTGGATTTGTCCATGGAGCTTCCATGACCTTACCCTGAACAAGCTGTGCCAACTTCCCCAGTACTGTGTACTGTCTCACCCTTCACCAAAGTTACCAATGACCTATTGTCTATTTTAGTGTTTTTCTACCCCCACCCATCCCCCTCCCTTGTAACCATCAAAGATTGTTTTTGTGTGTAAACCTTTTCATGGGTTTTTACAATAGAGTCTCCTACAATATTTGTCCTTTTGTGACTGACTTACTTCACTCAGCATAATGTCCTCCAGTTTCATCCATGTTATGAGATGCTTCACAGATTCATTGTTGTTCTTTCTCGTTGCATAGTAC
>NW_004444113.1:1384130-1400915 GCF_000243295.1 Trichechus manatus latirostris
GCACTTCAGGCACAGATTAATCTCCCCCAGTGCTGCTCAGGTCACTCCCCAAAACTCTCACTGGCTCCGCGCATCCTACCAAGTAAACACCGCAATCCTTCGCTTGCCAGCCAAGGGCCTCGTCATTTGTTCCCCGATTTAACCTTGCGAACCAGACACTGTTATTAGAGGGGTCCCCTGATCTCCGTGGGGGGGATGTGTCTCTAAATGCCCTGCCCCTCTGCCCCCTCCACCCCTGCCCAGGGCAGGGGTTTGGGAGGAGGGACAGGGCACCCACAGCACCGCATCCTGCTCTCGCCTCTGCACCTGGCAGCCATCTGCCCGCTCGGCTCCTCCAGCTCCACGTTCTCCGGGGCAGCCCCCAGCACGGGGAGGCCTGCGTGGTCCAGGCTGCCCGTGATGGCGTTAGAAAGCCCGCCTGCCTGCCAGTCGGACCCACACCCTCCTGTGCCAGGCTCTTCCGCGGTAAAGGTGTACTTTTTTGTCTTTTTTGGTGGGTTGTTTTTGTTTGTTTTTTGCCTCCTGTCTGTCCTACCCTTTTGTCTTATTTTACCTTTTTGTTTTATTTCTCAGTTGCTGCAGAGAATGGAAGACGGAAGCCCCCTTCGACCCCAACAATTCTGGAATTTTCCTGTCTCTGGGTCTTTGCCCCTAACATTTCCCCCTCCTTGGAGTACATTACCCTTCTCCCTCTGTCTGTCTAGTTACAACCCTGCTTCAAGACCTCCTCAATCCCACATCACCGTGAAGCTTCCCTGGGCCTCCGCCATCGTCCCATCCTCTGACCTCAATCTCCAGCTGCACCTGACTTAACCTGTCGCTTAAAAAAAAAAAGAAACCTTTGCTGGCGAGTCAATTCCGACTCATAGCGACCCTCTAGGACAGAGTAGAATTGCCCCATAGGGTTTCCAAGGAGTGCCTGGTGGATTTGAACTACCGACCTTTTGGTTAGCAGCTGTAGCCCTTAACCACTGTGCTACCAGGGCTCCACCTGTCACTTAGCAAACGCATATTCAGTGGTGGGATTCCCGCCTTCCGTGCGGTCGCGTACTCAGTGGTGGGATTCCCGCCTTCCGTGCAGGAGGCCCAAGTCCCACTCTGAGCCGGTGCACCTCATGCGCAGCCACTGCCCGTCTGTCCGTGCAGGCTTGCATGTTGTCATGACGCTGAACAAGTTTCAGCAGCACGTCCAGACTAAGATAAACTAGGAAGAAAGGCCTGGTGATCTACTTCTGAAAATCAGCCAGTGAAAACCCTATGGATCAGGACTGTCCGATCCTGTTATACATGGAGTCACCAGGCATTGGGGGCCAAGTGGACAGCAGCTCCCACTAACCCAGCTGCCACCTACTATTTCTCGCAAGGTAATCGTGCATGCTGGTGGAAATTCTCACCTGTCTATGTCTTGCCTCGCTGGTGAGTCCTACCTGAGAACAGGCACATTCCCATCAGCCTCACTGTTGCTTCTACCGTCCCAGACCTGCTCAGGGCCTTGCTCGAGGTGAGCTCCAGGTGGCTGGCTCGTTTGCCCTGTGCACCTACAGTGCACGGGAGGTCGCCGCCTTTTCCTCTCAAGCCCACACGCCATGCAGATCCAAGTTACAGCTCCAAGGCAACACAAGCATGACCCTTGTAACTTCTGATGCTGTGTGCGACCCGGGACAGACACTTCACGGGAACAATCGGGAGATGATCACAGCGCCTTAGGAGATTTTCTAAGACCCTTTTCTCTGACCACACGTCTATTCAGTACTGAATAGCTTTGCCTCAAATGAAGAGCAAAGACAAGACAGCAACCACACAGTACGGGCACGTTAGGGTCACATCTCCCTGTGCCGGCCGGCTCCTCAGAACAGCCCTCATGTTCTTCCGGTCTCTGCTGTGTCGTGTGCAAGGAAACGCTTGTTAGCTTGATTTGTTGTTTTTTTAACAATGGGAATAATCCCCAAACTCTGCTCTCAGGGTCACGTATGTTCCTTGATTGTGTGATACGGTGTTTCGTTACTTGAGGTTAGACTTGATGCTTTAGTCGCAGATGTCAATGCAAGAAAGGAGGGAATGATCCGCATAAAACGAACTTACTGTGTATGTGTGCGCGTGCGCGCGTGGGAGAGAGAAAATAGGGAGGGAGAGAGAGAGAAGGAGGAGGAGGAGGAGGAGAAGGAAGAGAGAAGAAGGGAGGACGGGCGAGACTGATTAAGAACAACAAGATGAGTCTTTAAACAAAGTACCATTCATACAAGCAACCTATTTTTCATTACAGTCACTTTGCAATTCCCTCAGCCTCTATGAGCACTGTAAGGATGGAAGGACCCCTGATTCTGGGCAATGGTTGGTGAAAGGAGCCATACGCTCTTGTCTGGTGCAGGGAGCCCTGAGCGAGCCCGGTCTGAGAACAAAGGCTTTGGGGCAAGCAGTTCCATGCACAGTGTGGCCCTAATGATTGACAGGCTGATGAGGAGACTGAGTTGGCCTCAGCTGGCCTTTGTTTAAGTGCAATCCGGTCTTCTTAACATGACGTATGAATGCTAAACTCCTGGCAGGTCCTGCAAGGAAAGCGATGCAGCTGGCAACCTGACACGGGAGCAGCTGGGAGGGGAAGGCTTGGTTTCTGCACACCAACAGTTTGACATTTGGTGTCTAAAGGGAAGAGCTGATAAATAAGCTGCCAACGACGACACTCGGTAATGACAGCTTTTATTACCAGCCAGTTAATCCTCCATTCCAGCTCCGTCCTTTCAGGCCATCTGGACTGGGATTCTTATTTATTTATTTTTATTTTCCTGGGGCTTGAACTTGGAAAGTTTGCCTCCTGCAGGGGGCATGTTTTGAAGCTGTTACAAAGGCTAGGAAAGTGACAGGCTGGTTGTAGGTAACTCAGCACAAAAGTCTGCAGAAAATAGGAGTGGACAGACTCTTAGCCGGTGGGCTTGGGTTGGAGGTTCTCTTGCATGAGGCCAGCTAGTCATCCTGGGTCCAGAAGGGAGGAGGAAATTCCCTTCTCGGCAGTCACCTCTCTTCAGAACCAATACACATGGTTTCTGCCCCAAGTGAGTCCAACACACAGCTACTGAGCCTTCACTCTGCGCCCCACGACACACCATGTTCTAATCAAACCCACGGCCGTCGAGCCAATTCCAACTCATAGTGACCCTATAGGACAGGATAGAACGGCCCCATGGGCTTTCTAAGGCTGTCATCTTTACGGGAGCAGACTGCCACATCTTTCTCCCACAGAGCAGCTGGTGGTTTCAAACCACCAACCTTTCTGTTAGCAGCCGAGCACTTAACCACAGTGCCACCAAACCAACCAACCAACCTGTTACCATCGAGTCAATTCCAACTCTTAACAACCCCATAGGACAGAGCAGAACTGCCCCATAGGGTTTCCAAGGAGCGGCTGGTAGATTCGAACGGCCAACTTAACCACTGTGTGACCAGGGGTCCTTCACCATGCTCCAGGTATACAAATACAAGACTGTATGAGACGCAGTGCCCCCCTTCAAGGGACAGGCCAGCAGAAGAGACGCTCACATCACCAATATCAGTAAGGTGATGCAAGCCGTAATAGGGACAAACATGAAGGGCTATGGGGTCAGAGCTGAGGGAACAATTAATTCTTTCTTAGAGAATTGGAGGAGGAAGCTGTCAAAAACTGTGAAGGGTCTGAGGTGTTATCCTATTTGCAAAGGAACAGGTTAGCCAGTCATAGTTTCATGGGCAATGGCCAAAGACACAAGACACTTGGGTCAGAGGCAAACGAACAAGCCAGCTGTTGCCGAGCCCACTCTGGCTCATGGCAACCCCAAGTGTGTCAGAGTAGAATTGTGCTCCACTGGGTTGCCAATGGCTGCTTCTTCAGAAGTAGATTGCCACGCCTTTCTTCTGAGGTGCCTCTGGGTAGACTTGAACCTCCAAACTTTCAGTTAGCAGCCAAGCACGTTAACCATTTGTGCTACCCAGGGACTCCTAGGGTCAGAGACTAAGGACTTTATTACTCACAGCAGTAGCAGTAGACAGAGTATCAGCATTTGTGCTAACTCTCGGAGCCCAGATCCCACAGTGGCACCAAGAGGGCCAGGTGAGCTTATCCTTTGCCGTCAAGTCGATTTCAACTCATAGTGACCCTATAGGTGAGCTTAAAGAACCCAAATCTTTTATAGCAGGCAGTAAATATGCCTGTCCTTTGCTCCAGACAGAGACACAATCTCTGTTTTCCAAGACTGTTTTCTACACGAACATCCTTGGAAAGAAAGCCCAGAGCAAAGGCAATGAGAGCCTCTGGTCACAAGATGTGCAAACATGCAAGAGACCGTGCAAGATCGTCTCCCAACAGAGGCCATTGAACCAACAATGTCGGTTCCCCATCAAAGAATTTTATAAAACCCAAGACATATTCAAAGAAAGAGACATGAAACCAAAAGCTGGTTCTTTGAAAAGATCAATATGATTGATAACCTCTAGGCAGGCTAACCAAAAATAAAATTAACTAACATTAGAAGTCAAAGTGGGACCCTGACCATTCACAGCAGATTTCATGGACGTTAAAAGGATGCTAAGGAGGTACTGTGAACACCACTCTGCCCACAAATGTGATAAATTATTGAAAGACACAACCTGCCCAAACTCTCAAGGAGAAATAATAATCTGAATAGGCCTTGTGGTGGTTAATTTTATGTGTCAGCTTGGCTAGGCTATGATTCTCAGCAGTTTGGCCAGATACTGGACTGGTTGCTGTTCTGTAACGTAACGTAATCATCATTCATGATCTGAGCTGATGTGATCAACCAATCAATTGAAAGAGGAGTTTCCCTGAAGGTGTGGTCTGCCTCCAGAATATAAATGGATATTTTGGCAGAGCTTTCTCTCTCTCTCAATCCTGCACTCTTCTTGTGCCTGACCTCTGGTTCCTGGGATGTAAGCCTGCAGAAGTCTCCGGCCTGCCGCCTGACCTCCAGATTTTGAATTCGCCAGCCCCTGCAACTGTGTAAGCCAGCAGAGGTCTCCAACCTGCTGCCAGACTCACAGATTTGGGACTTGCCAGCCCCTACCACTGCATAAGCCATTTCCTTGGAGTAAATCTTTCTCTATATGTTTATATAAATATGGATAAGTATATATGTATATATATGTATATGTCTCTGGACATGTGGATGGAACATCATACTGGAAGTTCTAGCTAATGCAATTAGACAAGAAAAGGAAATAAAAGATATACAGATTTGGAATGAAGAAATAAAATTATCTTTGTTCACAGATGATATGATTGTCTATGTAGAAAATCCTAAAGAATCAATGAAATATATACATACGTGTCACTCATTTTACTCCTCTAGAGAACCCATCTAAGACAGGCGTATACTTACTGAAGAGATGAAATCAATAATTAATAACCTTCTAAAACAGAAAGTACATGGCCCAGATGGTTAACACCAATCCTTCTCAAACTCTCCTCAAAAATAGAAGAGAAGGAAACACTTCCCAACTCATTCTGTGAGGCTAGCATTACCCTAACACTGAAATCAGACAAAGCATTACTAGGAAGTAAAATTATAGACCAATATCTCTTATGAACACAGATGCAAAACTCCTCAACAAAATATTAGCAAATTGAATGCAACAGTATAAAAACAAAATTATACACCATGACCAAGTGGGATTTATCCCAGGTGTTCAAGGATGGTTCAACATTCACACATCAGTTAGTATAATTTGTCATATCAACAGGCTAAAGAAGAAAAATCATATGATCATATCAATAGATTCAGAAAAAAGCATTTGACAAAATCCAATGCCCATTCATGATTTAAAAAAAAAAAAAACTTTCAGAAAACTAGAAGTAGAGGGGAACTTACTCAACTTGATAAAGAACATCTGCAAAAACCTACAGCTAACATTATACTTCATGGTGAGAAACTAGACACTTTCCTCCTAAGTTCATGAACAAGACAAGGATGTACCCTTTCACGATTCAACACTGAAAGTCCTAGCTAATGCAATTAGACAAGAAAACGAAATAAAAGATATATAGATTGGGAAGGAAGAAATAAAATCATCTTTGTTCACAGGTGATATGATTGCCTATGTAGAAAATCCTAAAGAATTGACAAAACACCTCCTGAAACTAATGAGTAACTACGCAAGGTAGCAGGATACAAGGTTCTTTTACTTCATCATTTCTTCCTTTCGCTTTAGCTACTCTACATTCAACAGCAACTTTCAGAGTCTCTTCTGACGTCCCTTTTGTTCTTTTCTTTCTTTCCTGTCTTTTTAATGACCTCTTACTTTTTTCATGTATGATGTCTTTGATGTCATTCCACAACTCTTCTGGTCTTCGCTCATCAGTGTTCAACGTGTCAAATCTATTCTTGAGATGGTCTCTAAATTCAGGCAGGATATATCCAAGGTCGAACTTTGGCTCTAGTGTATTGTTCTAATTTTCTTCAGCTTCAACTTGAACTTTCATATGAGCAATTTATGGTCTGTTCTACAGTTGGCCCCTGACCTTGTTCTGACTGATGATATTGAGCCTTTCCATCATCTCTTTCCACAGATGTAATCAATTTGATTCCTGTGTATTCCATCTGACAAGGTCCATGTGTAGAGTTGCCGTTTATGCTGGTGAAAAAAAAGGTATTTGCAATGAAGAAATCATTGGTCTTGCAAAATTCTATCAAGCCATCTCTGGCACCATTTCTATCACCAAGGCCATATTTTCCAACTACCAATCCTTTGTTTCCAACTTTCACATTCCAATCGCCAGTAATTATCAATGTGTCTTGATTGCACGTTCGATCAATTTCAGACTGCAGAAGTTGGTAATAATCTTCAATTTCTTCATTTTGGTCTTAGTGGTTGGTGTGAAAATTTGAATAATAGTTATAATAACTGGTCTTCCTTGTAGGCGCATGGATATTATCCTATCACTGACAGTGTTGTGCTTCAGGATAGATCTTGAAATGTTCTTTTCGACTATGAATGCGACACCATTCCTCTTCAATTTGTCATTCTCGGCATAGTAGATCACATGATTGTCAGATTCAAAATGGCCAGTGCCAGTCCATTTCAGCTCACTAATGCCTAGAATATTGATGTTTATAAGTTCCATTTCATTTTTGACAATTTCCAATTTTCCTAGTTTCATACTTCACACATCCCACGTTCAGATTATTAATGGATATTTGCAGCTATTTCCTCTCATTTTGAGTTGTGCCACATCAGCAAATGAAGGTCCTAAAATCTTGACTCCATCCACATCATTAAGGTCGACTCTACTTTGAGAAGGTAGCTCTTCCCCAGCTGTATTTTGAGTGTCTTCCAACCTGAGGGGCTCATCTTCTGGCACTATATCAGACAATGTTCTGCTGCTATTCATGAGGTTTTCACTGGCTAATTTTTTTCAGAAGTAGACTGCTGGGCCCTTCTTCCTAATCTTAGTCTGGAAGCTCTGCTGAAACTTATCGATGGGATCTCTTTAAAATACAATCCATAGTGGCACCCACTGGGCAAACCCCTAAGCTACAACCTCATGGAAGAGAAGGAGCCATGGAGAAGCAGGCTAGGTGGAGAGAGCCACTTGTAGCTCAGTGTGCAGGTGCTTCAGAAGCGAGACAGGAAGGGGCATTCAAGGCTCTTCTCCTCACCCAACTCCCCAGCCTTGTCTCTGGCAACTTCCTGCTTCCTACTTTCTACTCCAGGCTTCCAGCCACTGTGCTCTTGGCTCCACATCTTGCTGTTTCTCTTACCCTTTTATCGTTGCCATGCAGTACTCTCTGTCTTTCCCACCCCAAACACTCCATGCACTTGACTCACTCCTCATCATTTAACACCTGGCTCAAATATTGCCACTTGCAGGAAGCTCTCCTAGATCTTCTCTGGCTGGGTAAAGTCCCCTCATTGTGTTCCCTGTAATCCTCCAAGTCCATCTCTATCACTGCCTTTCTTAGTTATCCAGTGCTGCTATAACAGATATATCACACATGGGTGGCTTTAACAAATGGAAATTTATTTTCTCATAATTTAGGAGGCTAGAAGTCTGAATTCAGGGTGCAGGCTCTAGGGGAAGGCTTTCTCTCTCTGTCGGCTCTGGAGGGAGGTCCTTGTCTGAGTTTCTGCTCCTGGGCGATCTTCATGTGGCTTGGCATCTCTCTTCCCCCATCTCTGCTTCTCTCTCTTGCTTGTTTAATCTCTTTTATATCTCAAAAGAGATTGACTCAGGACACACTCTACACGAATCCTGCCTCATTAACATAACAGAGACAACCCAGTCTCCAATGGGATTATAACCACAGGCATAGAGGTTAGGACTTACAGTACATAATTTTGGGGGACACAATTCAATCCATAACACCATGCGAAGATTACCAAGGAACACTAAGGGGCTACCAACAAGAAGCAATCAACGGGGCCAAGACCCTGATTTGGACTTTTAGCCTCCAGAACTGTTAGGAAATACATTTCTGTTCTTTTGAGCCACCTACTTGTGATATTTCTGTTACAGCAGCACTAGGTAACTAAGACACTCACCTACCCACCCAGAGGCACCTCAGAAGAAAGCCTTGGCAGTCTACTTCCAATCGTTCACAGCTGTTGAAAACCCTATGGAGCATGATTCTACTCTGAAACACACAGGGTCGCCATGAGTTGACATCGACTCAATGACAACCGATTTTTTAAGTTTCCAAGGTGGCGGAGTGTGCTGTCTTAGAACAAGGCTTAGATCCTGGAGCTCTTTGTAAAGTGAACCAACCATAGGACATGACAAAGGGGACAAGGGGCAGATGGTGTGTGACTGCTTGATGACTTTAGCCTCACTGCATGTGGGTGATAAATAGGCAGAGAAGCCTTGAAAATAGTTTTGATAACCTTTAGAGCCACAAAAGTTCAGCTTGACCTAGAAATGTTGCAGTCATTAATTCTACCTCCTCTTGCTCCTGGCCATCTTGACACCCCTCTACTACCGCCATTCTTACTGAACCAGCAAACCTGAGTCATATGTGCCACAAATACTTTCTCTATGCATGTGCCTGTCTTAGCTATCTAGGGCTGCTATAAAGAAATACCACAAGTGGATTGCTTTAACAAACCAAAATCTATTCTCTCAGCTCCAGGGGAAGGCTTTCTCTCTCTGTTGGCTCTGGGGAAGGTCCTTGTCATCAACCTTCTCCTGGTCTAGAAGCTTCTTCGTGCAGGGACCCCAGGTCCAAAGACACGCTCTGCTCCCGGTGCAGCTTTCTTGGTGGTATGAGGTCCTCCGTCTCTTTGCTCATTTCTCTCTTTTGTATCTCAGAAGAGATTGACTCAAGATACAACCTAATCCTGTAGATTGAGTCCTGCCTCATTAACACAACTGCCTCTAATCCTGCCTCATTAGGATTTACAGCACATAGGATAATAACATCAGATGACAAAATGGTGGACAATAACATAATACTGGGAATTATGGCCTAGCCAAGGTGACACACATTTTGAGGGGACACAATTCAATTCCACAACAGGGAATTCCATCCTGCAGGGCACACAGTTTCCCCTGAAAACAAAACAGAAGGAGCAAGGCGTATGTCATTGCAGGTTTATGATCGTACTCAGACACAGGCACCTGTTTAGCCCATTACGCTGGGTGTCCTATGAGTGTAGGAACTATATCTTGTTCATGTCTGCACCCCCAGCACCCAGAATATGAGAGGCACTCAACAAATAAAAGCCTGATAAATAAACGAATACATGGGTGAAGAGACATCTACAGCCTAAAGCTCACCATGAATTGCTGGTGCCCCACAATATCTTTTCTCTCCAAAGGTACAGAAATGTACTGTATCCCACAGCCCAAAATCTACCTGAAGTTTTCAGCATAAATTCATGCCCCCCCCGCTTTTACCCATGATTTTGCTCCCTCTATCTAAACCAAGGAGCCCTGGTGACACAGTGATTACGCATTTGGCTGCTAGCCAAGAGATTGGCAGTTCAAATCCACCAGCCGCCCCTTGGAAACTCTATGGGGCAGTTTTACTCTGTCCTATAGGGTCTATGAGTCGGAATCAACTCAATAGCAATGGATTATCTAAACGCAGAACCAAACCCTTCGCCATCAAGTTGATTCCAACTCATAGCGACCCTGCAGGACAGAGTAGAACTGCCCCATAGGGTTTCCAAAGCTGTAATTTTTACGGACGCAGACTCCCACTCTTTCTCCAGAGAAGTGGCTGGTGGGTTCAAACCACCAACCTTCTGGTTAGCAGTCAGTCACTTTAACTGCTGCACCACCAGAGCTCCCTTCTTAATCTAATTCAAACCAAACCCACTGCCATCAAGTTGATTCCGACTCAGCAAACCCATAGGATTTCCAAAGCTGTAAATCTCTACAGAAGCAGACCGCCACATCTTTCTCCTGTGGAGCCATTGGTGGTTTTGAACCGCCGACCCTTTGGTTAGCAGTTGAACGTTTTAACCACTGCACCACCAGGGCTCCCTTCCTCTATTCAAAGGGGACACGGATGTTTGGGGACCAGAGCAGAATGAAGTCCATCAAAAGGAAGAGAAGACACCCCACAAAATGACTGATGCCATCAACCATGGTGCTAAACTGAACTAGTTTGCATTCTGTTCTCTGGGCTTTGTTGACTCCCACATACCCAGACCCACCTCGCACTTGCTGCCCCTGGGGAGTCCTGGTGATTCTATAGGGCAGCCCTGGGCAGGAAGGGAGTGCCTTATGAAGCCTGCATGTCCCGGATGTTGGTCATCAGTCTGAGATGCTGATTTGATCACACTGACCTTCATACCAGACCCTCCAACCTGATTGCAGGACAGCAGACCCCACCCCAATCATGACCCTGGGCTTTCCCAGGGGCTCCCCAGAGCAGCAGTGTTGCCCCTTTGTTCAGAAACAATTTCTTCAAAAAGTGGGTCGCCTAAAGAACAGAAATTTATTGTCTTGCAGCTCTGGATGGTAGGAGTTCAAATTCAGGGTGTCGGTAGGGCCATACTCTCTCTGTCTGCTCTAGCGGAAGCTCCTTCCTTGTCTCTTCCAGCTTCTGGTAGCCCTGGGTGTTTCTTGCCATTTCTTGGCTTGTGGGTGCATCTCCATGTGCTGTCTTCCCTCTGTGTCTGTTCTCCACTTGTACAAAACACCACTCAGAAGGGCTTAGGACCCACCCTACTCTGGTATGACTTCATGTTAGCTTAACTGATAACATCTGCAAAGAAAAACCCTATTTCCAAACACATTCACAGGTAGGGGTCAAGGCTGCAATATATCTTTTGGGGGAACACAATTCAATCCACAACAGCTCCATCTCCTATGACTCAGCCTATCTCTGCAGGGATTCCTGTGGCCATCTGCACCCTTCTTCAGAATAATGTTTTTAAATTCCTAAAATAAAACGGAAAGCCTGGTGGTGTAGTGGTTAAGCGCTACAGCTGCTAACCAAGAGGTCAGTAGTTTGAATCCACCAAGTGCTCCTTGGAAACCCTACGGGGCAGTTCTACTCTGTCCTACAGGGTTGCTATGAGTCAGAATCGACTCGACGGCAATGGGTTTTTAATGGGGTAAAATAAAACACAAGGCTACAAAGGGGACCAACTACATTGAAAGACAGTTATCAAAAGGATTTTTAAGATCTGTGATACAATTTTATCTTTGTTTCTTTACTAATACTTTAAATAGCAAGGTCAAGCATTGAGTCAAATAATTACTGTAATTTTAAAGTGGCAGTGAGCATAAATGACACTTTGAGATATCTAGAATAACTGTAATGTGATTCGAAAACATGATTTCTATTGGTTTCAAAGAGACAGGTACTGTTAATGTGACTGAAATGTATTATGGTCTATGTTTATTCATTAAAGGAAACGCTAAATTTCAGATCAAACAAAGAAACAAGCAAACAAACAAACAAACAAAAAATATTGCTGTCAAGTCGATTCCAACTCATGGTGATCCCATAGGGGTCATAGGCTGCAAATCTCTACTGAAGTTGACTGCCACATCTTTCTCCCAAGGAGTCACTGGTGGTTTCAAACTGCTGACCTTTTGGTTAGCAGTCAAGCTCTTAACCACTGCACCACCAGGGCTCCTAAATTTCAGTTAGAGGGTAGTTAAGATAAAAATGCAAGTTCTCATTGAAATGGCAAATATGTTGTTACATATATATTTGTCACAATAAAAAATAAAAATGCAAGTTCTCAGACCAAGTTCGCCAACCTCCTGAGTTCAGAGGCCTGTGGATTCCAGAAGATTCCATTCCCTGATGCAGGAGCTCTGCCTCCCTCACCACAGGATGGGCTGGAGCCACAAGCAACCCAATCAGAAGTCCCTTTCCCTGTGGACTTCGTGGGTTTTCCCAGGATGGGCATTTGACCCAAGCCACACTGTATTTGTTTATCGAGCTGCTGTAACAAAACGCCACAAACAAGGTGACTTAAGAGAACAGAAATTTGTTGTTGCACAGTTCTGGAAGCCAGAAGTCAAATCAGTATGTCTGTAGGGCCATGCTCTTTCCAAAGTCTCTAGGGGAGGATCTTCTCTGGCCTCTCCCAGCTTCTGGTAGCCCCCAGCATTCCTTGGCTTGTACCTGCATCTCCACGTGATCATCCTCTCTCTGTCTCTTCTCCTCTTTTTATACGACACCACTCAGATGAGATTAGGACTCACCCTACACCAGTGTGACCTCGTGTTAACCAATTACATCTTCAAAGGCCCTCTTTCCAAGCAAGGTCACATGTGTCAACTTGGCTAGGCCAGGATTCCGAGTATTGTGTGATTGTCCACCATTGTGTCATCTGGTGTGATTTTCCTATGTGTTGTGTTTTAGTCTGGGTTCTCTAGAGAGGCAAAACCAGTAAAGCATATAAATATATATAAAGAGAGATTTATATCAAGGAAACGGTTCACGCAGTTGTAGAGACTGCAATGTCCCAAGTCCATAGATCAAGATAGAGGCTTCTCCTGAACTCACATAGCTGCAGGGGCTGGTGAGCCCAAGATCAGCAGGTCAGAGAGCAGAGCTCTTGCTCACAGGCTGTGGAGATAGATGAATCCCAAGACTGGCAGATAAGCTGATAGCTCAAGTCCCAAGAACTGGAGGTCAGACGAACAGGAGGCAGCCACAGGATCCAGAGCAGGCAAAAGCCAGAACATCTACGTATATTCAGATGGAGACCACACACCCAAGGAAACTCCCTTTCAACTGACTGGCTACTCACAGCAGATCCCATCATGGGGGTGATCACATATAAACACTGAGAATCATGGCCCAACCAAGATGACACACAATCTTAACCATCACATGTTGTAAACCCTACCTCTATGATGTTGACGAGCTGGGATTAGTGGCAGTTATGTTAATGAGGCAGGACTCAATCTACAAGATTACGTTGTGTCTGAAGTCAATCTCTTTTGAGATATAAAAGAGAGAAGAGAGAAGAGGGACTTCATACCACCAAGAAAGAAGAGCTGGGAGCAGAGCGTGTCCTTTGAACCCAGGGTTCCTGCACTGAGAAGCTCCTTGACCAGGGAAGACTGATAACAAGGACCTTTCTCCAGAGCCAACAGAGAGAGAAAGCCTTCCCCTGGAACTGGCACCTTGAATTTAGACTTCTAACCTCCTAGACTGTGAGAGAATAAAGCTCTCTTTGTTAAAGCCATCCACTTGTGGTATGTCTGTTATAGCAGCACTAGATAACTCAGACAGTCCATTCACAGGTACTGGGGGTTAGGACTTCAACATATCTTTTTGGAGACACAATTTAGTCCACACCACAGACCACATGGGCACCTCTCAGGAGTTTTCCTGGCATAGTTCTCAGTAGATCCTCTCTTTACACAAGAGATAGTGTGGACGTGTCTTCTATGTTTAAGCACAGACCAGTGCTCCCGAGTGGCCTGGAGGAATGGAGGAGGGAAGAGGATGCTTTAAAATTCTAGTCTGTCCTAGCCTGTGGTCCTTGGTGGAAATGTGGTATTTATATAAGATGTTGCCAGTCAGGCAGAAACAGGCTGCAGTTTCTTCTTCCCAGTCTAAATGCCTATCTTTTACAATATCTTAGCCCCAAGGCAGTATGATTTTTTTAAAAAATAATAATAATAATGACTCATTGAGAGTAACTGACTCGACCCTACGGACTGAATACTGTATTTTTACGCAAATAACGTGCACCTTCTACGTTTGTTTGCCAGCTGCACCCTCCTCCCGTGAGGTGTTTTCGTAAGTGCTGCTGTGCCAATTTTGTTTTTACATGTCACTGTAAAAAATTGGCATAGTGCGGGTTCTGGACAGAGCTGGAGAAGGATGTAGAACAAAATTCTAACACACACAAAAAAGACCAGACTTAATGGCCTGAAAGATACTGGGGAAACTCCGAGAATATGGCCCCCAGACACCCTTTAAGCTCAGTGGTAAAGTCACTTCCAAGGTTTAGCTTTCAGCCGGGGATTGGACAGTCCCATAAAACAAAATGGGACTAATGAGGCACAGCAGTCCAGGGACAAGGACTAGAAGGCAGAAGGGGACAGGAAAACTGGTGATAGGGAACCCAAGTTGAGTAAAGACAGTGTTGACATGTAGTGGGGTTGTTAACCATTGTCATAGGACAACATATGTACTAACTAACTGTTTAATGATAAACTATTTTGTTCTGTAAACCTTCAACTAACGTGAGAATAGCAGCACAACTGGAAGAACGTAATCGATGTCACTGAACTGTGCATGTAGAAATTTTTGAAATGGTGTATCTTTGGCTATGTATATTTTCACCAAAAAAAAAAAAAAAGGTTGAGAAGGGAGAGGGTTGACATGTCATAGGGTTGTTAACCAATGTCATAAAACAATATGTGTACTGACTGTTTAATGAAAAACTATTTGTTCTGTAAACCGTCACCTGAAGTACAATTTAAAAAAAAAGTAAATTAAAAAAAAAAAAATTAGCATAGTGTGCTTACGAAAATACCTGGAGGGGGAGAGGTTACGGCTCGCAAACAAACTTAGAAGGCGCACTTTATTTGTGTAAAAATACAGTAATACCAGTTTACTATGTGGCTAATATATATCCCATAAACCAAAAACAACCTACCAAGTGGATCTGGGGTTAAGCTCCAGTCCCTCCACACTTTTCATTAGTTGCCATCAAGTTGGCTCCAACTCATGATGACCTTATGTATAACAGAATAAAATGTTGCCCTGTCCTATGCCATCTTCACAGTCATTGGTATGCTCGAGTCCATTGTTGTGGACACTGTGTACTTTGACTGCCTTCCACCCTAGGGGCTCATCTTTCAGTACTATATTGGACAACATCGTGTTGCGATCCATAGGGTTTTCATTGACTGATTTTCACAAGTAGATCACCAGGCCTTTCTTCCTAGCCTGCCTTAGTCTGGAAGCTCCACTGAAACCTGTCCACCAGGGGTGACCCTGCTGGTATTTGAATACTGGTGGCATAACTTCCAGCATCATAGCAACATGCAAGCCACTACCGTGTGACTGACAGATAGGGGGTGGCCTCCACACTTAGGACATCAGAAACCTCCACAGACAGAGCAGCTAAGGGACATGTCTGGCCTGATTCTAGACAGATCCTCTGCTTCTTTTATCACCTGATTTCTGACGCTGTGATCCCTGGAGGTGTCAGCCTCACCAGGGCTGAGGCCGTGGTTCCTCAAGGGTGTGGTTCCATGACGGCGTTTGTTTCATCTGCAGGGAGCCTAGTCTGGTAGACAGGTCGGGGAGAAGAGGAAAGCTAGAAGTTAGCATCTAAAACCAGAATACAGAGTCAGGGGGCTGAAGGCTCAGGGAAGCTGGATGAAGGCCCGAGGGTCAGGAGAGTAGTGGGAGGTGTCCTGGGTGGACCCCTGGGGTGGAGGCTGCTGTCTGTGGATGTCATCTATAATCCGAGCACGGCATGGTGGATGGGAGGGTGGCGGTAGTCAAAGGGCCAGGGACCTGGGGACTTTGGCTTGGGTACTGACCCTTAGTTGAGGCCAACCCAAGATCTCACCCTTTCTTGTCTCAGGGTTGATATGCTGATAGCAGAAATGCTTAGCCTTCCTGTTGATAATAAATTCAAACTCAGACTCTAAGGCACAATGTCTTCACCGACGGTGTTTCTACAGCTCCACTGAGCCTCGTGTTTCGATTCGCTACCGCACAGATCCGTGCACACAGGCGTGACCACCCAGAGAGCACGTAGGCCTGGCCTCGGCTCCGTCTACAACATGACACTGAAGAGTTAAAATAAAATATTGCAAAATCTGACTTAGTCACCCAAAATGTTTCAAAAGTTTTTAGGAGAGTTGGGATACGGTAAAGCGACTTAAGGATGTGCACGAACTTGACAATTTGTGTCTCAGTTTCCTAGTGCTGCTGTGATGGCAGCAAGTTCGCTTAGTGATGAAGAGCAAAGACCACAGCCTTCAGTATGGATTACACCTCAACATAAAGAGAACAGAAGTCCTCACAACTGGACTGACCAATAAGCAACATCATGATAAATGGAGAAAACATTAAAGTTGCCAAGGATTTCATTTCACTTGTATCTACAATCAACACCCATGGAAGCAGCAGTCAAGAAATCAAACGACACGTTGCATTGGGTAAATCTGCTGCAAAAACCTCTTTGAAGTGTTAAAAAGCAAAGATGTCACTTTGAGGACTAAGGTGCGTCTTACCTAAGCCATGGTATTTTCAATCGCCTCATATGCATGTGAAAGCTGGACAATGAATAAGGAAGACCGAAGAAGAATTGATGCCTTTGAATTATGGTGTTGGTGAAGAATATGAAATATACCAT
>NW_004444113.1:1401462-1402455 GCF_000243295.1 Trichechus manatus latirostris
AACTCAGAAAGTATCTTAGTTATCTAGTGCTGCTATAACAGACATATCACAAACGGGTGGCTTTAACAAACAGAAATTTATTTTCTCACAGTTTAGGAGGCTGGAAGTCTGATTTCAGGACACGGGCTCTAGGGGAAGGCTTTCTCTCCCTGTCAACTCTGGAGGAAGGTCCTTGTCTCTTCTGAGCTTCTGCTCCGGGGCAATCTTCATGTGGCTTGGCTTCTCTCTTCCCCCATCTCTGTTTGCTCACTTGCTTGTTTAATCTCTTTTATATCTCAAAAGAGATTGAGTTAAAACACACCCTACACTAATCCTGTCTCATTAACATAACAAAGACAACCCATTCCCCAGTGGGATTAAAACCACAGGCATAGGAGTTAGGATTCACAGCACATACTTCTGAGCGACACAGTTCAATCCATAACAGAAGTGATTAGCTTTAGGACCCACCCTACAGGGATATGGCCTCATTAACATAACAAAGAAAACCCTGTTTTGAAATAGGACCACATCCACAGGTGTAGGGGTTAGGATTCCAACTTACATTTTGGAGAACACAATTCAGCCCATAGCCATGTGCAAAATGACCTACTGCGGCTTTCTGTTAACATCCAGGATTAGCTTCTCTTCACCGTGTCCGATCTGGGGGAAGTTTGGGCTTGGGACAGTTTGTGGAAAGAAGACAATTTTTAGGCCAAGAGCTCTCTTCACAACATCTGTCCCCATTAGTTCAAAAAAAAAAAAAATGATGGTGGTTGCCTATGTCACACTGTCAGATTTGTCCCCGTAGCTGCAGCTCTGAGGTTCCACAACCTAGTTTCTATCCACCTATGTGTGGTTCCCTTAGACATTCGCTGCCTGTCTGTGGGCACCGCATGATGTATGGATTCAAATCTCCACATCTGTCCATTCCAGCCACTGCCAAACAGACAATAAGCCCAAGGACCCAAGAAAAATGGTTTTTAAATGGATTCAATTATTTCTGGTTTGCTT
>NW_004444113.1:1402959-1404134 GCF_000243295.1 Trichechus manatus latirostris
GCTGCACAGCTTCTCAACTCGCCAAGTTACTCTTCAGACAGAAGACTAGGATGCGCTGGGAGCGCAGGGCTGGGACTCCACGCTTCTGTGCTTAGGGTGTGTGAGTGAGACTGCTGTGTGTGAGTGTGTGTGCGAGTGTGCGCGTGTGTGTGCATGAGTGTGTGAGTGAGCGTGTCAGTGTGTGTGTGTGACAGTGTGTATGAGTGTGTCTGTGAGAGTGATGTGTGTGAGTATATGTGTGTGCACATATGAGAGTATGTGTGAGACAGTGTGAGAGGGATGTATGTGAGTGTATGTGTGTAAATGTCAGTGTGTATGAGTGTGTGTGTGTCATGTACGAGAATGATGTGTGTGAGTGCATGTGTGTGAAAGAAAGTGATGTGTCTGCATGTATGTCCACCCAGAGGCCCCTTGGAAGAAAGATCTGGTGATCTGCTTCAAAATAGCAGCCATTGAAAACCCTATGGAGCGCAGTTCTACTCTGAAATACACGGGGTCACCAGGAGTTGGAACCCACTCACTGGCAATTTTTTTTTTAAATGCAACGTATCCTTTCTCTATTGAGCTCTTACTTGTCGCTAGGGATTGAATTGGGTCCCCTAAAAACGTTATGTTGAAGTCTTTACCGTGTACCTGTGAATGTGACCATGTTTGGAAAAGGAGTTTCCTTTTGTTGTGTTAATTCAGTCATTCTGAATATCTAATCACCTCCGAGAGGTGTCTCAGAAAAAGAACAACAAAAACACAGACACACACACGGGGCGGGCTGAGCGGGTGGGGAGCACAGGCACCACTTGAGGACCAGTCTACCAGCAAAGGAATCGCCAAGGGTCGCCAAGGAACTCCCCAGGCTACTGATAAAGAAGGGTCCTTCCCTTTAGCTCATGCCCTGATTTGGACTTCTAGCCTCGAAATGATAAGACAATAAATTTCTGTTCTTTAAAGCCACCAACTTACGGTGTATTTTTGTTACAGCAGCACTAGATAACTAAGACACTCATCCTTCAAAATTCATTCCAGACATGATTGCTTCTGTTATTGGCCAGTAGTTGTGAGAACAGGAGCCCTGGTGGAGCAGTGGTTAAGCACTCAGCTGTTAACCAAAAGGTTGGGGGTTCAAACCCACCGGTGTCTCCATGGGAACAAAGAGCTGGCAATCTGCTCCCATAGAGATC
>NW_004444113.1:1415241-1444938 GCF_000243295.1 Trichechus manatus latirostris
TAAAATCTATATACTTCAAATGGGTAAAATGTATGGCTGTTCCCAGAAGAACTAGATGGTGCCTGGCTACCACCACCATTGACCACTCTGACAGGGATCACAACAGAAGGCCCCAGATAGAGCAGGAGAAAAAGGTAGAACAAAATTCAAATTCACAAAAAAAGACCAGACTTACTGATCCGACAGAAACTGGAGGAACCGCTGAGACTCCGGCCCCCGGACGCCCTGCTAACGCAGAACTGAAGCCACTCCTGAAGTCCACCTTTCAGCCAAAGATTAGACAGGCCTGTAAGACAAACAACAACACATGTGAGGAACGTGCTTCTTAGTTCAATCAAGTATACGAGACCAGATGGGCAACACCTGCCCAAAAGCAAAGGCGAGAAGGCAGGAAGGGATGGGAAACCTGGACAGATGGACATGGGGAACCCAGGGGGGAAAGGGAGAGAGTGCTGACTCATCGCAGGGATTGCAACCAACGTCACAAAACAATCTGTGTATAAAGTAAAAACAAAAGTATGGTTGTTGTTATGAGTTACCATCAAGTTGGCGCAGACTTATAGTGCCCTTACAAATAACGGAATGAAACATAGCCCAGTCCTGCGCCGTCTTCGTGATCGTTGGCATGTCCTAGTCCATTGCTGTGGCTAGAAAATGCATGGTATGTGAACTATGTTTTAGTAAAGCTGTTACCAAACAATGGTGGACGTGTCTTTCTTCCCTCCTTCTCTAAAGGGTGAACAGAGATGAGAGAAGAATCATCAGGAACCTGGAAGTTTTATCTTGTCCAGTTTTGCCATATAGAGTAAGATTGTTTCTATTTGAATCCATAACTTGGCCACAAAGAGGCAATAGTTCAAACTCGCTTAATCTTTGTATCTTATACAAACAAATAATGGTGCCGTTTATAAAAGAGCAACAGGTTTCTTTAAATAGGTCAGAGTTTAATTGCTTTCCTGGGTGAATTCTTTGTTTTCTCCATAAAGGCATGAACCAATGAGTTCCGTGAGTTGGGCTCAGTGAGCGCTACAGTTCTTTGTGTGCACATGACCTATTTAGAGGTGAAGGGCATTTCTGAGTTTTTCTCAGCAGCTGTTTTTCACCGAGGGTCTTGCACATTAACTGTTCTGTAATCTTGGGGGTGGGGGGCAGAGAGACAAACGTAATAACAGTTCATTGTATCTTAATCAGTAGGAACTTCAGTTTGAGCATTTGCTACTTTGCTGATGGATAAAAATGCTAGCCACAGTGATACTGTAATCAAAATAGCTAGCAAAGGAGAAGGGATTTCAGGCACACTGCTTGTCAAAGGAGCCCTGGTGGTGCAGTGGTTAAGAGCTTGACTGCTAAACCAAAGGTTGGCAGTTCAAATCCACCAGCTGCTCCTCCGAAACCCTACTGTGTTGCCATTAGGTGTCGTGGAGTCGGTCCCGACTCATAGCGACCCTGTGTACTACAGAACAAAACACTGCCCGGTCCTGTGCCTTGCTCACAACCATTGCTGTGTTTGAGGCCATTGTTGCAGCCACTGTGTCAATCCATTTCGTTGAGGGTCTTCCTTTTTTCGCTGACGCTCTACTTTATCAAGCATGATGTTTTTTTCCAGGGACTGATCCCTCCTGACAACATGTCCAAAGTATGTAAGATGTAGCCTCGCGACCCTTGCTTCTAAGGAGCATTTTGGCTGTACTTCTTCCAAGACAGATTTGTTCGTTCTTTTGGCAGACCGTGGTATAGTCTTCACCAACACCGGAATTTCGAAGGCATACGATGCAATTGAAAATATCATGGCTTGGGTCAGTAGCACCTTAGCCTTCAAGATGAC
The DNA here is from genome assembly GCF_000243295.1 of Trichechus manatus latirostris. Taxonomy (NCBI): domain Eukaryota; kingdom Metazoa; phylum Chordata; class Mammalia; order Sirenia; family Trichechidae; genus Trichechus; species Trichechus manatus. Next base: position 1,417,067 of record NW_004444113.1, read on the forward strand.
ATCTTCGCTTTTCAATACTTTGAAGAGGTCTTTTGCAGCAGATTTGCCCAATGCAATCGGTCTTTTGATTTCCTGACTGCTGCTTTCATGGGTGTTGATTGTGAATCCAAGTAAAATGAAATCCTTGACAACTTCGATCTTTTCTCCATTTATCATGATCTTGCTTATTGGTCCAGTTGTGAGGATTTTTGTTTTCTGTATGTTGAGGTGTGATCCATACTGAAGGCTGTGGTCTTTGATCTTCATCAGTAAGTGCTGCAAGTCTTCTTCAGCAAGCAAGGTTGCGCCATCTGCATAACGCAGGTTGTTAATGAGTCTTCCTGCTGATCCTGATGCCCCTTTTTTCTTCATATAGTCCAGCTTCTTGGGTTAGTTCCTCAGCATACAGACTGAATAGGTATGGTGAAAGGATACAGTCCTGACGCTACACCTTTCCTGATTTTAAACTACGCAGTATCCTCTTGTTCTGTCCGAACAACTGCTGCTTGATCTATGTACAGGTTCCTCATGAACACAGTTAAGTGTTCTAGAATTCCTATTCTTCACAATGTCATCCATAATTTGTTATGATCCACACAGTCAAATGCCTTGCATAGTCAATAAAACACAGATAAACACCTTCCTGGTGTTCTCTGCTTTCAGCCAGGATCCATCTGACATTAGCAATGATGTCCCTGGTTCCACGTCCTCTTCTGAATCCGGCCTGAATTTCTGGCAGTTCCCTGTCCATGTACTGCTACTGCCACTTTTGCACGATCTTCAGCAAAATTTTACTTGTGTGTGATATTGCTAATATTGTTCGATAATTTCTGCATTCGGTTGGATCACCTTTCTTGGGAATAAGCATAAATACGGATCTCTTCCAGTTAGAAACCCTATGGGGCCATTCTACTCTGTCCTATAGGGTTGCTATGAGTCAGAATCAACTCAATGGCAACGGGTTTGAGTTTGGGTTTGGCTTGTCTAAGCTTGGAAGGGAAGCTTAAAGAGTGAGCTTGTTATTGCTGTTTAGTTGCCGTCAAGTAGATCTGACTTCTGATGACCCCATGTGTGCAGAATAGAACTGCTCCATAGGGTTTCCCAGGCTGTGACCTTTCAGAAATGTATCACCAGGCCTTTCTTCTGAGGCACCTCTGGGTGGGTTTGAACCGCCAATCCTTCAGCTAGTAGTTGAGTACTTAACCGTTTGTGCCACCCGAGAACAGAAAGAGTAAACTTAGGCACTGAGAATAAAGTGCGTAGCCGCCGTGTCTTTGGTTCTGTCTGAATCACTCAGATTTCCCTCTACGACGCCTTAAACTTGGCCATCGATCCTGTGGTGTTTCTCATTTTACCTTTTGGGGCACATGGAATCATCTTGCTATGAGCTGTAATTCAAGTCATCTAATTTTGAAGGGGGGAACTAGGATGGCTCCCCCGTGGCCCTGTTCTGCCCCCACCCCCCTGCTCCTGGTCCTAGCCAATGAATCCAAGGAAGAAGACAAATCACTCAAACTGAGCCCAAATTAAAAAAAAAAAAGAAAAAACACAAAATTTCCAAAATCCCTGACGAGTACACCTCAAAACTGCCAAGGTCATCAAAAACAGGGAAAGTCTGAGGCTCTGGCACCAGCTGGAGAGCTTGGCTTAGGAAGAGGTGGGTGAAGAGACACTGCCTTCTGCTCATCGGGGCGGACAACCAGTAAGCAAGGTAAGCACAGGCTCGCTTGTACTTGCTTACTAATCTGTAGTGCACAATTTCACTCAGGTTTTACCGCATCTGAAACCCATGCGAAATTGCGCATTACAGATTAGTAGGTAAGCACAAGCAAGCTTACTGGGTCATCCGCCCCTGTCAGGGATTGTAAATTTGAAAAGAGGCTTTGAACCTGTAGGAAGGTGCTGTGAGTTTGGGAGAGGCAGATGCCAGCCATATCTAGAAGCAGAATCCTTGATGTGGTGAAAAAATGTGAAAGTGTTCACTACAGATGATCTGGTAAGCAAGGTAAGCACGGCGCTTACCTTGCCTGTTGGGTAATCCGCCCCTGCATCTCATCTTCTTTTGCCAGACACTGTCATATATGGCCATGGTGTTTGGGGCTGTGGCAGCCTCCCTGTGACCATGAGGGAAGACATCACTGATATTCTAAGGATAGCAGAGCAGAAAGATGGAGCCCCTGAACCAGCCCTGGAGCCTCACTGCCTCCGCACTTCTGGCTGAGTCCGGTAAGAGCAGCCTTTTCATTTCAGCCACTTCTAGTTTGTTCTTCCCCAGCTTGCAAAGTGTCCTAGCTGCCAACCGACCGTGGTGCAGTAATAATAAAGTAATTAACATTATTGTTGTTTCCAAATTATCAGGAATCCATTTTTCGCATTTTTTTTTTTTTTTCTGTGAAAAGCTCTCAACATAAGGGAACCCGCACTCTTTAGCTGGCCTCATAGCCCCTGGATTCAAACCTCCCCTATCCAGCCTCCCTTGCAGCTAGATGTGGTCGTGAATCTAACTTGTTGGTCCATGGAAGATAAGCAAAAGTGATACGTGGCTCAGATCATGCTCTTAAAAAGCGTACACTTCCCCCAACCCCATTCCTGCAGCTGCAGGCTGGAATTCGGACATGATGGTGAACCACGGGGGACTCTGGGACACGAGCAACACCAGGGATGACAAAACCACAGGCTAGTAAAAGACCTTATGCCACTGACCTGCCACAGCAGCCTAGAACTTTAGAGGAGAGAGAAATAGACTCGGATTTATGTGTAGCCACTGTTCCTTTGGGCTTCTAGTTCAGCAGTCCAGCCCATTCCCTACCCAGTACCCTCCTTTTGTAAAGCCCAGCTGGCATTTGACAATAGAAGGGGAAAGCAAGTTTCTATCTTGTAATAAAGCTGCAGCTGGGGTGTCCTTTCCTGCTGCCACTCAGAGGGACGCCGTTCGGACAGCGCACCTGCTCCTTAACTGGAACATTCGCTGAGGAGAGTGAGAAGTGCCTTCCCCATCAGCCTTCCCTGTTGTGCCCTGCAAACATCCTTCTCACAGAAAAGCTTGTTCTAAATGGTGAGATGAGGAAGAATTCTGAGTGGACAGGTCTCCAGACTATATCCTGAGCCCTGGGTCTCAACAAAGAACTCCCAAGGCCATTTGCTCCCCAGACTATACGCTCGCCTTGGCCTGTGCAAGAAACGAAAAGCAAACCTGTTGCCATCGAGTCGATTCCAACTCTCAGCGACCCCCATATGTTACAGAGTAGAACTGTGCTCCATAGGGTTTTCTTGGCTGTGACCTTTGCAGAAGCAGATTGCCAGGACTTTCTTCTGTGACACCACTGGGTGTACCCAAACTGCTAAACTTTAAAGGTTAGTAGTCAAGCGCAAACCATTTGCACCACCCAGGGACCTGCCTATGCAAAGGTCAGTGGTTAAATAGGCTGCTTATCTAGGTTCCAGCTTCTTCCTTGATTTTTCTTTCTGTCCTGGCATAACTTCTCCTATTTGTTAGTATTCTTCCCAGTAGAAGTGTCTAAAAGGTTCACCTCATGTGTCAGCCCTTACATATCAGAAGTGGCTGCATGGGCCAGTATGCTAAGAAGTACTCTGTATTTGTATGTCTTAGGTTGTATTATGGATTGAAGTGTGTCCCCAAAATACGTATTGAAGTCCCGGCCACTGTAGCTGTGGACGTGATCCTGTTTGGAAATACTGTAGGGTTTTCTTGCATTATGATAATGAGGTGATACAATCATAGGGTGGGTCCTAAATCTAATCACTTCTGAATTATAAAAACAGCAGACGAGACACAGAGACACACTCTGGGGGAAGATGTCGTATAAAGAGAGACACACAGCAGATGTGTCTACAAGCTGAGGAATGCCAAGGGTTGCTGGCAGCATCTAGAAGCTGAAATAGACAAGGACCTCCCCCTACAGCCAGGCCCTGACTTCAGACATCTAGCTTCCTGCACTATGAGAACATCAATTTCTGTTTTCTGAAGTTACCCACCTGTGGTATTTTTTTGTTACAGCAGCACTCGGTAACCAAGACAGGTTGGGCTTCCTGAATCAGAGCCTGAGGTAGATAGGGATCTAGGTGTACTTGGTTTATGGAGGGAGAGAAAGGCATTTCCTGAAGCCCCACAGAAGATTCCCACTTTGTCACACGGGCCCTTTGCCGACGCTAGCCACAAGCAAAACAAGGGAAGAAAAGTTTTGGCATGTTCACCCTTGTCTTAGTCATCTAGCGCTGCCTTATCACAAGCGGACGGCTTTAACAAAGAGAAATTTATCTTCTCACAGTCTAGTAGGCTAGAAGTCCAAATTCAGGGCGTCAGCTCCAGGGGAAGGCTTTCTCTCTCTGTTGACTCTGGGGAAAGGTCCTTGTCATCAATCTTCCCCTGGACTAAGATCTTCTCAGCACAAGGACCCCTGGCTCTACTTTCTTGGTGGTATGCGGTCCCCCTGTCTCTCTGCTTGCTTCTCTTGTTTATATCTCAAAAGAGATTGACTTAAAATACAACCTAATCTTGTAGCTGGAGTCCTGCCTCATTAACATAACTGCTCTAATCCTGCCTCATTAACATCATAGAGGTAGGATTTACAACACACAGGAAAATCATATCAGATGACAAAATGGTGGACAATCACACAATACTGGGAATCATGGCCTAGCCAAGTTGACATGCATTTTTGGGGGACACGATTCAACCCATAACAGCCCTCCATTGTGGGAATCAGCATGGCTGAATTAATCAGGGCAGACGATGTTCTGCTGCAGTAACAACCCCAAAATCTCAACAGCTTCAGACAATTCCACTTCGCTGTCATTCCACATATCCACAAAGTCTCTCAGGAACCCAGGCTGCCCCACTGGTAACAGAGGCCTCCTCAGTCCCTGCAGCAACGGAAGACGCAGTTAGAGGGTCACACACTAGCTCTTCTTCCTCCTTTCTTAAATCTTATTGTGGTAAAATATATACAGCAAAATTTACCACTTTAAGTGCATGACTCAGTGATATTCATTGTATTAACAATGTTGTCCAGCCATCACCACTATTTATTTCCAAAACTTTTTCATCATTCCAAACAGAAACTATACCCGTCACACAATAACTCCCTATCCCCCCTCCCCACAGCCCCTAAACCAAGAAACCAAACCCACTGGTGTCAAGTCAATTCTGACTCATAGCAATCCCATAGGACAGCATAGAACTGCCCTGTAGGGTTTCCAAGGAGTACCTGGTGGATTTGAACTGCCGACCGTTTGGTTAGCAGCCAAGCTCTTAACCATTGCGCCACCAGAGCTCCAGTATACAAATATAATACAGTAATAATAGGGGCAGGAGAGGGGTTTTCTTTAAAGAAGTCAAGGTTTTTCAGCCACAAAGTATCACCTTTCTACACTCTTCCTGACTGACTTTGGAAAACTAATTCCCAGCACAAATATCAAGTATTATTATTCTAGGGCTTCGTTTGTGTTTTACTAACAGAACCACCAATTGCCCTTCTCTTTGCTAGTGGGGAGGCAGGAGCTGTTTATCCGAACTTAGAGTTGAAACCTTTCATGCAATTTTAAATTCCGAGTAACAATCTTACGTCTGTCCTCTTTAAAGTCTAGCTGAAGCTGATGAGGTTTGAGAGGAAAGAAAACGCTAATCGTTTTCACGTAGAAACGTTGAGAAGAAAGCTGAAGAAAGAATCCTTCTGTCACCGAAAGGCTCTCCTGTGCTGCTTTCTCTCTTGTTTAAAGGACTCTAAAGCGCTCGACTGCTAACCGAAAGGTCGGCGGTTCAAAACCACCAGTGGCTTCAAGGGAGAAAAATATGGCAGTCTGCTTTTGTAGAGATTTACAGCCTAGGAAACCCTGTGGGGCAGTTCTGCTCTGTCCTATAGGGTCGCTACGAGTCAGAATCGACTTGGCAGCAGTGGGTTTGGTTTTGTCCATGAAAAAGGTTTTAACCGTGAAAAAGGTTTCCCATGAAGCGCCATGGCAGCCAGGTGTGTGAGCTGTCTCAGAAGTGAAATGAGATCTGTGACGGGCTGTCGCCATGGACGCTGTTCTTATATTCTGACCACAGAAGAGCCACAAAGAAGAAAACAGAATTGGAAAGAGGCCCAGCTCGAGCTCTGCCCTCAGGTTTCGTATTTGCTCTTGCTGCTTTTAAACAAGGACACCTCAGCCCGTCTCTAACCTCCATGGAGGAGAAGTGCTGGAGGATTGGCATATTAATTACACGCTGAGGGCATTTTCCTGAGGAGGGACTCTTCAGTGGTTCAAAAGAAAAGTCCAGTGCTGTTTGGCTGAAAGGGGCCCCTGGGTTATCCGTGACCACGTTTCCCGAACCACAGACTTCTGTTCTTCTTGGCACCGTGCAAACAAAAGGAGTTAGAACTAAAGACATGGGAACCTTTGATGCTAGAATTGTATTTTAGTTGTCGACAATCATGCTAGAATAATAGACTCATGGCTGTGGTGGAACACACAGTAATGTCAACGTCTTAGTCCTAGAAGTTTCTGGAGCCAGGCAGGACTGGGTGGACCAGGACGAACACTGACCAATTATGTGATCCTGGGAAGAACCAAGGGGGAGAGCAAAAAAATGAAGTGGGTGGCTCCCAAGAACAGGAATTTATTGTCTCACAGTTTTGGCTTCTCCGTCAGTAAAACAGTGATAATATTAATAGTAGCCCACAACATCATCAAAAAAAAAAAAAAAAGTTGCCACTGAGTTGAGACCAACTCATAGTGACCCTATAGGACAGAGTAGAACTGCCCCATAGAGTTTCCAAGGAGTGGCTGGTGGATTCGAACCACTGACCTTTTGGTTAGCAGCCTAACTCTTAACCACTATGCCACCAGGGCTCCACAACACTATCATGAGGATTAAATAAGACCCAGATACACATTTATTACATACTAGTGTTCAACAAAAGTTAGCTCCCCTCCGCTTTTGCTACAATTGCACATGCGTATCTGTGTACAGGTGCCTTGTCTCTGTACACACATTCTATACAAATGAGACGCCATGAACATCAAGGGCCAAATGCTTTCTGGAAGCCTCAGTCTCAATGCTATTTGTGAACATCGGTTTGCTTGGGTTTTGTTTTATTCTGTTTTGCTTTTAAGTTATTCAAGAAAATTTGTCCAGCAGTCAGTCACCTCTTCGTGAACTATTACTGCAGAGTAGATTTGCACCGCTTCCCTCCCCCGGGTTCGTTTATTTGCAGTTCATTTTTCCTAGCAGCCACTATAACCCCCACAACACAGGGAGTCCCATTTCTGGCTCACTTCTGGGAGACTTGACAGATGCTGGTTAAATATTTAGAAACTTTTCTTTAAAGTACAGAGCTAATAATGAGACCCATCAAGCTGCTAAAATGTGGTCCCGCCCCTCAAAAATCACATTTAAATGTCAAGGTTTAATTGGGCTTTCAGTGTTTTTTTAGAGATGCCATAATGGTTTCATCGTTTTATTTTTTTCTTTTCAGTCAATTCTTCTCAGCTCTGTAGACAGCACTTACCTTTTCATAACTTTCATACACAATTTCATGGCTCTGAAAATTGATCATTTAACTGAATGTTCACTTTTGGATTTAAGTAAATCATTGGGCGTGGGGATTACAAAAGGAGAACATCAAATTCTTCACCAACCAAAGAAAACACAATGAAAATCCAAGGAACATCCAGCAGAGTACTGCTTTATCTGAAGAAGCAAAGTATCTAGTTGATAGAAATACTCAAGATAATAAGAGAGTCAGGCTCATAGATGTGACATCAAAGTGGCAACTTAAAAATCTTCCTTCACTAACAATTCGGTATCATTGAAGATGGCATGCTAGGGTAATGTGCTAATTCCTGAGTATTTCCCTTTTTCTAGAAGCAACACAATGGCCCTGAGAATTTAGAGACAGACTCAACCTCTCTGGTTTTGTCGCCTGTCTACGAGACCAGACTGACTAAAGCTGAGATGTGAGAAGCTGAACATCAGAGAAGGAACTGCGGGTTCTCAAGCTGAGTTTCTGACACTCTTTCCTCTCCTGAGATGCGTAAGATGAGAAACACATGTCGGCCCTCAATAGCTCAGAGGCATCACAGGAAAAATCTCATTATAGAGAACACCATTACCAAAACCTCCCCTATCCACTTACCGTTACTAATTGTTTTGATCAAAGACTCTATAGATGAATCCTGATCAACAGGGGGGAGAATGAAGAACAGAATTTCAAATACTCAATGGAACCCCCAAAACTATTACCCTGAGATAATCTTTAAATTTTAAACCTTAAACCAAAACTATCCCCTGAAGTCTTGTTTGACCCATAAAAGAGTTTACCTTAAAAAGTAAAGTATGCCTGGCTTGAGCATTGTGCTGTTTTAAAAAATTATGTATGTGAGATCAAGTTGACAACAGCAACTCAAAAGGTTAGATGAGAGGCTTAGGGGGCAGTGAGTCTAAGTCAATGGTAGTGGTGGAATAATTTGGAGAAGGATAGTGAGAACGTTTGCACAACTTGAAGAATGTAATTAATGTCACTGAGTTGTACATATAGAAATTGTTGAAATGATGGATTACTATCACAGATTGACTTGTGTCCCCCAAAAATATCTGTCAACTTGGCTGGGCCATGATACTCAGCATTGTGTGATTGTCCACCATTTTGTCATCTGATGTGATTTTTCCTATGTGTTGTAAATCGTACCTCTATGATATTAATGAGGCAAGATCAGAGACAGTTATGTTAATGAGGCAGGACTCAGTCTATAGGATTAGATTGTGTTTTAAATCTATCTCTTTTGAGAGATAAAAGAGAGAAGCTAGCAGAGAGACAGGGGAACTCATGCTATCAAGAAAGCAGCACCTGGAGCACAGTGTATCCTTTGGACCCGGGGTCCCTACGCAGAGAAGCTCTTAGACCAGAGAAGACTGATGACAAGGACCTTCTCCCAGAGCCAACAGAGACAGAAAGCCTTCCTTGGGAGCTGGTGCTCTGAATTTGAACTTCCAGCCTCCTAGACTGTGAGAGAATAAACTTCTGTTTGTTGAAGTCATCCACTTGTGGCATTTCTGTTATAGCGGCACTGGATAACTGAGACAATGACTGTGTATATTTTCACCAAATAAACAAAAATCTCCCCTGTCAGGCTATTTCTGTGTCCCGCAGAAGGCTCAACGAAATTTTGCTTCGTTGGTCTCTTGTCAACTTATTCCCTACCAAAAAGACTCGTTGCAGAAGCAAGAAGCAGCCTAAGACAGAATCAATTCCCAATACAATGGAGGAAGGATGACAATTCACTTCAGATGAAAGATTATAAAGCTGCCACAGGCTGTCACTTCTCAAATGTGCCTGAATATGGACATTTCGGAAGATGAAAAGCAATACCTGTTTCCTCATTCACTTTCTTTTATTGAATAAAAAGGTCATCTTAGTTATAAAAATAGGAGTCCCAACAGTTAACATGCTCAGCTGCTACCTAAAAGGTTGGAGGTTCCAGTCCAACCAGAGGCACCTTGGAAGAAAGACATGACGATCTACTTCTGAAAAATCAGTCACTGAAAACACTATGGAACACAGTTCTACTCTGATGAATGGGGGCCACCATGAGCAGGGGCCACCATGACTCAATGGCAACTGGTTAACTGGTTAGTTATAAAAATATGTTATTTTTTTCCATGGGACTTTATAACTATTTCATTTTGCTTAGGGGAAAAAAAAGAAGTAGCCCTTCAATATATTTTCTTCACCTGATGGTTGTTGTTGTTGGGTGCCGTTGAGTCGGTTCTGACTCACAGCGACCCGATGTACAACAGAACGAAACACTGCCCGGTCCTGTGCCATCCTCACAATCATTGCTATGTTTGAGTCCATTGTTGCAGCCATTGTGTCAATCCATCTTGTTGAGGGTCTTCCTCTTTTTTGCCGACCCTCTACTTTACCAAGCATGATGTCCTTCTCCAGGACTAATCCCTCCTGATAACATGTCCAAAGTACGTGAGATGAAGTCTCACCATCCTCGCTTCTAAGGAGCATTCCAACTGTACTTCTTCCAAGACGGATTTGTTCATTCTTCTGGCAGTCCATTGTATATTCAATATTCTTTGCCAACACCGTAATTCAAAGGCATCAATTCTTCTTCAGTCTTCTTTATTCATTGTCCTTCCAGCTTTCACATGCATATAAAGCGATTAAAATACCATGGCTTGGGTCAGGGGCACCTTAGTCCTCATAGTGACATCTTTGCTTGTCAACACTTTAAAGAGATCTTTTGCAGCAGATTTCCCCAGTGCAATATGTCGTTTGATTTCTTGACTGCTGCTTCCATGTGTGTTGACGGTGGAGCCAAGTAAAATGAAATCCTTGACTTCCATACTTTCTCTGTTTACCATGATGTTGCTTATTGGCCCAGTTGTGAGGATTTTTGTTCTCTCTATGTTGAGGTGTAATCCATACTGAAGGCTGCAGACTTTGATCTTCATCAGAAAGTTCTCTTCGTTTTCAGCAAGCAAGGTTGTATCATCTGCATATCGAAGGTTGTTAGGGGTCGTCCTCCAATCCTGATGCAGCGTTTACCTGATTCGCCTATACTTAAAAAAAAAAAAAAAAGTTCTCCATCACAGTATAGTAGGAATGTCTCTGCTCCTCATTTGTGAAACAGTCAGTTTGTGAACAAAACAGCTCCCTCTAAATATGACTTCTTGTCTATCTTCTTGAATACAGGCAACATTTGGTCAGTCAATTGTCAATCATTTTACTCAACAAACATTACTCAGCACCTGCTGTATGACAGAGCCTTGGTGGCACAGTGGTTAAGAGCTATGGCTGCTAACCACAAGGTCAGCAGTTCAAATCCACCAGCTGCTCCTTGGAAACCCTATGGGTCACTATGAGTCGGAATTGACTCAACGGCAATGGGTTCGGTTTGTTTGGTGCTATAGGACAGGCCTGAGCTAGGTGCTGGGTTTATAAAAGGGATGCCAGCATCCCTGCCCTCTAGAGGCTCAGTGCTGAGGGGCTATGACAGACGCGTGGGGACAGTGAATCCTAGCTCTACCGCCTTGTGACCATGCGCAGGCTACTTAGTATCTTTGTCTGTAAGATGAGACGGCGTATGTAAATGTTATAGTTAAAGTCCTTTGGACTGCAAGCAACAGAACCCACTTCAAGCAAGTTTAACCAATGTTGTGGGTTGAATAGGAGCCCTGGTGGTCGGGTGAGGTGGTTAAGCACTCAGCTGCTAACTGAAAGGTCAGTAGTTCAAACCCACCAGCCACTCTGTGGGAGAAAGATGTGGCAGTCTGCTTCCATAAAGATTACACCCTTGGAAACCCTATGGGGCAGTTCTATTCTGTCCCATAGGGTTGCTATGAGTCAGAATCAACTCAATGGCAGTGGGTTTGGTTTTATGGATTGAATTATGACCCCCCAAAATATATGTTGGAATCCTAACCCCTACTATACCTGTGGACATAAACCCATTTGGGAATAGTATTTTCTACGTCATATTAATGAGGTCATATGTGTGTTAAACCTACTCACTTCTGAGATAAAAAGGAGCAGATTAGGCACAGAGAAGTAAGCAGGCAGGAAGGGGCAAAGATAGGTGCTACGTGGAGATCGCCAAGGAACGCACTGAAGAACACTAGAGAAGCCGAAACAGGATTTTCCCCGGAGCAGAGAGAGCCTTCCCCTAGATCCGGTGCCCTGAATTAGGACTTCTAACCTCCTAAACCGTGAAAAAATAAACATCTGTTCGTTAAAGGCACCCACTTCCATTCACTTGTAGTATTTCTGTTATAGCAACACTAAGAAACTAAGACAACCAAGAGAGGGAATTTCTTGGAAGGAAGTTAGGGTCTCTCATGGAATTCACTGAAGAGTTAAGCATGGGGTCCCCAGGGAAGGCAGGGTCCAAGGCTGTTCTGGGGATGTCAGCCACAGGAGTGTCTTCACCCCAAAGTCTCCACTAACAAGACTGGTCTCTGTGACTCTCTTGGTTCCAGCTCTTGAGATAAAGAGTTGCTTAGCTCTGACCAGAGGGGCCAGGTCCCAGTCTAGAAGCATCAGATGGAGTGGGGAGTGGATGCCTTCCGACAAGAGGCTTGTTGGGAGCTGGGCAGACATCCCCAAAGGGTCTACTCTGGTAATCCTATTGGCAGAACAACAGATAGACAGTTCAATAGAACAAAATAGAGAACTAGAAATAGACTCACACAAATAACATCAACTCATTTTTGCAAGGGTGTAAAAGCAATTCATTGGAAAGAGAGCCCCTTCTGCATATGGTACTGGAGCAACTGGACATCCATAAACAAAGGACTTGTTCTAGGAGATACCAAAATATACCATAAAGGTATTATAATATAAAAAGTGTGCTATTGGTATAGATGATAGATAGATAGACAGACAGACAGACAGGTAGGTAGGTAGGTAGGAAGGTAGATAGACAGACAGACAGCTGCCGTTGAGTCAGTTCCGAATCACGACGACCTTATGTACAACAAAATGAAATGCTGCCCGATCCTGCATCATTCTCATGATTGCCAGCTGGTTTGAGTCCATCATGCAGCTATTGTGCCAATCCATCTTCCCGAAGGTCTCCCTTACACTCAATGGCCCTCTACTTCACCAAACATGATGCTCTCCACCAGTGATTGATCCCTCCTGATGACGTGTCCAAAAGAAATGAGTTGGACAATGTTCTGTTGTGATCCATAGGGTTTTCATGGGCTAATTTTCAGGCACAGATCACCAGGTCTTTCTTCATATTGCTGTTGGTATAACAATGACAAATAGATCATATACCATTTAAATTAGTGGGGAAAAATTCAGTAGGAGGAGCTGAAATCTGGACTCCCATTTGGAAAAAGAACCAAGTTAGCTCCATAACTCACACCATTCCTGTTATGGATTGAATTGTGTCCCCCAAAAATATGTGCTGTAAATCGTAATCCCTATACCTATGACTATAATCCCATTTGTTATGTTAATGAAGCCATACTAGTGTAGGGTAGAGTGTGTCTTAAACCAACTGCTTTCTGAGGTAGAAAAAGAGCAGATCAGGCACTGAAGAAGCTAGCAGAGATGGGGGAAGATAGATGTCATGCCACACGAAGATCACCAAGGAGCCAAGAAATAGATGCTGAAGAGACAAGGACCTTCCCCCAGAGCCCACAGAGAGAACAAGCCATCCCCTAGAGCCAACGCCCTGAATTGGGACTTTTAGCTTAACTGTGAGACAATAAATTTCTGTTTGTTCAAGCCACTCACTTGTGGTATTTCTGCTATCGCAGCACAGATAACTAAAACAATTCCCAAAAATAAAATCCTAATTGATAATTGGCCTAGTTGTGAAGGCTTACACTACCGAGTTCACTTCCCTACTGAATTTTTCGGAGACCCCTTACGCATTATGGTAAGGTCTTACTATCCATGCTGCTGGCCGCCCACGTCGATGGTGATCACTCCTGCCTCCTAATGGGGAGTGACATCACTGATCGTGGTGGGAAGATAAATATCTAACTGTCTCCCTTCCACTTAGAGAGAGAGAGAGGAAACCCGAAATGTCAAAGTCCCGGACTCGTTAGAGGGAAACCAATAGACAAACGATCATGTGTGAAGCAGAGCGCTTCAACGTTCCTCGGATGTCCCAAGACGGGGGTGAATAACTAAGACAACTAAAGATCCGTCTCTGAGTCAACAGAGGAGCGTGGACATGGGAGAAGGACCTGCAGAGACGACAGCATCTGGCAACGTGCAGCCTGGGACACAGGGGCCAGAGGAGAATTCCTGGAGGCAGGGTGGCTAAAGGGCTTCTGAAGACAAGGAAGGTGAATGGGTATTAGTCAACATTAAGTCACTGATTGTAAGCATTACAGCAGAAACTCCCCGTGGCAGCCAAACCTTCAGTAAAGTCTGCTCGCACCAGAATGTCTTGGGTGGGTCATTTGGGGAAAACGGCAGAGTTGAAGAGAAGCCTCTCCTCCTTATTCCTGGGGTTTCCTTTCAAGAGGCAGGCTGTCTATTAGCATGACAACCTGGGCATCTCTCTGCCCCTCAGTCCCTCTGTCACTCACTGACAAGATCGACTGGGCCAGCTGAGCACCGTGATCCCTCGTTTGTCTGTTGTCGTTAGGTGCCATCGACTCACAGCCACCCTAGAGGACAGAGCAGAGCTGCCCCATAGGGTTTCCAAGGAGCAGCTGGTGGATTTGAACTGCTGACTTTTTGGTAGGCAGCTGAGTGCTTAACCACTACGCCACCTTTGTCTTTTAAATCTATCCAAATATAGATCTGGGAAGCACACAATTTGGTTTGTTCTTCCATACCATCGGTTTTACAGGCCCGTGTCTGATTCTGAAAGAGCCCTGGTGGTGCAGTGGTTAAGAGCTCGGCTGCTATCAGAAAGGTCGGCAGTTCGAAACCACCAGTTGCTCTACGGAGAAAGGTGGCGGCCTGTTTCTATAAAGATGACAGCCTTGGAAACCCTGTAGGGCAGTTCTACTCTGTCCTATAGGGTCGCTATGAGTTGGAATCGACTTGATGGCAGTGGGTTTTGTTTTGTTTTTTCGTCCGATTCTGAGAGTCCGGATAGTTGCTGTTCATTGCGGCCTAATTCATGGCGATCCCACGTACAATAGAACGAAATGCTGCCCGGTCCTGCGCCGTCCCCGTGGTCAGTTGGGAATTGAACGGTTGTGCTCCACTGGGTTTTCATCGGCTAGTTTCAAAAGCAGGTCACCAGGCCCTTCTTCCTAGACCGTCTTAGTCTGAAAACCCCACTGAAACCTGTTCAGCATCACAGCAACAAGCAAGCCTCCACCGACAGACAGGTGGTAGCTGTGCTTGGAGGTACCTTGGCCGGGAATCAAACCCAGGGCCAGAATTCTACCACTAAACCCCCAATCCCTCACATGGGTCAGTATTAGGGAACTCATTACTGGGTCCCTGAGACACGGTCTCCTTCCCTTTTATCTTATCATTCAGTTGCTTCAGGATTCAGTCAAGGAGAAGACAGTATGATTTGTTGAGTCCCTCACACCCCAACAAAAGGTTTCTTGTGTAAAGTAAAACCCCCAAGATTCATCCAAGTGAACAGTAAACAGGAAGTCAGGGCAGCGTCCTTGTGGGAACTTCCTGAGAAACACACTCCTGACCTCAGTGACGAGGAAGTCTCTCTTCTCTTTGCTGGGCTGTCTGACTTGTGTTCTAACCCTTCACTTTGACCCTTTCCTCGCAGTAACTGGTCTTCAGATCATCGAGGACGGCAGCTGGAGCTGAGCAGAGCCCCCAGCAGCCTCTGCCGAGGGCCGGAGCCAGGACAGACAGAGTGACGACGAGGAAAAGGAGCAGAAAGTGCCTTTCTCTGAGACTTCCCTGAAAACGTGTGCTGCTTTGGCTCTGAAGGGCAGACTCTCTTTGGCCAGGAGAAAGAGAAGATGAGCTGCTTTTGACCAAAAAAAAAAGTCAGCCAGTTATGGATGACGGCTGGCTCCAGCCCAAACAAAGATTATGGGAAACACTCCATTCTGAGCAAACACAAACCGTTCCCAGTAACTCTAGCCAGCACTAATTTCTTGCTGCCGCCTTTGACACTCTGCTGTTAACCCATGCAAGGCTTGGAGTCATTGAATCACCGACCCATGAGCCACCGCCATTTTGTACCTGAGAAACTGCCTTGAAGGTGTCGTCTCTGGCCCAGCTGGCAAGCAGCAGCACAACCCCGACCAGAGCTATGAACACCTAACACGCTCACACAGCTCTGGCTTTGTTTCCTTTTGGAGGATAAGTTCCTTGATGACAGAGAGCTGGTGTTTTGCAAGGAGAAAAGAAAAGGAGCAACATTTGAAAATCAAAAAAACCAAACTTGCTGCCGTCAAGTCGATTCCGACCTTTAGTGACCCCAGAGCAACCCTGTAGGACAGAGTAGAACTGTCCATACGGTTGCCAGGGAGCACCTGGTGGGTTTGAGCCGCCAACCTTTTGGTTAGCTGCCGTAGCTCTCAACCACTCTGCCACCAAGTTTTCCAAATTTGAAACGGACCTGTGATTTCCCATCACGGAGCTAGAGTCATTAGTAGACACCTTTGGGGGTGTCTGCCCAGCTCCCACAAGCCTCTTGGTGGGCATCCACTCTCCACGTCACCCCACGCTTCTAGACTGAGACCCTGCCCCTCCGCCCAGAGCTACCAGAGCCAAGTGACTCTTTATCTCAAGAGCTGGAACCAAGAGAGTCACGGAGAGCGGGCACTGGGGGCAGAATCTTGTTAGTGGAGATTTTAGGGTGAAGACACTCCTGCTGCTGAGATCCCCAGAGCAGCCCTGGTCCCTGTCTTCCCTGGGGACCCCATCCTTAACTCTTCAGTGAATTCCATGAGAGACTCCAACTTCCTTCCAAGAAATTCCCTTTCTTGGTTAAATTTGCTTCAAGTGGGTTTTGTTACTTGTAACTCAAAGGACTTTAATCAGGACATTTACATATGTTATCTCACCTTACAGACAAGGGAGCTGAGACTCAAGGATATTAAGTAGTCTGTGCAGGGTCACGAGGCGGTTGAGCTAGGACATGCTCCTTCCACGCACCACACTGCTCTTGATGCTACGTGTCTTTGGCGCCCCCTGCAGTACGCAGTTAGGAGTTGGGCATACAGTAAACCAAACCAGATGGAGTCCGATTCTGACTCACAGCGACCCTAGAGGACAGAGGACAACTGCCCACAGGCTTTCGAAGGAGCTGCTGGTGGATTCAAACTGCTGACCTTTTGGTTAGCAGTCAGATGCTTAAACCACTGCACCACCAGGGCTCCGGGCATATAGCAGGTGCTCAATAAAAGCTTTTAAATCTAATAGAGCACATGAAACTGTCCCGTTTATAAACCAAAACATAGATGAATATGCTGCATATGCATACAGCTGGAGACAAAGGGAAATAAAGCTAGCTGCCGAAAGTTGTCCATCTTGCTATTCTTCCTTCCATCCAGACTAATGAGGTCAGAACCTTCGCCCAGGCTTTTGACAGAACTCTTTAGTCCACTCAGCATATCACGACCCAGCTCTGGCCCCAACAGCTTCGTGAGCTCTCTCTCCGTGTGGTGTTACTGGTCTTGTTTTTTGGTTAAGGCTAGGGTTAGGCTTTAAGTTATATCTAAGTTGGTTTTTTTTTTTTTTTTTTAATTGTACATTAGATAAAGGTTGACAGAACAAATTAGCTTCTCATTAAACAATTCGTACACATATTGTTTTGTGACATTGGCTACCAACCCCACGACATGTCAACACTCCCCCTTCTCAAGCTTGGGTCCCCTGTTAAGTGTGGTGTTTCTTCAGCCCACCGACCACGGCAGCTGCTTCACCAGCAGGAACTTCGAATTCTGCAGACATAAAAACCTGAACCCTGAGCCTCGCTCCCTCCCCTCCCTCCTTTCTCTTGTAGCAAAAGGATACAAATCACCCTTTGTTAGGAAATGTAAACTGGCCTTCCACAGGGCTTAGGAAGTTACAGGACTCAAGAAGCTAGAAAAGAGAGGAAGAAAGGGCTCAGCTGGCGAGGGGTTGCTGGGGAATTTTTCTCCTTTATAGAAGTAAATTTACTTTTCCCCTCTGTCTTTGGAAAGCCTTCAGAATAATCCAGGCTTGCTCGACTAGAGGTCATTAAACTTCCCAGGCTGACCACGACTCCAAGGTTTGCTGGCAGAGACAAGGCTCGTGATATGGCCCCGCCATCTTGTGTTTCAATATGGATGCCGGCAGCTTGGGAGGAGCCCCGGGTCTCTTAGCCAGTGAGGGAGCCGTTCATTGTCCTCTGACACTTTACAGAACATGGGGGTCGGGCTCTTTCTCCCCCACCATGATACACTCTACACAGAAACGCTGCCTGTGCCTTCTCGCCCCTGGAGACAGGACGGCTGGGTGATGGTTAATTGTATGTGACAGCTTGGCCAGACTGTAGTTCCTGGTTGTTTGGCCAAACACTAATCTAATTGCTGTTTGATAACGCGATCTAATGTAAATTGTAATGTAATTACTTTCCATGTGTAACCCTTTGCAGTTAAGTGGATTCCAACTCATAGCAACTCTACAGGACAGAGCAGACCTGCCCCACAGGGTTTCCAAAGCTGTAATCTCTACGGAAGCAGACTGCCACATCTTTCCCCCACAGAGCAGCTGGTGGGTTCGAACCACCAACCTTTCAGTTAGCAACTGAGTGCTTAACCAATGTAATCTAATGTAATCAATGCATCCGATGAAAAGAGAGTTTCCCCAGGGTATGGTCTGCCTCCAGGCTATAAACAGGTATTGTGACAGACCTTTACCCCACACTCTTCGGTCACCTAACCTAGGGACCATGGGATGCAAACCGGCAGGAGTCTCCAGCCTATTCCTGACCTATGAATTTTGCACTTGTCAGCCCCCCGCAATCCATGAGCCAATTTCTTCAAGTAAATCTCTCTCTCTCTCCATATATGCAACCCTATAGGACAGAGTAAAACTGCCCCATAGAGTTTCCAAGAAGTGACTGGTGGATTCGAATTGCTGACCTTTTGGTTAGCAGCCGAGCTCTTCACCACTACACCGCTAGGGCTCCCTCCGTACGTAGATACGTATATAGAGAGAACCCTGACTCAGACAGCTAGGATGAAGAAAGACACAGCATAAATACAATCTAAAATTTTTAAAGAACTCTGAGCAAGCCAGCTCATTGACCGTTTGCATTGATACTACACATCAGCCATTATTATGTTTGAGAGATGAGGTCTAAGGGGAGATGCCACGGGTATTCCATCCTCAGCATGGGAAAAGAGCACCTGTTTGCTACCGAGTACTCTAAAATTACCGCCATTAGCACTTATATGGCAATTTACAAAGTGAGTTTTACGGGGTATTTTCATTTAAGCCTCTCAACAACTCTGCCGGGGGGGAATCCTGGCTCCTGTCATTTCACAGAGGACGAGACTCGAGAGACGGCTGTCTCCTGACGGAAGGAAGCAGGGCAGAAACAGAAGCCCATCTTCCGACTTCGGACTTGACGTTCTTTGCCTTGCGTTATGCCCAGCCCACGAGCCAAGCTGCGGCCTGGGCCCCACCAGCCCCCAACATTCCAACGCAGCTGAGCCTTGATTCTTGCCCCGGTTTTGTTTTCAAAATGGAAATAAGCTCATTAAGTACTTTTTTTCTCATTATAAAACACATCCTTGTTTAAAAAAAAATGAACACAGAAGTTCTAGACAAACCAACACCCTCGGTAACAAAGGTCTAAAGATAACCAGTTATTACAGAGACAGGTACATCACCCGCACATTCTGACCAGCTGGGATCCCACCGAGGTCACCCTTACACTGACAATTCAGGTTGCCAGGATCCTGCACCCTCCCCCCACATAATTGCAGGTCCTCACATCTTTCCTGTCCCCCAGTTATTCCTCACTTCTCAAAAGAGTTCCCCGAAAGAACTTCCCCAAAGAGTTCCCTATACATACACACACACAAAATTTCCTTCAGTCAATTCCAGCTCATGACCACCCCTTGTGTTACAGTACAGCTGCTTCATGGGGTTTCTTGGCTGTAATCTTTGTGGAAGAAGATTGCCAGGCCTCTCTTCCACGGCACCCATTGGGTAGGTTTGAACTGCCAACCTTTACGTTAGTAGTTGAGCCCAAATCATTTGCACCACCCAGGGACCTTATACAAACAAAGGAAGCTCCTAAAAGGGGTCTAATACAGGCTGCCCACTACGACCACAGGCAGCCACCTTGTCTCTCCTCTGCGGCTCCGGCTGTCCCTATAGCCGTTATCCAGAGGAGCCCTTGGAGCTTCCAGAAGGAGCCTCACTTCTCATGTTTATTTGAAGTGTAAAATCTTTTCTCTCTAGCCGTGGTCAATACTGTTCACTCACCCATTCCATGAACATGAAATGAGCATCTAGTGTATGCCTGCTTCTCCCCTAGGCCTGGGGCAGTGGTGGTTCAGTGGGAGAGCTCTGGCCTTTCATGCAGGAGGCCCTGGTTCGATTCCTGGCCAATGCACCTCATGCAGAGCCACCACCCATCCGTCAGTGGAGGCTGGCATCTTGCTGTGATGCTGAACAGGTTTCAGAAGTCTCCAGACTACGGCAGACTAGGAAGAAAGGCCTGGTGATCTGCTTCCAAAAATCAGCCAATGAAAACGTTGTGGATCGCAACAGTCTGATTCGCGACTAATCATGGGGTAGGGCAGGACTGGGCAGTGTTTCATTCCATGGTGCATGGGGTTGCCAAGATTTAGGGCCTGACTCAAAGGCAGCTAAAAAAGGAGGTTGTCCCTGGGGCCTCTCCAGATAGGCAGGGAGAAGGGAAAGTGTCCATTCCCACTGAACACCTTGTCAGTGGTGCTTCTGAGTCCCCTCCCCACTGGAGTTATGTACCGATGGCCTGTGGACAAGGGCCAGAGGAAAGGAAAACTCTAGAACCTTTGTGTTTGGTGAACAGAATTTCCCCTACTGCTTCTCCACCGTCCTGGTGAGTGACAGGCACATGGACCCATGCTGGGTTTCCAGCTGTAGGATTATCTCTTCGGGGTTAACTCAGGTTTCAAATTTCCATTCACAGCCCCTACTCACCCACGTCGGGCCCTCTCCCAACGGTGGCTGGGATTCCCAGGATTCTGTACTAACATATTTTCTCCAGGCTCCTGCTCCATGGCAGTGTATCTCTGACGGCAGGTTGGCCCCTGTCTCCTTCAGGCTGGACAGGATCAGGCCCAAATCACTTGCCGGTTTCAGGGTGGCCTTTTGCCCTGACCCCTGGCGGATGGGAGCACCAGGGAGGGTGCAAGAGGGAGTGAGGGGTCAGAGTTAGCCTCCGGAGATAGGAACCATCTGCCCCCACCTGGCTAACACCGCAAGGATTACTTCTGTCATCCATGGAACCTGCACGAGCCTCTTGCTCCCTCTGGCCTCAGTCGGTGGTGACTCAGAAAACAGCCAGGCCGTCGGCCCAGCCTCAGACACTCCAGCGGCTTCTCCCTGGAGTGCGGATTCAGGCACCGCAGCTTCAAACTCCCCGCATTTGTTCGGTGGCTCATAAAGCAAAATCATTTATCTTGGAGGACGTCAAAAAATGGGAAATCTTCTTAGTCGATTTAACGGAATTTTTTAAATAGCATTTTGAAAAGAAAATAATAAATTCTGATAAAAGCAAACTGCTTCATAACTTAAAATGGTTTTTCACACCCTTGCCTCACCTAACCCTTACAGTAATTTAGTTCAAGGGGCGGTTTTATTGTCTCTAATTTGTAACGGGGTCTCTGCTGCTAACTGAAAAACTGGAAGTTCGAGTCCACCCAGAGGAAAAGCCTGGCTGTCTACTTCCGAAACGTCAGCCGTTGAAGACCCGATGGAGCACAGTTCGACTCTGACACACGTGGGGACGCCGTGAGTCGGAGCTGACTCAATGGTAACTGTTCTGTTTTGGGTTTTTCTGTAAAATATGAACGTTACAAATAAGAAAACTAAAAGCACAGAGAGGTTAAGCGATGTGCTCAGAGTTAAACAGCTGGGCTAGAATTAAAACCTAGGCCTCCTCTTTGATTTTTATTGTCAATTCATCCATAATGGAATCATAAACAGAACCCAGATTTAACAGATCTCAGATATCCTACTAAAATCACACATTCCTGATTCATTTATTTTATGTGTACCAAGATCACAAGACGATCGATACGACATTGTTTATAATATCCAAAATCTGGAAACAACCTCGTACATAAAGCCAGGAGTTTGGTTAAATAAAGTCTTCCATACTTTGAAGTACTGTATAGTCACTAAAACAACATTGCAAAAGCATACTTGTTGACTTGGAAAACAGTTCATAATATATTGTCAAATGAATAAAGTAGTCACAAAATAATATGCAGAGCAAGTTGTCATTATATATATCAATAAAATCATATTTATAAATAAAATGCATAGGAAATACTGTGGAAGGATATCTACTAAACTGTTAATAGCGCTTCTTTATGGATTACAAGTGATTTTATTATCTTCATTTCAGTTATCTGTAACTTCTCATTTTTCTTCAATAAAAATATATTTCTCAGGTATTTGGTAAAGTTTGAAAGTTTTTTCTTTAGGAAGCTTCATCTGGTTAAAGAACAAACACATTTACATCCGAGGTAATTATATTTACTAGCATAACAGGGCAGCCTTGCTGTGGTAAACTCAGCTTATTTCTTTGAGGATAACAAGAAACATGTTTCCTAAGCGTATTCATGTTCACCTTTAGTGAATTTCTTTAGGAAACAGGAGTAATCATAAACCAATTTTTTTTCATGTTTATTGTGTTGGAGTTATTTTTCCCCCAGAAACCTTATTACTAACCAGTTGCCATCTAGTCAATTCCAACTCACGGCAACCCCAAGTGTGTCAGAGTGTAACTGTGCTCCACAGGGTTTTCAAGAACTGAATTTTCAAAGTAGATCACCAGGCCTTTCTTCTGAGGCACCTCTGTTTGCACCCCCCAGGGACTCCTATGTATTACTGTTGTTAGTTGCCATCAAGTTGATTCTGACTCGTGGCGACCCCGTGTGTGCAGAATGGAACTGCTCCACAGGGTTTTCAAGGCTATGACCTTTCAGAAGCAGATCGCTAGGTCTGTCTTCTGAGGTGCCTCTGGGTGGGTTCGAACTGCCAACCTTTCATGTGGTAGACAAACATTTAACGTCTATGGCGCGTGCTCAGATGTAAATCATGGTTACTGTGCCTTCTTTACTGGGTGAAGTCTCAAAACCACTGACTGGGCCACCACACGGCACGCTCTCTAACAGAAGCCACTGCCTGAAAATCCTTCACGTTACTTCGTTTTGATTCTCTGTCAGATTTCCCTGAGCTATCCAAACGCTTCCACATTTCTTCACTCCCCCTACTCCACTCCCACCTGACTGACAATCTCCTCAGATGACCTGGAATCTTGACCACTGGAGCCCAGTGGTTTCCAGACTCTGTTAACTGAGGAAACCTTTGTTCAAAGAACTCTGTGGGGTGAGGCACGAAAGGTCGGATGACGTCCGTCCTGGTTTGCCTGAGACACTCTACATCTGTCATCACGGCTTAATTATTCAAAGGTCCCCCGTTCACTCTCTAATGTGCCCTGGTTTAGACAATACATTTTATAGTCACACGAACGATAAGAAAAGCATTGGAGGAAGATTGGGCTATTCCGGCTGGGGGCTCTCCCTCACCCTTTTCTCTGCCTCAGCCTCTTGGCTCATGTTAATCCTTCCACCATTTACTGACAAAAATTATTTCTTTTTCCTGTGAGAATTCTGTGTTAGTCCTTAGTCATGGAACCATCATCCCGTGATCCTCAGGCTGCTGGTCTGTGTCTGAAATATGCCTTTAACTGCCCATCACTAGGAGCCCTGGGGGCGCAGTGCTTTAAGCATTTGTCTGCTAACCAAAAGGTAGGCAGTTCAAATCCACCAGCTGCTCCTTGGAAACCCTCTGGGGCAGTTCTACTCGGTCCTATAGGGTCGCTATGAGCCGGAATCAACTCAACGGCAATGGGTTTGGTTTTTTTTTTTTTTTTTTTCTGGGCGACCACAAGTAATTAAATTCAAATCTCCACTTCAGAGCTAGAGAAAATAAATATGAATAAGTCTTATCCTTACAAAGAAAAAGTAAAAACAAGGCTAGAGCCGAAGTCTCCTCACTCACAGACTGCCGTACCCCTCACCGGCCCTCTTCAGCCCCTCGGCAGAACCAGGCAGAACCAGGCCCTCCCGGGCCTTCCTTCAGAGCGCTGCGCCAGACTGTTGCCGTGGAAACGCCTCTGGTGGCCTGGTGGCCTGAGGTTTTGCTCAGCCTGCTCCCTGGCTTACATCCAGCCCCGGCTAATTTAAGTTCTGGCTAGTTATGCCTTTGCTGAGGGGCTACAGTGACTGGGGGGACAGAAGAGGAGAACGGGAGAAAATGAAAGAACTCCAGTCGGACACGTGGATTTTTAACTGAAAGCAACTCAAGCAATGACAAAAAAATCAATAACGCATTTTAATAATTCAGATTCTTGACGAAGCACTGGTGATCAGAGGTCTTGTTAAACAGAGAGTTTGTGTGCCTGTGTTTTAGCTTTATTCAGAATTGCATGAGCTAACTCGAGCCTGTCCTCAAGACCTGCCACCTGCCAGTCCCCAACTGCTAACTAAGCAGCAGATGCGGGTGATGCTTCCACTCGAAGCCTGTTTTGTGGCCTTGGTTCTCCAAATGCCAGAAGATTGTCAGTGTCTGCGGGATTACAGGTGCTTTGAATGAGCCTGTATCAGCTGTTGGTTGGGTTTTCCGTTTCAAAACAATACTTAATTAAAATAGCAAAACACTTCTGATTGTTTTTATTAGATTAATTCACAAAGGAATTTTACAGATCATTCTAGTCCAGTCTCTTTGTTACAGAGGCAAGGAAACTGAAGCCCGGTTATGGGAAGCCGAGGATGGGATTTGTTGCTCTAGTCAGAAGCAGAGAAGCTAGACCCCAAGGCCCTGGGCTGCTGCTCATTCAACTCAAGTTCTGTTGAGTATAATAACTTAATGCATGAGTATTCAAAAAAAGTCACCACTCGTCTGTTTGTCATACTGTGGTGGCCTGCGTGTTGCTGTGATGCTGGAAGCTATGCCACCGATATTTCAAATATCAGCAGGGTCACCCATGGTGGACAGGTTTCAGCAGAGCTTCCAGACTAAGACTAGGAAGAAAGGCCTGGCAATCTACTTCCAAAAATTAGCCAGTGAAAACATTATGGATCACAACAGAACATTGTTTGATTCGCTTGCTTTGGACACGTCATCAGGAGGGAGCAATCGCTGGAGGAGGACCAGCAGGGGTGAGGGAGACCCTCAGGGAGATGGATTGACACAAGGGTTGTAATGATGGACTCAAACTTGCTGGCAATTGCGAGGATGGTGCAGGACTCAGTAATGTTTCCTCCCGATGTACATAAAGTTGCCGTGAGTCAGAGTCAACTCAATGGCAGACGTCTATTTTAAAAAAAACTTCTGCTCCACTGAATGGAAGTCTGACAAAATGTAATTTAAAACTTTGGAAATGTTCTAATCTGAATAAAATGCTTTTGATGACTTCTCCCATAAAGAGATAATACTCTCAATAAAAAAAAAAACCACTGCCATCAAGTCAATTCCGACACACAGCAACTCCATAGGACAGAATAGAACTGCCCCAAAGGGTTTCCAAGGTGGGTTCAAACCACCAACGTTTTTGTTAGCAGCTGAGCTCTTAACAACTGCGCCACCAGGGCTCCATACTGTCAATACTGTCCCTTAATCTTTCCAAAGGAGTAAATGTGTGAATCCAGGCCAGGATTCCTGGGAATTCTTTGGTGAGTCAGACACATCAGCACGGTAACCAGATATGTACTTATTCGGAAAACCTGCGTGGGCGCCTCGTAAGTCACAAAGGAGGCCAGTTGGCAATCCCAAACTGAGCTGGAAACAGGGTATCAAGGATTCGGAAAGCATTGGGGGAGGGGACGTAGCAACGAAACTGAGTCATAAAAACACAAGTAATGACTGAGAGAGAAAACATAATTAACTTCCCTGTGTCAAATGCAGATCTCCTGGAGAAATGGCTCCTGGAAGCGTAGGTGTGAGCAAGTTTAGGAGTGAACACTCAAGAACCTAAGCTGGCAGCTGCTGGGTGGGGGCCGGCGCTGGGGGAGGCTTTGGCCAGGATTTTAATTAAGGAGCTAGGTTACAAGAATGGAGGTTGGGATAAACTCCAGGCTGAGATCAGGCAAAGTACGTGTTGGAAGGCTGCTCCTGCGGCTCGCTGCTCAGTTTGCCAATGAAGAGGCCAGACACGATGAATATTTACACGGTGAAATGCGGCCCCTTGTGGCTTGAGGAAGAAAAAACGCCAACTCAGACCCAGAGACAGGAAGTATGCTAACATTCTTTAACCAAACCATTTTCCCTCGAGTTGACTCCGACTCACAGTGGCCCCACATGTGTCAGAGTAGAACTGTGCTCCATGGGGCTTTCAGTGGCTGATTTTTCAGAAGTAGATTGCCAGGGCTTTCTTCTGAGGCACCTCTAGGTAGACTCGAATCTCCAGCCTTTTGCTCAGCAGCCTAGGATTCGCACTACCCAGGGATGCCCATGACAAAATAGGTGAGGGTTTAAAAGGAATATTTTATTCAAGAAAGCTGGGAAGAACTGTCGCCTAACCCGTACCCATACCAAACCCATTGCCATCAACTCATTTCCAACTCCTAGCGACCCTGTAGGACACAGTAGAACTGCCCCATAGGGTTTCCAAGGAGCAGCTGGTGGATTTGAACTGCCGACCTTTGGGTTAGCAGACGAGCTCTTAACCACACACCACCAAGGCCCCTCCTCTAACCCAGCACCTCAAAACCGAATCTCGGGGTCTTATTAAAACACAGGCTCTGGTTCAGTAGGCCCGGGCGAGCCCTGAGATTCCTCATTCACTACAAGTCAAACTTGACAATGGGTTTGTTTTTTAACCAGCTTTCAGGCATGCCCATCCCAGGAGGGTTCGTGGGAAGGGCTCTGCCCTTTGGGTGGGCCATGGCTGCTCCCGAGGGCCTCTTCACTCCGGGCACCCCAGCCCCCCGGGGCAGCACCCTCTGCTTCAGCCCTGCCATCCCCACACTCAAGCTCAAGGCCTCTCTACCTCAGCTCTGGAGACATCTTTTCCACCAAGCAAAGCCCAGCTCCCTGACACCGCTGCGCCTTATGGAGTCCACATCAATAAAAGCCATGCTTTTCTTCCTTACGTCCCTGCCTCGCACAAATGGTTCGCACTTGACTACTAACCAAAAGGTTGACAGATCAAACCTACCCAGCAGTGCCGTGGAAGAACAGCCTAGCGATCTGCTTCCATAAAGATTACAGCTCAGAAGACCCCATGGAGCAGTTCTACTATGCAAAACGTGGGGTCACCGTGAGTTGAATTTGACTCAAAAGCAATGGAATTGGTTTTTTTCTTTCTTGGCTTTTATCATCATTGAAAGTAGGACTTTTTCCAATGTCACTTACTCCAAGTCTCCCCTCGGTGGCTGGCACATGTGAACGTGGCCTGTGACGTTTATCTTCTGTGCTTCTTACCGCACTCAGCTCATGCTGAGACCGTCCGAGCCCGCTGTGATCCGAGCATCTTGTCTCCAGTGGCAGGCCTGCGTCTGCCCTGCCCCCACCCCAGTCCTGAAACTTCACTGCATTTGGTTAGAATATAAACGTGTTTAATAGGAAGTACTTTTAACTTGGTGTGGGAGGAGAAAGATGGAATAGAGAAGGCAATGGAATGATCACAGGTGGGTGATTATACATGTAAATGAGTTCAATTTGGTAGTTTTCTCTTAAATTCCTATTTACACAGTTAACGTTCTATTCTAACCACCCCACCACCACCACATTTCCAAGTAATTTCTTTTATTCTTATATGTCAATTCCGAAATATTAAAAGCAATTTAGAAGACTTTGGTATAACAATTTTTCTCAACTCTCCATTTACCGTCGTAACTGGTCTACAAAGCAGACAGGGCAGGAATTGTCATTTAACAGCTGACTTTCATTTACAAGGTCCCACAAAACGCCGGGCCTCTGAAAAAAAAAAAAAAATCCTAGTCTGCCAGATAGGTTCCCACAAAACTAGGAAACAAAACAAAACAAATCAAGGTAAAAAAAAAAATGGTGGGGCGGTGGGCTAACGGACCCCATGAACCACAGCCTCCACCAGCCTGAGCCCAGAGGAACTAGATGGTGCCCGGCTATCACCACCGACCGCTCTGACAGGGATCACAATAGAGGGTCCCGGACAGAGTGGGAGAAAAATGGAGAACAAAATCCAAATTCACAAAAAAAGACCAGACTTACTGACAGAGACTGGAGAAACCCTGAGACTAC
>NW_004444113.1:1445462-1446621 GCF_000243295.1 Trichechus manatus latirostris
GTGTTTCCAACGGCTGATTTTTCGGAAGGCACCTTCTTCCGAGCCACCTCTGGGTGACCTGGAACCTCCTACCTTTCCATTAGCAGCTGAGCGTGTTAACTGTTTACACCACCCAGAGACTCCTCACACCCCGCAGACCCAGTCGACAACGACGGACAATCCTCAGTGCACTGCCGCGCCACGCCTCCCGCTGTGTGGTTCCCGAAATATTTCAAGCAAACCCCAGGCCTCATGACACACGCCCCTGCGTACGTCAGCATGCACGGCTAAGAAACGCCGGCAGTTGAGAAGAGGATTTCAAAGGAGAGGATGATTTTAAATTGTCAGAAGTTTTAGGGATTTTACACAGACAGTGAGACTTTACAAGAAGTCACTGGTGGCCTTGAAGAGGGTAGTGTCAGCAGAGGGAAATGCCTGGAGTGGGTGACAAGAGGCTCAAGCTTCAGTCACGAGCAGGTGGAAGTGGGGTCAGTACAGCAGTAAACAGGATGGCAGTCAGTGAGGCAGCTGGGCCCCAGGAAGGACGTTTGTCTCCAAGAAGACACTTGAGCGTGCTCACGGGGCTTGGTTAAAGAAATCTGTAGGGTGGGCAGAGAATGAATGAAGATACGAGAAAACAGATGTAATGCTGCAATATACATCCATTCACTCGTTCATTCCATTAAATATTAAAAGATCACTTCCTATGGGGCTGTGGACCCCCTGGGTGTTGCAAACTGTTAACACGCTCAGCTGCTCATCAAAAAGTTAGAGGTTCAAGTCCACCCAAAGGCACCTCTGAAGAAAGGCCTGGCAACCTCCTTCTGAAAAATCAGCCATTGAGTCAGAATCAGCAACTGGCTTATGTGGCTGTACTCTTTCAAGCACAGGCCATAAAATGGATAAAATCTCCATCCCGGATGGGGAGACAGACAATACACAAACGCATGCAAAACCTAACGCCCCCTAGTGGTAAGTGCAGTGAAGTGAAATGCACAAAGGAGATCCAAGATGCAGAAGAGGTGAAGTGTGACGCGAAGGCCAGCCAGCACCTCTGGGCGGCAGGGGAGAGGCTCAGGGTAGGGGCAAAGGCAGTGAAGGGGACTTGTGCCAAAGAAGCTCCATTAGCTTTGTTTCAGAGGAGAAAACAAAAAGAAAGAGTTCTTGCTCTTGTCTTCCC
>NW_004444113.1:1461965-1463812 GCF_000243295.1 Trichechus manatus latirostris
AATAAATTCAAGTAAAACACTTTGAGTCAATTGAATGGGAAAATACTAAGTACACAATAGCACAGGTGGTACACAGATATGGCAGAAACGGTGACGGCGGCAGCAAATGACCGGAGCTGGGGAGGAGAGCAGAGAGAGCGCTCTGCAGGAAGGAAGCAGAGAAGGGGGCTGTCCTGGCTCTTCCTACTGGTCAGTCGTGTGGCCTCAGCAAACGCTAACCTTCCCAGGCCTTGTTCTCTCCGTCCACAAAGTGAGGACTGACCTAAGGCTGGGTTTTTCCCAAGCTTCAATCATCTGCATGCCAGCAGCACGATTTTTGTCCCATCCATACACTACCTGTACTATCATTAATTTAACTTTCTTTAAACAGAGTAATTTTCCCTATTGAAATACACTTTGTTTGAATGGGACACTCCAGCATCGCTGAATACGAAAAACAAGTATTTTTAATACACATTTATATGCATTTAAAAAACCCATTGCCGTCGAGTTGACTGCAACTCCTAGCAACCTATAGGACAGGGTGAACTGCCCCATACAGTCTTCCAAGGAGCGGCTGGTGGATTCAACTGCCAACTTCTTGGTTAGCAGCCATAGCTCTTAACCACTATGCCACCAGGGTTTCCACATTTATATGTATATATAATTATTAATTGTTCGTGTACCACCTAAGATTATTTCATACATGTCAGTAGGTACACTTCACACTTTGGGCAACACTTACGTAAGGCAGAGCTTCCCATGTGGTTTTCTGAGGATGCAACTTGCCGTAGATGGTTGGCAGGCTGCGGTGCGACGGACTGTTCCTATACGGCCTTTCCAGCAGGGCTTCCAACTGGTTCGGTCCACTTCGTTCCCTGCTGAGAATTTGCATTTCTGCCCCCATATATACTGAATCAGAATCCTTATGTATAACTTCCTGGGAACTTGTTAGAAATGCAAATTCTCAGCAGGGGTTCAAACCAGGATGAACCAGTTCAAAGCCCTGCTTTCTAGCCATGGTCTTGTAATTCCCACCAAACGACTGGGTAGGGCTTTGCAATTAAGGCGCTTGGGGCCCACTAAGAGGACTGGACAGCCTGTCGATAATGCAAATAAGGTGCATGGTACCCTTGTGGGGAGTGGGACCACACAAACAAGGTGTATGGAACCCTAACCAGGGCATCAGTCAGCTTTGCCATCCTGCAAGGCTCAAAACGAGCCATCCAGAGGCAGATAGGAAGGACCTCACTACCACCAGGAAGACTTGGGAGTGGAGCGCATCCACTGGACTCGGGGTCTCTGTACTGAGAAGCTCCTTAGCCCTAGGAGACAGAGAGAGCTGAAAACGAGACAGCACAAGACGGCGAGAAGTGGTGGCAGAGAAACGGCAGCAGAACCAGGAGAGCTGTGCAAGACAAGGCAGTGTGCTTCCCAGCCCACACAGCAAGGCAGTACAAGAGAGCTGAGCACCTTCGGGCAGGAGACTTTCTGGCAGAGTAGGGTGCCCCCAGGCACTTACTGGCGGAGCTAAAGAGCTTTATAACACTTGCCCGAGCAGGCCAAAAGCCAGGCTGAGGGGCCAAGAGGCCGTGGGGCCGAGAGGCCGAGGACCAGAGAGAGGCCTGCCTGAGGGCACGGCTGAGAAGACGCTGTCCTGATTGAAGAACTGTATCCTGAGTCGTTCCTGATCCTGAAGTGTAACCTGTTACTTCCCTAATAAACCCCATAACTGTGAGTATGGGTGTGAGTTCTGCATGGCCATTGCAATGAATTACTGAACCTGGCAGAGAAGTAGAGTGCCCTGGGAGGGACAGCTGGTGTCAGAATTGGTAAAACGGTTGGAGAGAGGAGGTATGTATGACCTC
>NW_004444113.1:1465830-1467009 GCF_000243295.1 Trichechus manatus latirostris
TCACCTCCTCCCACGGTCTACCTAACTTGGTGAATGCCACCACCATACACCCAGTTGCTCAGACACCCAGCGCCATCCTTGATTCTTCTGTCTTATCCTGCTCCCCACACCCACTCCACTGACAAGTCCTGTGAATTCTGTCTCACAAATGTCCTTCCAACGTATCTGCTCTTCCCCATCCCCAGCACAGCTGCCACCGTCCCTTGTGTGGCCTTCTAACTGATCTCCCCCCCTTCCAGGAGTAGGTCGTATCACTCCTGTCTTCTCGGCCACTAGAACAGATTCCATCTCCTCAAAATAGCATACGAGGCTCTCAATTTTCTGGCCCCTTCTTTCTTCCCTAAATCTTATCTTTATTCTACTCTTCAGCCACATGAGCCTCAGGACCTTTGTACCAGCTGTTCCCCCATGCCTGGAAGAAGCACAAAGCATGATCGAAGAATTGTACATGAAGACTTGTACATGTATAAAGACAACAGACATTTTCAAGCACTCAAACCTGCAGTTTTCTTGGGGAGGGAACTACTGATGCTGATTAATCAAAATAAAGAGGGAAATGCTGGTCCTTCCATGCAGGAGACCCAGGTTCCATTCCCGGCCAATACTCCTCAAGCACAGCCACCACCATTGTCAGTGGAGGCTTGCGCGTTGCTATGCTGCTACACAGGTTTCCGTGGAGCTTCCAGACTCCGACTAGGAAAAGGCCTGGCAATCTGCTTCCAAAAATCAGCCAATGAAAAGCGCATGGATCACAACGGTCCAATCCCTTTGTGCACGGGTCACCATGAGTCAGGGTCAACTCCACAACAGCTAACAACAACGAGAACAATCAAACAAGTCAGGAATGGGAAAGCTGTAAGAGTACTGTTGTTATGTGCCGTCGAGTCAATTCTGGAAGGAGGCCTGGTAGCACAGTGGTTAAGCGTTCGGCTGCTAACCAGAAGGTTGGAGGTTCAAACCCACCAGCTACTCCTCAGGACAAAGATGTGGCAGTCTGCTTCCATAAACATTACAGCCTTGGAAACCCTATGGGGCAGTTCCACTCGTCCTATAGGGTCGCTATGAGTCAGAATCAACTCCACGGAATGGGTTTTTTTTTTTTTTAATCTTTACAGGAGGAGACCGGCAGGTCTTTCTCACTCGGAGCCACCGGGCAGGTTCAAATCACCAACCTTTCCG
>NW_004444113.1:1468397-1500351 GCF_000243295.1 Trichechus manatus latirostris
ACTCAATGGCACCTCACAATACACAGTGATGTGGAAACATATTCGGACTAAATTGTACAATAAAAAAAGGAAGAAGGTGTAACAGTATGAATAATAAGATCTCAAGTATGTTTAAAACAAACTTACTATATAGATCTGTTCATGTGTATAAACCTAGCTGGAAGTCTAAACAAGACTAAGGCATGTTGGACTCTGGGGCATGAGAGTGTGTGTGTTGAGGGGAGGGGTCCTTTCTACTTTTACATCTTCTGCACTGCTGGACTTTAACAGATGCAAAGGGCTAACGCCAAGGCATCGCTTATGGGGCATATATTATGTTCTTAGGCTGATATTTAACTACTGTTAGTGTATAAATGAACTGAGACATCCTTCTTGAAAACGGCACATCCCGAATGTTCTAGTTAACACTGGTGTCCCCTTTCTTCCCGATACTACACCCCAGGAAGGAAAACATTCTCTCCACAAACGTCAATAAACTGGTGGTGAGTTCTACCGCCAAAATACTTACAGAATTCAAACAAGACCCTCAGAGCATTAACTTCCCATTGAAAACCACAAGTCCAACAGAACAGCCATTTTTACACCAGTTCAGAAAAGGAACACGTCAACCACTTTATGCCTAAATAAGCACTGTGGAAGCAACAGAATGAGGGCATGGTGCAAAAAACTCCAAGTAACCAGTAGAGCCAGGATGCGCAGAGCGCCAGCCTTGCTCTTCACTCTCACCACACACCTCCTTTCTCTCCAGTTTTGATGGGGTCTTTGCTGCTTTCAAGTTTCCTTTTTTTTTTTTAATAGCACTGTGTTCTGTCAACTACACTGTAACACTTTAGACTGTGAAGCCATCCACTGATACAGCCAATAAGATCTGAGACGGCAATCCTGACACTTCCCTGCAGGATGCAGGTAGCTGAAGAGCATAATTTATAATTTTTTAAGCCGTTTATAGCCCCACTCCTGTCAGCGAGGCTTGCTGTGTTGCTATGATGCTGAGCAGGTTTCAGTAGAGCTTCCAGACTAAGCTGGACTAGGAAGAAAGGCCAGGCAATCTACTTCTGAGAATCAGCCAATGAAAACCCTATGGATCACAACGGTCCTATATGCAACCGGTTATGCGGCTGGCGCAGGATCAGGCAGTGTTTCATTCCACTGTGCATGGGACAGACTATCACCCGCAGCCAACTACAGCCCTTAACAAGTGTTATTGACTAACTAGCAACCCCCACCACCCCCGTTTTCGCGAGGAGTAAGAAGTACAGCCAGAATGCTTCTTAAAAGCGAGGATGGCGAGACTTTGTCTGGCGTACTTTGGACATGTTATCAGTCCCTGGAGAAGGACATCATGCTTGGTAAAGTGGAGGGTCAGCAAAAAAGAGGAAGACCCTCAACGAGATGGACTGACCGTGTCTGCAATATGGGCTCAAGCACAGTAAAAATTGTGAGGATGGCCCAGGACCGGGCAGTGTTTGGTTCTGTTGTACACGGGGTCACTATGAGTCGAAACTGACTCCACCACACCTAACAACAACAACAAAGACATACTGGCTACACCCCAAATGCTTACAGTTGAGCTGTAATGTTTTGAGTAATGCTCCTAATGATGCTGATTCAACCACTGCTCTTCTAAAGATAAAAGGATCCACTCCTCACTCTTGAGCCAAAGGTCCGGGTGATCATCCTTCCCCCGCTTTCATAGCACAGCTCCCCCTCTCAGATTTCTCTGCATTTTAAGTCCCTCGTGGTACACTGGAGCCCTGGGGGCGCAGTGGTTAAGAGCTCGGCTGCTACTCAAAAGGTGTGCGGTTCGAATCCACCAGCCGCTCCTTGGAAGCCCTATGGGGCAGCTCTCCTCTGTCTATAGGCTCGCTAGGAGTCGGAATGGACTGACGGCAGTGGGTTTGGCTTTTGGCAGTCCTAAGGGAACCCCCTCCCTCCGAGCCGCCCAGGTGCGGCACACCTGGGAAGACGGCGACCCCATGCCCCCCGCCCGCCCGGACTGACAGCGGAGCAGGATGCAGTCGGGGTCCTCCTGGCTCGTCACCCAGCTCAGCGAGTCGCCCAGCGGCCGGCGGCAGCCGGAGCACAGGAACACCAGCGGCCGCTCCTCCTCCGCGGCCTCCCCGCGCCACGTCTCCTCGGCGCCGGCCGCCGGCGCGCTCCAGCTCCCGGAGCTCCACATGCTCGCCCACTGCTGCAGCAGCTGTTGGCGGCTCGAGTCTTCGGAAAGCCGCCTGCCCAGCAGGGAGGAGTCGCTCCACTTGCCCTGGTCACACGCACAGCTAACAGAGGAGCATCTTTTGCAACAATACAGTGACGAGGTACCCGCCATGACCTACAAATTGCCCGCGCCCTAGAGCACCACGGGAAAAGCGACGCTGCGCATGCGCGGGGCGGGGCGAAGCGGTCCAGATCGAGGCCTGAGGGGCGGGGTCTGAGGGACGAAGTCCGGCGGGCAGGGGGCTCGTGCGCATGCTCACTGCGGGCTCGGCGCGGCCGGCGATCACTGCGCTTGCGTCAAGATTTCCATCCTTAAGAAAGAAGGAGCCCTGGTGGTGCAGTAGTTAAAGTGCTCGGCTGCCAACCCGGAGGTCAGCAGTTTGAACCCACTAGCCACAAAGATGTGGCAGTCTGTTTCCGTAAAAATTACAGCTTTGGGAACCCTATGGGGCAGTTCTCTGTCTTACAGGGTCGCTATGAGTTGCAATCGACTCCACAGCAGTGGGTTTGGCTTGGTTTGGTTTGCGTTACGAACAAATTCTAGGGTTTGGCAAAGACTGGAGGAGCCCCCGAGACTGGCCCTAAGACACCCTTCTGAACTGGAACTGCAGCCATTCCCAGAGATCACCTCCCAGCCAAACCACAGACCGGCCAGTGAAATAAACAGTAACATCCGAGAGAAACATGCTCCTTAGAACAATCAATTATACGAGATCAAAAGGGCAACATTTGCCCAAAAGCAAAGATAAGAAGCCCGGAAGGGGTAGAAAATCAGGACGAAAGGAAACGGGGAACCCAGGGTGGAAATGAGGAGACTGCAACCAACGTCATGGAACACTGTGTACAAACTATCCAATGGGAAACTAGTTTGCTCTGTAAACTTTCACCTAAAGCTCAATAAAATTAAAAAAAAAAAAAAAGAGGAAGAAGAAGTTGCCGGAATGCTAGTCTGCATTGAGAAGGACGTTCAGCTACTTACTTGG
Organism: Trichechus manatus latirostris; assembly: GCF_000243295.1. Taxonomy (NCBI): domain Eukaryota; kingdom Metazoa; phylum Chordata; class Mammalia; order Sirenia; family Trichechidae; genus Trichechus; species Trichechus manatus. The sequence goes on from NW_004444113.1 coordinate 1,471,598, forward strand.
GGGAGTGTTAGAGGGTAGCATTGTTGAAAAAGTATACAGACCTCAGACTAAATTACCAGCCGCTCACCTAGACCTTCACAATTGTTGGTCTTGTTGTTAGCTGTTAGCTGCCTTTGAGTCGCCCCCAACTCACGGCAATCTCATGCACAACAGAAAAAAATGCTGCCCAGTCCCGCTCCATCCCCACTGACTGTTGTGATCCATAGGGATTTCATTGGCTAATTTTTGGAAGCATATTGCCAGGCCTTTCTTCCTAGTCTATCTTAGTCTGGAAGCTCCGCTGAAACCTATCCACCATTGGTGACACTGCTGGTTTTTGTAAATACCAGTTCCATAGCTCCCATCATCACAGCAACACACAAGCCATCACAGTACAGCAAAGTAACAAATGGGTGGTAGTCTAAAGGGATAGTGGGAAGCAAAAAATAAAATCATGGCCCATTTGTATTACATCCTGTGGTCTTTATTGCTCAATCTATCAGTTACTCAGATTAATTGATTCAACCCTCATTTCTGGCTTCCTTCAAAGTCTTAGAGTAAATAACAAATAAATGTTAGTCAATTTAATATCAGAGTCCCTGGGCACAAATGGTTAAATGCTCGACTACTAGCTGAAAGTTTGGCAGTATGAACCCCCTCAGAGGTGCCTCGGAAGACAGGCCTGGCGATTTGCTTCCTAAAGTTCGCAGCCTTGAAAACTCTGTGGAGCTATTGCACTCTACACACACGGGCTCACCGTGAGTCAGCGTGGACTCAAGAGCAACTGAGAACAACAACAATTTAATATCAACGGCCAGCGCCAGGAGAGAGGGAACAAGAAGGGGACAGAGGTCACAAGAAGAGCAGAAAATGAACGAGACCCTAATCATGTTGCTGGGCAAATCAGGGCTTTTTAAAAGTGCTTTGGCAATCGAGGAAAATCGCCAGTTAGTGGCTCTTGATCACGATTGATTGGGGACTAGATTTTAATTGCATGCATTTCCTTAGACTTACACATAAGAAAGAAGGTAGGATGTGATTATGGCCGCGGCAGTCAGTCTGCTGACCCCTTGAGGATTCAGAGAGCTGATTGCAACTGCATTTGAGGACCATTGGGCATTGCACAGAGGATCCTACACGTAGATATATTTTTAAGAGCCAAATGGCACCCAAGGCTGCCTTCCCCGACCAGTTGACAGCTAGAGAATGTCATGCTGTGCATTCAGCCCCCAGGGACTCCTGCCACAACCAGGGCCCTCCTCAGGGGCAGCAAGGGTGCTGTGGGAAAAGAGTGGTTGGATGTTTATACCTGGGTTCCCGGGTGAAACAATGACTACGGGAATAGGCCTCACCCTCTAAAATACCCTCAGAGCAGGATGTTCTTTTAATCGTCAGTTTCCCTCTCCTATTTAATGTATCTTCCTTATTCATTGTCCAGCTTTCACATGCACGTGAGAAGACTGAAAACACAATGGCCTGGGTCAGGCCCACCTTAGTCCTCAAAGTGACATCTTTGCGTTTTAACACCTTAAAGAGGTCTTTTGCAGCAGATTTGCCCAATGCAATGAGTCATTTGATTTCTTGACTGCTGCTTCCACGGGTGCTGATTGTGGATCCAAGTAAAATGCAATCCTTGACAATTTCAATCTATTCTCTGTTTATCATGATGTTGCTTATAGGTCTAGTGGTGAGGATTTTTGTTTTGTTTATGTTGAGGTGTCATCCGTACTGAAGGCTGTGGTCTTTGATCTTCACCAGTAGGTGATTCCAGGTCCTCTTCACTTTCAGGGAACAAGGTTGTCTCATTTGCACATCACAGGTTGTTAATGAGTCTTCCTCCAATCCTGATGCCACGTTCTTCTTCATATACTCCAGTTTCTCGGGTTATTTGCTCAGCATACAGATTGAATAGGTATGGTGAAAGGATACAACCCTGACACACGCCTTTCCTGACTTTAAACCACACAGTATCCCCTTGTTCTGTTTGACCGACTGCCTCTTGGTCTATGTACGGGTTCCTCATAAGCACAATTCTTCACAATGTTATCCATAATTTGTTAGGATCCACACAATTGAATGCCCTTGCATAGTCAATAAAACCCAGGTAAATATCTTTCTGGTATTCTCTGCTTTCAGCCAGGATCCAGCTGACATCGGTAATGATATCCCTCATTCCACATCCTCTTTCTGAATCCAACTTGAATTTCTGGTAGTTCCCTGTCGATGTACTGCTGCAACCGCTTTTGAATGATCTTCAGCAAAATTTTACTTGTTAGGCATCTGGAGGAATCTCCAGAATAAATTGTTAAGTGAAGAAAACAAGAGGAAAAAGTAGAAGTCTATATATGTATATAGTTTGCTACTACACATATACAAAAAAGGAGAGGCAGAAGGTATGCATATACGTGTGTATTACTTATATTTGTAAAAATTGAAGGATAAACCAAAAACTTTTTTAAAGTGTTTATTTAAGGGGAGAGAGCAGGAAAAGAAGAGAGGAAGAGAAGTTAGAGATCTATAAATATGTCTCATTTTGTATATTTGAACTTGGAATCATGTAAATATTTTTCATAATTATAAAACAAAACTAAATTTTAAAAAATCCTTAAATATCAAAATATTGTCTGTATCTAGTGGGTGGCATATCCCAGACAGAACGATGTCAAGTGGCTCTAAAACATAATCTTGACTATACATATCCGGTGGAATATACCCTAAGGACCCCCTCCCCCCAAAAAAAAAACTGCCAAAAAGAAAAAAAAGATCTTAAACCATCTTCAGTAATCATATTGTCATTGTTGATATTGATATTGTTATTTTAAAGCTGTGTGTGTGTGTTTATTTTATACTGAGTAATTGTGTTAGTATCACTGAGAATGGAATTTTAAGTATTGGTGAAAAGAGATACAAATAAGAAAGACAGCCCGTTGCCATCGAGTCAATTCTGACTCACAGCAACCCTATAGGACACAGTAGAACTGCCCGATAGCGTTTCCAAGGTTGTAAATCTTAATGGAAGCAGACCCCCACATCTTTCTCCCTCAGAGCAGACAGGAAAGATAAGGTTGAATAAAAACTCTGTGGTTGTGATTTTGAATTGGAAGTATCAGCATGAACTTCTGTTTTGTATCTTAAAGATACATGTATATATTTCCTAGCTCTCTACATTGAATAGACCTAAACATTGTAACCGACCCAGTAGCAATAAGCACCTGAGCACCCAGCTGTGATGGTGAGGACTGTGGGGATGGTACAAGACTGGGTAGCATTTCGTTCTGTTATAGGTGGGGTCGCAAAGAGTCAGAGCTGACTCCATGGCAACTCACAACAAGATGGCACCCAGCTGTGAGCTCTAAATACCATTTCCCGCTAAAAGGAACCAGGGCTCCTTGGAGAGATGGTTGAGAAATAGCCTGGGGCAAGAAAGGCACAAAATGAGCCTGGAACATCTTGTCATTCCAGGAAACCATTCAAGAACCATTAATGTACCTGCGGTGGTTCATTTTATATATCAGCTGGGCTAGGTTCCTAATTGTTTGGTAAAACACTAGTCTAGTTGCTGTTATGAAGTAGTTACGTGTGATTGAATCAGTTGGCCTTAAGGAAAGCAGATTATCCTCCATAAGGTGGGTGAGCTTCACCCAATCATTGAAGCCCTTGAGAGCAAAAAGGGAATTTTCACTAGTGTAGTCTGCTTCCAGAGCTCCTTCGCTCTTCTCTTGCCATTGTTTCACTTACGGATTTGGGGACATAAGACTGAGGAATTGCCGTCCTGTCACCTGACATACAGATTTGGGACTTACCAGTCCCCCACAATCACATGAGTCAATTTCTTAAAATTAATACCTCTCTCTCTCTTTCAAAAACCCACTGCCGTCGAGTCACTTCCAACTGATAGTGACCCTATAGGACAAAGTAGAACTGCCTCACAGGGTTTCCAAGGCTGTAAATCTTTATGAAAGTAGACTGCCACAGCTTTCTCCCATCTCTCTCTCTCTATATATATATATACGTATGTATATATAATATATACGTAATATATAATGTATATATATTCATCACCGGTTCTGTTTCTCTAGAGAACCCTAAGACAGTACTTAGCATGAAGAGGACCTCATGGCAATCTGAGCATCAGTAAAGATAATAACTGCAATGGATTGAAACACATCAAATGGTTTTAAATTCACAAGTTCATAATGATTAAAAAAAAAAAACTCTCATTGCTACTGCTGGAGATTGCTAGAAAATCAAATCATTATATTTTGAAAACTGGCCAAAAAAAAAAAGAATAAATCAAGCATTTATACCATCTTTTCTTGTATGAACTCTACCCCCAGGTAATCAAATAGTTCATGAGGGAAAGATGTTTCTTTTTAGAAGGATAGCAGCTAATGAATGAAGAGAAGTGGTGGAATAAGAATTTCACCATTTTTGCAACCCTCAGTGAATTCAAGGATCTCATCCATGGTCATCAGTGGCTGGTCACCGCATGAAAGGAAAGACATCCAGAACGTATGTGCCATCAGAGGAAGGACATCACCACCTAGGAAGTCTTCTTTCAAAAAATAAAAAAATGAACTTAAATCTGATCCAGCCTCCGGATGGAATTCCCTTCCTGGGAAATACAGGGGATAGGGTGACCGGACTACCACCACCATGGGATCCAGCTGACATACTCTTCAGAGCCAACCACCTATTTCTTCAACAGATCCAAGTTTTAAAAAATGAGAGTAGGAGGGGTGGGAAGCCTCTAAAGTTAACAAGACTTAGAATTGTATCAACAAATTGCAACACATGGACTTTATTTGGATCCTGATTTGAACAAATAAACTATTTTTATAAACTGTGAGACAAAAGGAAAATTTGACCACAGGCTGTGTGTTTTGGAAAAATTAAATACTTATGTTTAACTTGTAGTTGGGCAATTGGTATTGTCGAGTTCCTGGGTGGTGCAAACTGTTAATGCACTCAGCTGCTAATCAAAAGGTTGGAGGTTCGAGTGCACCCAGAGGAAGAAAAGCCTGGTGATCTATTTCTGAAAACTCAGCCACTGAAAACCGTATGGAGCACAGTTCCACTCTGACACACGTGGGGTTGCCGTGAGTCTGAGTCAACTCCACAGCAACTGGTTTTTAAGGGTATTGTGGTTTTTCTTTTCGTCTTTTTTCAGACATACATACTGAAATATTTATGGATGAAATGATATCTTTAGAATTTACTTCACAGCAAGCCAGGATGGGGGAGCGTATGGGAGTACAGAAGAAACAAGATGACTTGGTACAGGTGACTTGAAAATTATTGAAGTTACGTGATGGTTACATAGGATTTAATTGTGCTATTGTTAGTGCTTTTTAAAAAAATTGAAATTTTCTATAAAAATTTATGTTTTAAGACTGGATTATGGGACATAAAATGATACTCGCGAACAGTGTGTGCTTCTTAGCTCAGGTGGATACATGAGACTAAATGGGCAGCTTCTGTCCAGAGGCGAGATGAGAAGGCAGAGAAGGTCAGGAGCTGGTTGAATGGACGCGGGAAATCTGGGCGGAAAGGAGGAGTGTGCTGTCACAGTATAGGGAGTGCAACAAGGGTCACAAAACAATGTGTGTGTAAATTTTTGTATGAGAGACTAACTTGAATTGTAAATTTTCACTTAAAGCACAACAATAAAAAAATTATGTTTTAAAAGGACAAATATAATCCTACTTACATGAAATATGTAGACTAGGCAGTGCATAGAGACAACAGTTTATTAGTGGTTTTCAGGGGCCTGGAGGACGGGAGTGGGCAGTTACTGCTCAAGGGCACTGAGTTTCTGCCCTTGGTGATGAGAAACTTCTGGAAATAGGTAGCGGGGAGGGTTGCATAGCATGGTGAATGTGACGTGTGCCACTGAAATATACATTTGAAAACAGTTTAAATGACAAATGCTTTGTTGTATGTATTTTACCTCAATAAAATAAAATGTTTTTAAAAATAGCCATGTGAATTTTGTATTTACTCTGTTATATACCTAGATTTGTTTCAATATTAAAATGTAATTTTTATACCAGAAGTCTTTGATGAAAACAAACACCCCAGAAAGATGTCCTGTGTTTATTCTGAGGATTTGTGTACCCACCATGTCTGCCCCATGTGCTGAGTAATGGCCCCAAATAGATCCTTGTCCTGAGCCCCAAAATCTGTGAATACGTTACCTTATATGGCCCAAACCAAACCCGTTGCCATCAAGTCGATTCTGACTCATAGCGACCCTACAGGACAGAGTAGAACTGCCCCATAGGGTTTCCTAGGAGTGCGTGGTGGATTCGAACTGCCGACCTTTTGGTCAGCAGCCAAACTCTTAACCATTGTGCCACCAGGGCTCCATGGGCAGCCTCTGGATGCTGGAAAAGCAAAGGAAACATATTGTCCTCTAGAGCATCCAGAGGAGCTAGCCCTGCTGACATCCTAACTTTAGCCTGGTAACACTCATTTCAGACTTCCGACCTCCAGGACTGTAAGAGAATAAATCTGTGTTGTCTTAAGCCACCAAGTTCACAGTAATTTCTTACAGCAGCTACAGGAAAATAATACACCCCAGTTTGCAAATCCCAGCAGGACTGGAATGAGAGTGGCTTGGAGGCTGCCCTGCCTGCTGTACCTTTGGCTGGAAACCAGGGCTCACAATACCTGAGGCCCACCAACCAGTTGTCATTGAGTCAACTCGGACTCATGGGCAACCCCACGTGCTGCAAATGGTTAAGCGCTTGGCCGCTGTCTTACTTATCTAGTGCTGTAGTAACAGAAATACCACAAGTGGATGGCTTTAACAAACAGTTTATTCTCTCAGAGTCTAGGAGGCTAAAATTTCAAGTTCAGGGCACCAGCTCTAAGGGTAGCTTTCTCTCTCTGTCGATTCTGGGGAAAGGTCCTTGTCATCAATCTTCCTCTGGTCTAGGAGCTTCTCAGCACAGGAACCCCGGGTCCAAAGGATGCACTCTGCTCCAGGCACTGCTTTCTTGGTGGCATGAGGTCCCTCTGCTCTCTGCTTGATTTTCTCTTTTATATCTCAAAAGAGATTGACTCAAGACACAACTAATCTTGTAGATTGAGTCCTGCCTCATTAACATAACTGCCTCTATTCCTGCCTGATTAACATTATAGAGGTAGGATTTACAACATATAGGAAAATCACATCAGATGACAAAAAGGTGGACAATCATACAATACTGGGAATCATGGTCTGGCCAAGTTGACATAAATTTTAGGGGGGCACAATTCAATCCATGACAGTTGCTGACCAAAAGGTTGGAGGTTCAAGTTCAACCAGAGGTGCCTCAGAAGAAAGGTCTAGTGATCTACTTAAAAAAAAAAATCAGCCATTGAAAACCCTGTGGAGCACAGTTTTACTCTGATACACATGGGGGCAGCATGGGTTAGAGTCAACTGGATGGCAGCTGGCTCACCTGAAGCATAGTATTGTGAGAATTACGTAAAGCATCTGTCTTAGGTTGGGTTTTCTAGAGAAGCAAAACCAGTGCAGCATATGAATATATATAAAACCCATTGCCATCGAGTCAATTCCCACTCATAGCGATCCTATAGGACAGAGTAGAACAGCCCCGCAGGATTTCCAAGGAGCAGCTGGTGAATTCGAACTGCCGACCTTTTGGTTAGCAGCCTCTTAACCCCTATACCACTAGGGCTCCTAAATATATATATAGAGAGAGATTTATATACAGGAAACGGATCACTTGGTTGTAGAGGCTGGAAAGCCCCAGTCTGTGGATCAGGCTGGAAGCTTCCCCTAACTCACGTAGCTGCGGATGCTGGCCAATCCAAGATCGGCAGGTCAGACAGCAGGCCTCTGGATCACGAGCTATGGAGGTGGACGAATCCCAAGATCAGCAGGTAAGCTGCCTGCTCAAGTCCCAAGAACCAGAGGTCAGATGAACAAGAGCCAGCTGCAGGATCCAGAGCAAGCAAACGCCAACGAGCCTTGCCAGAATGTCCACTATATTGGAAGCAGGCCACACCCCCAAGGTAACTCCCTTTCAACTGACTGGCTGCTCGTAACAGATCTCATCACGGAGGTGATCACATTATTTAAAAGCTGTCAAACTACATCATAACTGCCAAACCACTGAGGATCATGGCCCAGCCCAGTTGACACACAGCCTCAAGCATCTCAGGGCCCTACACAATCTCTGGCTGAGGCAATCGATCAATACGTGTTTGTTTCCCTCCCTTTCTCAGTCCCTTCCCTCTACCTCCTCTTCTGTCCTCAGTCTGTAGTGACGATGACAGGTGATGAGTGCACACATTTTCCTTAAGATAAAACAGCCTAGAAAAACAACGTCACCTTCAAGCTTTGGCTTATAAATTAAAGAGGGAAGAAAAACAATGCCAGCAGTCAAGGCCTCTGAGGTATTTGTTAATATAAATATGTCATTATTATCTCAGAAAGCTGTCCTTGACAAAAGTAGTAGTTCTTACTAACATGAAAAGGAGAAATTTTTATTAAATCTGTTTTTCTACCAGGGCGCCTTCATGGAGGTTTTAAAGTCAAGATTAGTACCAGATCAGTACATTCACTTTAAGAATCAGCATGTGGTCAAGTCGAAGTGAAAATTCCACACTAAGAGAATTAAATTATCTTCAGTTGGAAAATATAGCAAGGAAGAAGGAAGGCAGGAGAAAAGGAAGAAGGAAAAGGTAAATTTATCTATGATTCCTCAATTAAAAAAAAGTCATATGAAGATGTGAAAATCTTCCCCTAAGTGCCACCCAACCTCCCAACTTCAATCCACAGACTTAACTATCATTTCCATAAACGTGATGGCTTTAGGAAAGCCAATAAACTTCTGAGGTCACTGGGTAGTCAAGTAGTTTGCATTCAGCTACTAACCTAAAGATTGGTGATTTGAACACGCCCAGAAGTGCCACAGAAGAAAAGCCTGGAAATCTGCTCCTGTAAAGATTACAGCCAAAAAATTCTATGCAGAAGTTCTACTCTGTAGCATATGGGGTGACCATACGTCAGAATCGACTTGACGGCAACGGGTTTGGCTTTGTTATAAACTTCTGAAACCCTGCACTTGAGCAGTGCCCCCCAGAGATCTTTGAGTTATACATACCTTTAGAGTTAAGTCCAAGACACAGAGCTTTATTATTCTTTTTCTGCGAGAGAAACCATGGATAAATGGAGCTCAAAGGTTGCTGGGAAGGATGACAAATTTGTATAAGGGTAGCACGGTTCATACAGGCACAGCAACAGAGATCCTTGGTCCTTCTTGCTGAGATTCCAAGATTCGGGAGATACGGGGAAACTGAAGGGGACTGCAATGACCCAGACCAAGACCCAGGGTCACGGCAAGGCAATAATTCCTAAAATTCAAACCCCCAAGCAGTGGACAGAGACAAGGCTGGGGGCTGGCTTCTGCACGCAGTGGGGGTCTTGAGAAGCATCCGTTGTTCTGGGTCTATGATGACTGTCTTGGTTACCTAATACTGTTTGTAACAAAAACACGACGAGCGGGTGGCTTCAAAGAACTGACATTGATTTTCTCACAGTTCTGAAGGCTGAAAGTCCAAATCAGGGTCTCCGCCCTGTCCATTCCCTCCTTGTCAGTAGCCCTGGCTGTTCCTTGGTTCCTTGGTGTTCCTCGTAAGTAATCGCACATGTCTCTGTGTCTGTGCTATCCTTTCCTTTATATAACTCAGAAGCGGTTAGGTTTGGGATCCACCCTACACTGACGAAGTACATTACACTAGATTGCATTATGGAAAGTAATTGCATTGTGTTACATTAGATTACATCCACGGGTATAGGGGTTAGAATTCGAACACATATTTTGGGAGATCACAAGTCAATCCACGACAATGAGGGAGACGGGAACCTCTCCTGACCCAGGAATCCCGGTGTCAGTTGTTCCCTGGGGGCTTTCTGGCCAGGTGAGGGGTATCACACCACCAGCTGAAGCAATACGAGGCAGAAGGTGTGGTGGCTCAGGTTGGCCAGGTAGGGCAGCTTCGGACCAGTAACGAGAAGAGGTCTTGAGTCCTCTCTGAGTGTTAGCGTCACACCAGGTATCTGGCTCGACCGACATCAGCCCATGCTTGTCCCATGTCCCAGCTTCACTCTGTAGCAGTAGGCCACAGGAAAGAGAGACATGGTTCTGATTCATCTGTATAGTGATGTCTTTGGGGCCCTGTCCTGTAACACCCTAAAGATGAATTACATTCGCAAAGAGAAATTCCCTAAAACAAAACCGGTTGTCATCAAGTTGACCCCAACTCATGGCAGCCCCATGTGTGTCAGAGTAGAACTGTGCTCCACAGGGTTTTCAAAGGCTGATTTTTCAGAAGTAGATAGCCAGGCCTTTCTTCAAAGGCATCTGTGGGTGAACTTGAACTTCCAACCTTTCGGTTAGCAGCCGAGTGTGTTAACCATTTGCACCACCAAAAGACTACAAAATTCCCATGTAATTCCCTTAAAAAGAGACAATTGACTCAAGTTTCTTTGAAACCAGCCTTTTTTTTAAAGCAGTGTTTATTTACAAATCTTTTTTAAGGTAAAATTTGCATACAGTGGAAAGCACAAATCCTAAGTGTGCAATTTGATGAGTTTTAAAAAATGCATACACCCACACAATTCACACCTATACTGAAATATAAGCCCTGGTGGTGCAATGGTTAACAGCTCAGCAGCTAACCAAAAAGTTGGCAGTTCAAATCCACCAGCCACTCCTTGTAAACCTTATGAGGCTGTTCTACTCCGTCCTATAGGGTCGCTAGGAGCCGGAATCAACTTGATGGCATCGGGTTCTTTTGGGTTGTATGTTGATATAGAACATTTCTATTACCCTAGAAAATTCCTCTTTGCCCCTTTCCAAGTTAATCTCCCCCATTCCCAGAGGCAACTACTTTTCTGATTTTTTTTTTCAGTTTTGTCTGTTAGAATTCCACCTGCAGGTACTCATACCGTGTAAGATCATCTGTGTCCGCTTCTTTCTTTCAAAGTCGTTGTACCGTTTCGTGAGGTATGAAACTCACAGCTGTTCATTAATTCCCTGACATTGTCTGTCTCTCTCGTTGCTGTTCCTTTTCTGTTAGATGTTGAGCGAGGTGGCTCCTGGTTTTCTCTGCATTTCCCTGACTACTAACGACGTTAAGCACTTTTTCATGTGCTTATTAGCTATTGGCATCTTTCTTTGTTAAGTGTCTGTTCACGCCTGTTGCCTATTTTTTACTTGGGTTGTTTGTTTTTTTATTATTGAGTTGTATATGCTGCATACAAGTTCTTTATCTGATGTATAATTAGTAAATGTTTTCTTCCAGTCTGTTACTTGCCTATTCCTTTTTTTAAAAATTTTTTTAATTTTTTTCCCATACAAAAATTTATCATACTGTTATGTGACCCTAATTGCACTCCCCATACTGTGACAGCACACTCCTCTTTTCCACCCCTGATTCTCCATGTCCATTCAACCAGCTCCTAACCCTCTGCCTTCCCATCTCACCTCTGGACAGAAGCTGTCCAGTTAGTCTCTTGTATCTACTTGAGCTAAGAGGCACACTCCTCACAAGTATTGCTTCATGTCCCACAGTCCAGTCCAACCTATTGCTTTTCTTAATGGCCTCTTTTGATGAGAGATGTTTTACATTTCAGTGCAATATAATTTATCATTTTTTTTAAGTTTATATTTTTAAGAAGCTGCTAGGATTATGGTTGGTATTGCATTTAATTTATAGACCAATTTTGGGTAAATTGCCATCTTAATAACACTGAATTTTTCAGTCCGTGAGCATGATACGTTTCTCTGTGTTTCAGGTCTTCTTCGATTTCCCTCAGTAATATTTTGCAGCCTTCAGAGTTGCATGTTTTTGCTTATTGTATTCCTATGTATTTTACGTTTTTCTGACACTAGCAGCGAAACATTTATAATAGTGTCACAAACATAAATTACATTTGAAAAAAATGTGTAGTCTACAGTTGTTGGATATAGTGTTCTATATAAGGAATTAGATGTAGATGTTGACAATCTTGTTTACATCTTTTTGGATTTTTTCTACAGTTGTTCTATCAACCACTGACAGAGTGATGTTAAAAACCTCTAACTTGGATTGTAGATTTGTTTTTCTTCTTTGAATTCATGTATTTTGAAACTCTGCTATTAAGCACATACAAAGTTTTTTATTATTACACTTTCCTTATGGATTGAACTTTCTCAGTAATACGACGTGTCTAGCTGTGGTTGTCTTTCTATTTATTCCCTTTTGGGTTTGTCAAGCATCTCAGATCCTTAAATTTATTGGGATTTGGGGGATTTTCAGCCATTATCTCTTAAAAAAAATTTGTTTTTCTGTCGCATTCTCCTTTTCCTTCCCTTTCCATTCCACTTACACATATGTAAGGCTACTTGATATTATCCCGCATATCGCGGAGTCTTTGTCTATTTTTGAAATCTCTTTTCTCTTTGTTTTTCAGATTGGGTAATTTCTAATTGCCTCTTCTCAAGTATCCCAAGCCTTCTCTAATATTATGTTAATCCCACCCAGTAAATTTTTCATCACGAAGTTCTACTTTTCAGGCCTAGACTTTCTATTTGGTTCTTTTCTGTCGTTTCTTTGCTCAGATTCTGCATTTGTTCACTGATTTCACATATTTTCTTTTAAGTCTTTGAATGTGTCTATAATGTTTTCTTTAACATCTTTGTCTGCCAATTCCAACATCTGAGTCATTTCAGAGTTGGTTTTTCTTGACTTCTTTTTCTCTAAACTGTAGTTCTTAGCTCCCGTGGAGTCAGCCCGGGACTCACGGCGACCCCAGGCACAACAGAACGCTGCCCGCTCCTACGCCATCCCCATGATTGGCTGTGGATTGGATTGTTGAGCTCCACAGTGTTTTCACTGGTTGATTTTCAGAGGTGGATCATGAGGGCTCTATTCCTAGTCCATCTTAGTCTGGAAGCTCTGCTGAAACCTGTTAAGCATCATAGCAACATGTAAGCCTCCACTGAGAGATGAGTGATGGCTAACCAAGAGATGCAGTGATCAGGAATTGAACCTGGGTCTCCCACATGGAAGGCAAGAACTCTACCATTGAACCACCAATACCACACACTTTCTCTAAACCAGAGGTCACACTTTCCTGTGTCTTTTGATTTCTAGTGATTTTTTATTGTATACTGGACATTGTGGATGATATGTTGTAGAGACTCTGGACTCTATTATCATCCTCTAAGTGGTGGATTTTGACACAGCAGTTAGTTAACTTTACTGGATTCAAATTCCAGGCTCCATCTCCCCTGCATCAGGCAGCAGCTGAAACCCCCCTTCAGTTGTGATTTTCTACTAGGCTCCTCAAAATCTCACACCCTGCCCCCCCTCCAAATATACAGCTCAGCAGTCAGTCAGCCAAGGATATTTTTCAACTTTCTATTTTGACATAATGGAAGACTTAAAGAAAACTTGTACAAAATGGTACAGAAAGTTCCCAACTGTTGTTTACATAACCATACTACAATTATCAAAATCAAGAAATTAACATTGGCAGAATATCATTAACTATAGATTTTATTCCGATTTCACCAGTTTTTCCACTAATGTCCTTTATCGGGGGGGCTCCAGGATCCAATCCAGACTGCTATGCTGTATTAGTTATGTCTCTTCAGTCTGCACCAATCTGTGACGCTTCCTCAGTCTCTCCTTGCCGTCCATGACCTTGGCCCTTTTGAAGAATACTGGCTGGCTATTTGGTATAATGCTCCTTGATCTGGGTTTTCCGGATAATTTATTGATCGAGGTTATGCACTTTGACAAGCGTGCCACGGAGGTGATGTTGTTCTCAGTACAGGGGTACATGATGTTAACCTTGATCACTCGGTTAAGGTGGTATCTGCTGGCTTTCTTCACTGTAAGCTTATTATTTTTCTCTGTGTAATTAATAAATTACTTGGCAGAGCTACTTTCAGACTATGCAAATATTGTTTCTCTTCAACTCTCACTCACTAATTTTAGCCTCCATCGGTGGATCTTGCCTGCCAATAATTACTGTTGTGGTCTTTTAATGGTGATTTTTCTATTTCTGTCCTTCCAATTAATTGGACTTTTTCTGTAAAGAGCCTTCCTTTCTCTCTCGTTTAGTTATTAATCAATTATTTATTGATATCATTATGGACTCATGGATATTTACTTTATTTATGGTACTATCGTTATAACCCATTGCTGACGAGTTGGTTCTGACTCACAGCAACCCTATAAGACAGAGTACAACTGCTCCATAGGGTTTCCAAGGAGCAGCTGGTGGATTCGAATTGCTGACCTTTTGGTTAGTAGCCAAGTGCTTAACCGCTGTACCACCAGGGCTCCTAGTATTGTTATATATATATTTTTATTTTTGCTCAGCTTGCTCCAGGTTTGGCTATTAGGATCTCTTTCAGGTTGCTTCTGCACCTTAGGCAAGGACTTGAGCGGTGTTTACACCCAGATTTGGGGGCTTGCTCTTCTGTGACCCTTCCCCCTCCAGAACTCCCCTCCCTCCATTTTCCAGTTATTCTGTTGCCCCAAACTCTGTCCCCTGACTCCTCAAGCCAATACAAATTGTTTTTTCTGCTTGAGTTCAAACTGTTTCACGCTATGCGGGCTGTTGCTTCCTTACCCAGATTTTCTGATTGTTACCTGTGGGTGGAGCATCTCATACAAGCTGCTCCACTATTACTGAAATTTTACTGGTTTTTTTTTTAAAAGTTTTTTTTTTGATTTGTGGTAAAAATATACATAACAAAAACATTTGCCAATTTAAACATTTTACCTGCACAATTCAGTGACACTGAGCCTTTGCCAAATTATTCCACCACTCTGAACAGAAGGTCAGTGCCCCCTAAGCAAAGACTCTCCCTTTCCCCTTCCTCCCACCCCTGTTAATCACTATAAGCTTTGGTTTCTAAATAGTTGCCATGTCGTCTAAGTGAGATCATCCAGGATTCGTCCTTTGGGGAATGGCTCCTTTCACTCAGCGTGATGTTTTCAAGGTTCTTCATGTGGCAGTGTCAGGATGCCATTTCTCCTCATGGCTGAGTAATGTTCCGTCGTAGGTATTCACCCCATTTTGTTCCTCCACTCATCTGCTGATGGACACTTACATTCTTTCTTTCCTTTGGCTGTTGTGATAATGCTGCAGGGAACACTCATGTACAAGTACCTGTTTTTGTTCCTGCTTTCAATTCTGTTGGGTACACAGGAGAGGGATGCTGGGTCATACGGTAGTTCTATGCTTAACTTTTTTTTTTCTTTTGATCATTGCTTATCTTTTCTTTTAATTGTTTTAATTGTGCATTAGGTGAAAGTTTACAGAGCAAATTAGTTTCCCATTCGAGAGTTTGTACCTAACGTGTTCTATGACCTTGGTTTCACTCCCCACAATGTGTCAGTACTCTCCCCATTTCTGCCCTGGGTTCCCCGTTTCCTTTCGTCCTGATTTGCTATCACCTCTGGGCTTCTCATCTTTGCTTTGGGGCAAAGGTCGCCCTTTTGATGTCGTATAATTGATTGTTCTAAGGAGCATGTTCTTCTCGGGTGTTATGGTTTATTTTGTGGGCCTATGTTTCACTTTATGAGAACAATCAAATTGTTTTCAGAGTGGCTATACAGTTTCCAGTCCTACTGGCAATGGATGAGGGTTCCAATTTCTTCACATCCTTGCCAACACCTGTTATTTTCCTTTTTTTAAAAAAAATTTTTAATCATAGCCATTCTCATGGCGGTGAGGTGGTATCTCATTGTGGTGATTGGATTTTAATTTTATAATTTCGTATATAAAGAACATGGATTAGTTGAAAGTTAAATAATTCTTTGCAGCTTTAGTATTTCTGGTTGTTAGGAATAAATGTTGTTCATCTGATATGATTGATGCTATCAGCAAATACTGATATTATAACTGCTATGGAAAGCATGGTTTTGTCTTCAAACGCTCAGAAAATTAAGATGTGTACACACATAAATTCAGAAATATGGTCAACCCTTACCAGAAGAGCTAAAATTAAAAGGATTGGCACTATTGAACGTCAGCAAAGATGTGGAGCAATTGGACCTCTCATAATTTATTTTGTGCCATGTAACAAATCACCCCAAAATTAGTGGCTTAAAAGAACAACACTTTAATTAGCTCAAAATCTCATAATTCTGTAGAAGAACAATTTAAGCCAGGCTCAGCTGGGTGTTCTTTGGGTTTTGGCCATGTTCACTCATGAGTCTGCAGTCAGCGGCTGGTCAGCTAGGCAGCTCCGCCCCTCGGGGTTAGCTGGCTGTTGACTGGGCAGCATGTCTCTGTTCATCCAGCAGGCTAGCTTGTGCTTAATCACACAGTGACCAGGCAAGGTTCTGGGAGAGTGGAAGCATTGCAAGGCCCCTTGAGGCCTTGGCTTGAAACTTGTACAACCTCACATGAGCTGTATTGACTAGAGCCAAAATAACTCACAAAGCCATCCAGTGGGTGGCGAAATTCACAGAGTGGACAAATACATGCCACCTTTTAATGTAAGGAGACGGAGAGTCACATTGTAAGAGGCATGTACACAGGGAAGAGAAGAATTTGAGCTATTTTGGCAAATGTAACCCACATATATTGCTTGTAGGAACATAAATTGGTACTGACGCTTTTGAAAAGTGTTTAGCTGTATCTATTAAAGCTAAGTGTACGTATACATTATGCGTACCAATTCCACTCCTGATGTATACCCAAGACAAATCAGTGCTTGGGGACACTGACGACAGGACAAAGAGTGTTCAGAGCCCATTTATTCATAAAAGCTGAAAACTAGAAACAACCCAAATGCTCACCACCAGAAGAATATATAAATTATGGAATATTTGGATAAATTATGGATTGAATTATGTCCCCCCAAAATGTGTATCAGCTTGGTTAGGCCATGATTCCCAGTATTGTATAGTTGTCCACCATTTTGTGATCTGACATGATTATCCTATGCATTGTAAAACCTAACCTCTATGATGTTAATGAGGCAGGATTAGAGGCAGTTAGTTAACGAGGCAGGACTCAATCTACACAGTTAGGTTGTACCTTGAGTCAACCTCTTTTGAGATATAAAAGAGAGAATTGAGCAGAGAGGAGAAGGAGCTCACACCACCAAGAAAGAAGAGCCAGGAGTGGAGCGCGTCCTTTGGAACTGGGGTCCCTGCACTGAGAAGTTCCTAGACCAGGGGAAGATTGATGACAAGGACCTTCCCCCAGAGCTGACAGAGAGAAAGCCTTCCCCTAGAGCTGGCACCCTGAATTCAGATTTCTAGCCTCCTATACTGTGAGAGAATAAATTTCTGTTTGCTAAAGCCATCCACTTGTGGCATTTCTGTTACAGCAGCACTGGATAACTAAGACAATGGGATATCGCGTGCAGAGTAGAACTGCTCCATAGGGTTTCCAAGGCTGTGACCTTCCGGAAGTAGATTCCCAGGCCTAGGTGGATTTGAACTGCCAACCTTTTGGTTAGTAGTCTAGCACTTAATTGTTTGCACCACCTAGGCAGTTGGTAAATATAAGCTACTATTGTTTCCTTCCAGCGAATGTGGCCTTTCATCCTATGTTCTCATTCTTTCCCATTTCTCACCCTCCATCTTGCCCACCTTCTTTTCTGTCTCTACTTTCTCCCTCTCTCTCTTAATTCATTCCATCGTTTTCCATGTACAATGCCAGCTTTGAATGATCCCCTCTCTTCCTTACCTTCAGCTAATCATAGTCTCCAGCTCCCTCTCCACCCTTCTTTAAGAACTTGTAGTAAAAATTTTCTCCAACCTCCAGCTACCATTGCCATCCGCCAGTGTGTGTGCATATGCACACACACGTGTACCTATACACACACACACACACACGTGACTTGCTCAAGCTCTCCAAGCCAATTAGTGGCTCAGCCCAGATTAGAACCCAGGTCAGCCAACTCCCAGTCCAGTGAGCTGTCCTTGGCACCAGGCAGTCTTCGGTGGGAAATGAGTTAGACATGGACATGACTTAAGAAAAGCAATGTATTGCAAAAGGAATATTATATGTTCTTAAGACATAGGCATGTATCTTAAGAACAAGGACTCATTCTCAACTGGGAATTGAAGGTCAAATGAATGAAATAGAATATTGGCAGCAGAGAAATGTGACTAAGCAGAGGTTCAATTTCAAGAGTGACTGAGATTTTGTTGATAAAAAGATAAAGACGTAGGGCCTCTAACTTTTGAAGATTTGTGGGAAAAGCAACAATTATGCTACCAGCTCTACCTTAAGCTGGACAATAGATGTTTTTACAGTTTTAGGCAATTTAACATGTATCTGTCCAATTCACTAGAATTTTTTTCTCTTCTATTCTAATCTTAGAAGGTTGGAGTCAAGGGGATATGGAAAACTGGTGTGTGGAGTAGACCCAGAGGGTGAAAATATCTGAGTCCAGTGTGAAGGCTGGTCCTTCTCTCTGCTAGTCCCAATCCTCCTCCTACTCCGCTTCTTCAAGTTTAAGTTCTGTGTGGTTCAGGACAACTTCCTCCATCCCACCAGGCCTCAGTGCCCACCCCCTTTCTCTCAACTCTAATTATTTGTGTTTGTCTTCAGTCTACCATCTTTTTTTTTTTTTTTAGGAGCCCTGGTTGAGCAATGGTTAAGCGCTGGGCTGCTCTCCAAAAGGTTAGTGGTTCAGCCGCTCTGCTGAAGAAGAGATCTGGCGAGCTGTTCCCGTAAAGAGTATACCCTATGGGACAGTTCTCCTCTGTCACGTGGGGTTGCTGTGAGTTGGAATCAACTTGACAGCACACAACAACAGCTACCTTTAAAAATATTTTAAAATCGAGGTGTAAAAAAATAAATAAGGTGTACAGATGTTAAGTATCCAGCTTGACGGGTATCTCACACGTGCACACATGCGTGTGATCATCACGCACATCAAGATACAGACCATCTTCAGTGTCTCAGCAGGCCCTTCACGCTTCTTCCTCGTCGATACCCCCCTCTCTCCAAACCCCACCCAGAAAGCCACACTTCGGACCTCTATCATCACAGATTAGTTCTGCCTGTTTTTGAACTGGATGTAAGTGGACTCATGCAATGCAGCGTGTACCTTTTTATATCATGCTTTTTTCATTCGCAGCTGCTTACGTCCTGAGTCGGGCTCGCTCCGACGGCAGTGAACGGCAATATCACGGGCAAGGGACTGCTGTAAGTGATTTAAACCCAGAGGCTCTGGGAGACACAGGCTACCGTCGCGCTCACCTCACAGGTGAGGACAGCTACCTGAAAGAGGTTAGGTCGCTGGAACCCAGGCAGTCTAGCTCGAGAATCCACCCTCTTATCCACCACACTCCACTGCCCCTCAGGAAGAACACCTGGGAGACACGCGTACAATGGCTTATAAGGTAACATCTGGAAGCATACAGGTGTGTGCAGGTAGGCGGTCTATCTTTTACAGGGGCCCTTTCACCTCCTCACTTCGGAAACCCAGGAATTCATTCCTCCCTTCTCATCAGCTCAGTCTCCCCAGAATGGCCCCCTCAGGCACAGCAGGCTTGGGAGTACAGGGTCAAAACCAGCAGGGAGCTTAAGTTATCTGGGTTGGCCGTCCACACTGTCAATGACCAGCTTTACTCTGGCAGTGTAGACCTGACTCAAGAACACCAGAAAGTCGGTATTTTTGGGAAAAAGACCCCATAAGTCTCTGCATTTGGGCTCCTAATTCCCAAAGGCTAAATTCTAAGGCTCCTCTCACATTTGGTTTTCAGGTGGTGCAAACAGTGAACGCGCTCAGCTGCTAATGGAAAGGTGGCAGTTCAAGTCCACCCAGAGGCACCTCAGAAGAAAGGCCTGGAGATCTACTTCCAAAATATCAGCCATTGAAAACCCTGTGGAGCACAGTTCCACCCTGACACACACGGGGGCGCTGCGAGTCAGACTCGACCAACGGCCCCTGGTTTTCGTGGTCGCTGTTGGTCTTCGCTGGTCTCACATTTAGCCCCGTTCGTTCCGGACCTCGGGAACCCAGTGCTGTTCTCGATCGCGTCTGTAGATCTTGGGAGGCTGAGTGTGCGACCTGGAGGCAGGCCACACAGAAACCTCATCGACTTGACATCAGCCAAGAGCTGGGTCAACCCTGGGGCCTATTTCCCAAGAGCTCAGCCCCCGTGGGAGCTCAGCCCAGACAAACAGCCCCTTCAGTCTGAACAAATGTGGCCCACGGAGAGTTACTGGAGGCTTAATAGAAGCCAAGAGGCAGCCTCAGTTCTGGGAGGAGGAAAAGGGTCTTTTGGTTTTAATTAATCGGACGTGTGTACCCAAGCGAGGTTACCAAGTTCAGGGCTGACATCACTCAGATATGAAGTCTAAGGCAGTGATGCGCTGGTTGCTTCACAGCCCCAAGAACTGCCTTAATGTAAGTCAAGGGCACTGTCAGGTTTGGGTTGGAGTTTTACCAACTTTTTAACTATTTAAGGCCAAAAAGTTGTTGTCCTTTCTAGCCCTATTCGGCATCTTCTCTTTCAAGGGGGCAGGTATCTGTTTCCGTGCCCAGACCCTTGTCCCTACGCAGAGGGACAGTCCAGAGCTACACGGCAAATGCATTCCACCGCCTTCCAGCTCAGTTTGTTTAGGAGGGTTATCAGTGGAGGGGCAGGGTGGGAGGGTCCCACTGCTGAAGACATCGGGCACACCCCCCTGGCCTGCCTTCCAGCCAAGCAGCTCTGATAGCAGGCAGGCCTTGAGCCTGGAGACCTGCAGACACATTGAATGAGTGCTACGGAAATTGCTTAGGCAATCTGGCAATCTCCTTCCAGGGCTGGGAGATAAGCCCGCCGGCTCCGGCGCTGCCTACATGGCCAACGAGACCAACTCCTCGGCCCCGTCCTACAGCTATGAGTACTACCTGGACTACCTGGACCTCATTCCTGTGGACGAGAAGAAGCTGAGAGCCAACAAGCGTAAGGGCTGAGCTGGGGCAGCCGGCCAGGCAGAGGCGGGGGTGGCCCAAAGGACCGGGCCTGTGGGGCTTTTCACCATTCACTGTGTGTGTATGAATGGGCTGTCTATGTTGTCATTAAATGACAATACTTCTAGATCTGTTGAGATAGTTATATGTGTGTGTGTGTGTGTGTGTGTGTGTGTGTGTGTGTGTGTGTGTGTATCGTTATTAGGTGCTGTCGAGTCCATTCTGACTCATGGCGACCTCATGTGACAGACTAGAACTACCCATAGGGTTTTCTTGGCTGTAATCTTTACTGGAGCAGATTACCAGATCCTTCTCTCATGGAGCTGCTGTGTGGATTTGAACTGCCAACCTTTTTGTTAGCAGCCCAGCGCTTAACCATTTGTGCCCCCAGGTGCCTTTGATATACATACATACATATACACATATATACATACATACACACACACACACACACACACACACACACGTATATATGTATATGGAACCCTGGTGGCACAGTGGTTAAGAACTCAGCTGCTAACCAAAGGTCGGCAGTTTGAATCCACCAGCTGCTCCTTGGAAACCCTATGGGGCAGTTCTACTCTGTCCTAGAGGGTCGCTATGAGTCAGAATAGACTTGATGGCAACGGGTTTGGTTTTTTGTTTTGGGGGTAAAATGTATCTGTTATCCTCTGTGATAAGTTTGGAATTAACCTCCTAAGAAACTAAGACACTTTTGAAGCAGAATATTATTTTAAGACAGATTTCTTGATAGAGTTTCATTTGCCGGACTCCAATCAGCTAGGTGAGTTCCTCCAAATTGCAGATTTTACATTTCCCGTGGTCTGCATGCAGGTTTGTGAGAGAGTTACTTTGTCCACGCCCTAAGTGAGTTTCTATTAAAATACAGATGTTCAATCTTCATTGTCTCAGCTAGACAAGTCAGTGAGAGTGAACATCTTTTGCTCATCGGTCCCCCTCTTTGTCTTTTGGGTAACTTGGCACTTTGTGGACAATCTTCTCTAATCATTCCAGCTACTCAGTCAAGACAGAAAATTAGCCAAGCGTCTTAGTTACCTAGTGCTGCTATAACAGAAATACCACAAGTGGGTGGCTTTAACAAACAGAAATTTATTCTCTCACAGTCAAGAAGGCTAGAAGTCCAAATTCAGAGCACCAGCTCCAGGGAGAAGGCTTTCTTTCTCTGTCGGCTCTGGGGGAAGGTCCTTGTCATCAATCTTCCTCTGGCCTAGGAGCTTCTCAGTGCAGGGACCCAGGGTCCAAAGGACACGCTCTGCTCCTGGCTCTGCTTTCTTGGTGGTATGAGGTCCCCCTGTCTCTCTGCTCGCTTCTCTCTTTTATATCTCAAAAGAGATAGACGTAAAACACAACTTAATCTTGTAGATTGAGTCCTGCCTCATTAACATAACTGCCTCTAATTCTGCCTCATTAACATCACAGAGGCAGGATTTACAACACACAGGAAAACCACATCAGATGACAAAGTGGTGGACAACCACACAACACTGGGGATCATGGCCCAGGCAAGGTGACGCACATTGTTGGGGGACGCAATTCAATCCATAATACCAAGGAAATGAGCACGAGAAACAAAACAAAACAAAATAAAACCCTTGCATATTGGATCTCAGCACTGGAAACCCATGCTCTGTCTATCCCTAAAGAAGTCTTGGGTTACCCTGGACATTTCATTCACCATAATCATATAGCAGGGGCAGCAGTGGTTCAGTGGTAGAATTCTTACCTTCCATGTGGGAGACCCGGGTTCAATTCCTGGCCAATGTATCTCATGCGAAACCACCACCCGTCTGTCAGTGGAGGCTTGCATGTTGCTATGATGCTGAACATATTTCAGCAGAGCTTCCAGACTAAGGTGGACTAGGAAGAAAGGCCTGGCAATCTACTTCCAAAAAATCAGCTAATGAAAACCCTATGGAGCACAACAGTCTGATCCTGTTGTGCACGGGGTCACCGTGAGTTTGGGCTGAATTGACAGTAGCTAACAACAACAATGTAATCACATAGTATGTCTGTCAAAAGTGAATGCAGTCACTAGGAGGACCTGGATCCTTTTCATATGAAAAAGAAAAAAGATAGTCTGTTCTGCACCAGCTCAAAACTCAAAAACATTTGGATGTTATTATTTACTCCAGTGAGCCTGAGCCCTGGCAGAACCCACGGGGACAGTCATCTGGAGTGTCTTGTTAGGTGGTGTTCTGTTTCCAATTTCATTTCATCTTCATTTCATTCCCAAAGGCAAATGCAGGTACCCACCTATGTTTGTGGACGACTTAGATGTTAGAGGTCTTTGACAACCAAAGGGAGAGGCCAGATACTGCGCATCCGGACTCCCTAGATGTCAGGGCTCTTTGACATCCGCAGGAAGAGACCAAACACTGGGTTCCCTGATGCCATTGATGTCGGGGGTCTTTGATGCCCTCAGGGAGAAACAAGTCAATGCCTTCTAGGCCCCCTAGATGTTGGAGGTCTTAGACACCCACAAGGAGAAGCTAGTCACTGGGCCCCCAGACCCTTTAGGTGTCAGAGGTCTTTGATGCCCTCAGGGAGAGGCAAGTGAATGAACCCCCAGAACCCCTAGATGTCTCGCAGGCAGGGGACACACCTCTTACCCTCTCCATACAATGGTGGTCTTGGGGGACCTGGCACACTGTCTAGTGTCTCTAAAGAACGTTCCTTAGAGCCAAGCATCACAAAACCAGTTTTTAAGTCCTCGACGTCTTTGTCTTGGATTTCAGCTGAAGCAGATGGAAAGTATTTGTAATAGATTGAATTGTGTCTCACAAAAAAGTGCGTTGAAGTCCTAACCCCTCGTACCATGAATGGGACCTTGTTTGGAAAGAGGGTCTTTGAAGATGTTTCTAGTTCAGTTAACCTGAGGTCATAATGGAGTAGGGTGAGCCCTAATCCAATATGACTAGAGTCCTTATAAGAAGAGGCACAGAGACAGATGCTGGCAAGACAGCTGTGTGCTGATGACAGAGGCAGATTGGAGTTTTGCTGCAGCCACAAGCCAAGGCGTGCCTGCTGCTACCAGATGCTGGTAGGAGATACTGGCCTGGGGCTGGTTTCCTCTGCTGGGCCAAGAAACAAGGGCACATCCTCCTCTAGTGCCTTGGGAGAGAGCACGGCCATGCTGATGCCCTGGATTCAGCCTTCCAGCCTCTAGAACTCTGAGAGAACACATTTCTGTCGTTTTAAGACATCCGAGGAAATCAGCACCGTGTCCAATTTTAACATCCTGCCTCATATATCAGGAGCCCTGGTGGCGCAGTGGTGAAGCTCTTGGCTGCTAACTGAAAGGTCGGCCGTTCGAACTCATCAATTGCTCCGCGGGAGAAATATGTGGCTGTCTGCTCCTGTAAAGATTACAGCCTTGGAAACCCTACGGTTTACTCTGCCCTACAGGGTCGCTGTGAATCCGAATCCACTCAACAGCAAAGGGGTTTGCTTTTTTTTGTCTCATGTATATATTCAGATAGGATCACATGGAATATGCCATTTTGTACTCTGCTTTTATTTTATGGCAAAAGATCTTTTTATTGTGATAAAACATATATAACGAAACATTTGCCATTTCGACCCTTTGCACGTGTTCAATTTGTGACGTTAATCACGTTCATCATGTTGTACAGCCACCACCACTAGCCATCTCCAAATCACTCCATTCTTACTTGGTTTCCCCGTGTCACTAAATATTCTTCCACAAAAGCTTCGCTCAGAGCTGCATGGTGTTCCAGACATTTTTCTCTCTGAATGTATAGGCTGTCACCAGGATTCTGCTGTTACAAACAATGGCCTCAGGGGTAGAAAAACTTCCTCCACTATTGCTTGTCAAGTGAAGACGTCTGGCCCACTTTTGTTCTCACTATTTGAACTCAAATAAATTTGCTAGAAAGAATTCTTAAATACAAAAACAGAGACTTCCATCACTCACTCTTGGCTCTGCCTTAACCGCTGGCTGCCTCACTCTTGTTTTCTGTGATGATCAGCAACAGGCAGCGTCAGGTGGTCTCTGGGATCCTCTAAAGGTGGGGGAAGGTGAGCCAAGTCCAGGTGATGAGGGACAAAGATCACACTGCAGAAAGCAGGTGTCTTAGTCTAGGTTCTCTACAGGAGCAAAACCAGTGAAACACAGATAGACAGACAGAGAGAGAGATGCTAGATAGAGATGACAGATGAGAGAGAGAAAGAGAGAGAGATAGATAGAAATTTACTTCAAGGAAACGGCTCACACAATTGTAAGGGCTGACAAGTCCCAAATTCGTAGGTCAGGCAGCAGGCTGGAGACCTCTGGAACCAGAGGTCAACTGACAAGAAGAGTGCAGGATCGAGAGAGAACAAGCTTTGCCAGAACATCCACTTACATACTGGAGGCAGGCCACACCCCCAAGGAAACTCCCTTTTCAACTGGCTGGGTGAGCACATCAAATCACATCACGGAAAGTGATTACATTATATTACATTGTGGAAGAGCACCCAGTCCAGTGTCTGCCAAACCACTGAGAATCGTAGCCTAGCCAAGCTGACACATCACATCAACCGTAACAGCAGGTGACCACTCTTGCTAGAAAATTTGACTTTCTTACACCTCTCCAGCTCCTCTCTGCTGGGTTTCCTTCCCATTCAAGCAAATTGAAGAACATCACATCCAAGCTCCTCCAACCCTCTCATTGGCAAGCGGTGCACATCAATGACAGAAACATTCTGAAAATGGATCTGTGAGCCCCGAGTGCTTTAGGGCGAGGACAAAGAAGCCAAGCTCTTGCTCAGATCTTCTCACTAGAAGGTCACCTGGGGCAGCTGGTTGAAATGTGGCAGTCCAGGCTGGTCCAACTCTCATGCTGAGTAGAGAAGAGACAGCAGAAAGAAAAACAGCCAGGCCCAACTCAACCTAACAAGCAGGCGGAGCACCTGGGTGGTATAAACGGTCAATGCACTCTAACAAAAAGGTTGGTGACTGGCACCTCGGAAGAAAGACCTGGTGATCTACTTCCCAAAGATCAGCCATTGCAAACCCTATACAGCACAGTTCTACTCTTGACACGTTTAGGGTTGCCATGAGTCAGAGTTAACTCGACGGTAACTGACAAGCAGGAAGGACTTTAAGATTTTTGTGTTCATGCCCACACACTGGAACAGATTCTGCCATAGTTGGGCAGATAAAGCAAACATCTAGGGATTTATTTATATCTTTATGTCAAGCAACTAGCACTGAGCGGAAGGCTGCGGGCTGCCCATTTCCAGGAACAGCTCAGAATCTAGTGTGTATTTGTCACAGGGAGTTCACAAGGCTTTTTTTCACCCTGTGCTTTTCTGACAAGGCTCTGACTGTTTTTCGGAAAGTCAGAATCCCCCCACCACTGCCAGCAAAGTGGAAAGAGGAAGTCTGTCTCCTTAGGTCCTGAATTGACTAGTTAGATGTTTGTTTGATCCTTCATCTGTCCCCTGTTCAGAGCCTAAGTTTACAAGAGAAACCAGTTGCCATCAAACCGATTCTGACTCATGACGATCCCGCGTGTTCCTGAGTAGAACAGTCCTTCATAGGGTTTTCAAGACTGTGACCTTTTGGAAGCAGATCGCCAGGCTTGTCTTCCGAGGCACCTCTGGGTGGGCTCAAACTGCCAACCTTTTGGTTAGTAGTCAAGCATTTAACTGTTTGCACCACCTGTTTATAAGAAAACCAATCCCATATTCCAATGTTACAGTGGCAGTACAGATTATTCTCTGCACATAGTTCTAATGTTCTATTTCCGGGAGCAGCAAGATGGATTGGTTTTCCTTAATGAGTGCCTGGTGTTAAGGGTGTCATTGTTTACCTGTTGGGTCAATATGTCTTCTTCCCTTTCACTATGGGTTAGGAAGAACACGTCCTAGTTCCTATTGACTTCTGCTGATGTACTGCTTCTGGCAGCTTCAATAATAGGCTGCCTGTTCGCCTGCTGCTCAGAGAGCTGGGAGCCCAAGAACAAAAACACTCCACTAACAAATCTCTTCTGAGCACCATATGGAGAATCCCACGTACAGACTGAACAAAGGACCTACATATAACACTTTTCTCCAGTCGATTTTAGGTCATGGCTTTAACGATGACTTCTAACTTTCCATCAAATGGTCAGTCCCGTGTGTGTGACATAAGCCATGAAACTGATTTTTAAACAAAGTTGATGCCGGGTGGAAACCCCAGGTTCCACTCAGCCTGACTCATTTCAGCCAATAAACCAGAGACCGAGGTGGGAGAGTAGAAAGGCAACTTTATTTCGTTGTGCAAGGAAAGGAACAGTCGGGGCTGCTGCCACCAAGACTGCTCCACGAAGGCGAGGGGGAAGGTTACTTTTAAGGGGCTTACAAGTAGGAGGTTCATACAAGTTACATCAGCAACATTCTTAATCATACTACAAAGGTGCAATGGGGTTTATATACAACTTCATGCATTGCATGTTCAGAAAATGGTGGTTAAACTCCACCCAGAGGTAGGGAAGTTACTATGTATGAGGTCTAAAAAGTTATCCTGAATGTCAACATGGCGCCTAAACCAGTTTCCGCCAATTTCCTCTAGTTTTGGGGCAGAAGTTAAGGAGAGTGGAAGGAGGATTTTAATGTAAAGCTACGGGGTGTGCCAAGCAAGCTGCTTGAGGGAGTGTAATTTTCCACAGCCTGGGGACCTCTGTCTTGAAGTTACCAGAATGTTTACCTCTGAGCAAATTTCCCATGCAGGAGCCCCAGGGGGAAGTGCTCCGCTTGACGGATTCTAATATTGCTCAAGACTTTCTGGGACTCTTCTTTTGGAAACTACTTTAGTGACCATGGCACATTGTGTGAAACACCCACAGAGATAAGTTCTGTATATCCTTTGAGGATGGATTTGTTTTTTTTTTTTTTGGAAATAGTCAAGAATCACCTAAAACAAGTCAGGTGAATGAAAGGGACAATTAAGCTGACTGATAGCATCTGGGTGTCAAAAATGAAATATGATCTTGTAAATTAGCAAAATTAGTGTGTGTGTGTGATTCACAAACTAGTCCTGGAAGGTAATTCCAAAAGAAGAATTCTAAAAATGTTTGATTAGTAGATGTGTTTTGGGGAAATATATATAATTCTGTGGTGGAGAAGAGTCCCTGGGTGGTGCAAACAATTAAGCACTTGATTACTAGCTGAAAGGTTGGTGGTCCGAACCCACCCAGAGATGCCTCAGAAGAAAGGCCTGGCTATCTACTTCTGAAAGATCATAGCCTTGAAAACCCTAAGAAGCACAGTTCTACTCTGCACACATGGGGTCACCATGAGTCAGAATCGACTAAACAGCAACTGACAACAACAACAACACGTTAGAGAATGGATGATAATTTTGAAGATCAGCATGCATTTGGGTTTTTAAGTTTTGGTATGTTCATTGAAAGAGTCAGTTTCTTTACTGATTTCACTAAAGAAAGTTGACTACAGTTAACAGAGTAGCAAAGCGACCATGGCGTAGACGAAACAGAAGTTGATTTCTCTCCCATGTAAAAGTCTGCAAGGCCGGGGTGGTGGGCCGGCCTCCTGAAATCCTCAGGGACCCAGCTTCCTTCCAGCTCCTGGCTCTGCCATCCCTGGGATGTGTCCCATATCCTCGTGTCCCTAGCCATGTTCTAGCCATCACATCCATGTTCCGGCAGGAGAGGAGAGGTGATGTGAGGTGAGGAGAGGAGAGGAGCATTGAGGGGAGGAGAGGAGAGGAAAAGTGAGGTGAGGAAGGGAGAGAAAAGGTGAGGAGGGGAGAGGAGAGAAGAGAAGAAGTGATGAGAGGAGAGGAGAAGAGAGGAGAGG
>NW_004444113.1:1502528-1505284 GCF_000243295.1 Trichechus manatus latirostris
CTGTGGTTGGATCACATTTTCATTGTCAACTCAGCCTGGCGCTTGTTGTAAAAACAAGCCCACAGACGGGTAAACATCCCCAGCATTTGGGAATGGCAGTTCTTGCTTTGGGACAAAATGTTCTCTCCAAGCACTTCGGCTGAACCTTTAGTTGGAAAAGGACAAAGAGCCCTTTCTTCCTGTCTGCCTTTATCAACAGAACATGATAAAAGAGAATTTAGAACAGGAAATGGCTAGCAGCTATTGATTGCTTTTTTGGTCTGACGAAATTCAAATTTCACTTATCTCAAGACACTTCTACTCTGTGACAGGTGGCCTCTCATTTCTCACTCAGTACCTGGGTGTAATGACTGAGGTCTGGAGCTGACAAGCAGGAGCCCAGGGCGGGTGGTGGTCCCTGAATGGTAAATTTTGAAAGCTGTTTTCTTAGAGGGCCTGGCAGAACTTATGTAAGAGTTAAAGACTTCAAGTCCTGTGTGATTTTTATAAAGGAAAGAGATTGTTACTATCTGCAGAAATCTAAAATATCCTTTAAAAAAAAAAAAATCATTGCCATCGAGTGAATTCCAACTTATAGCGACCCTATAGGACAGAGTAGAACTGCCCCATAAGGTTTCCAAGGAGCGCCTGCTGGATTCGAACTGCCAACCTTTTGGTTAGCAGCCAAACTCTTAACCACTACGCCACCAGGGTATCCTTACAGAATAAAAAAATAACCAGGAAGAAGTTAAATTCTAAACTTTCTAAGTCGCACGCCAGATTTCCTGAAAGCACATGTACTTTTATACTTTGTCGTTGTTAGCTGTCAACAAGTTGAGCCCCAACTCATGGTGACCCCAAGCACAATGCAATTGGACTGCTGTGATCCATAGAGTTTTCATTGGACGATTTTTCAAAAGTAGGTCACCAGGCCTTTCTTCCTAGTTTACCTTAGTCTCGAAGCTCTGCTGAAACCTGTTCAGTATCATAGCAACACACGAGCTTTCACTAACAGACAGGTGGTGGCTGCACATGAGATGCATAGCCCAAGAATTGAACCTGGATCTTCTGCATGGAAGGCGAGAATTCTGTCACTGAACCAATGCCCCTTTTGAGGGTTATGAAATAAATTGTGACTTTTGGGGGCAGTGTTTAACTGAAGTAGCTATTGTAGAATAATGCAAGTGTACAAGCAAGTAATGCTAAGAAAGTCAGATGCTTTTTAAAAAAAAATTCTTAAGCTTAGGGCAGGAGTCCCTGGGTGGTGCAAATGGTTAACACACTCAGCTGCTAACTGAAAGGTTGGAGGTTTGAGTCCACCCAGAGGCACCTTGGAAGAAAGGCCTGGTAATCTACTTCTGAAAAACGAGCCATTGAAAACCCTATAGAGTACAGTTCTACTCTTACACACACGAGGCTGCCACGAGTTGGAGTCCACTTGACAGCAACTGTGTAAGCTTAGGACAGACAGTGACAACCTTGTTTCACATTTCCCAGGAGCTCAGACAGTTCCCTGAAAGGTTTCTCAGCACAGGGAC
This sequence comes from Trichechus manatus latirostris, assembly GCF_000243295.1. Lineage (NCBI taxonomy): Eukaryota > Metazoa > Chordata > Mammalia > Sirenia > Trichechidae > Trichechus > Trichechus manatus. The sequence continues at coordinate 1,504,046 of NW_004444113.1, forward strand.
ATAAAGTCAAGAAAACCTGAGAGCCAGCCTGCGGTCCTCGCTGTCCATTCCTCTCTGGAGCATGAATGCAAAATGGCGGATCGTCACAAGGCAGTGGACTCTTGCGATTCCTTTTGCCAATACTGTACTTCCCTTCATACTGTTTTTGGCCTTCACATTAGGGTCTGAGATGAACTGTTTCAAGTCCTCAGTTTCTCTCTGTACCTGTCTTGGGTTATGGAGGGTAGAAGCAAGCCCTCTCTGCTTACCCACAGGGTATCAGCCTCCATCTCTGTATACGTGACTCACAAATCTCTAACACCCCATTCATTCCTGATTGTCCATTTCCTCCTTCAGTTCTTGACCTATCCATCAACATCTTCCGAGCCCTTCCTAGGAGCGCCGGTCGGTGCTGGCGGATGCTGTTACCAAGATGTCTCAGACCCAGTCCTCGCCTCAAGGGAGAACTCTGGGTCTGGAGAACAGAGACTGGCCACCAGGACATGTTGTGAGGGAGGAGGGCAGAAACGGGAGCAGGAAATGGAGTGTCTCTGGTGTGAGCCATGACGGAGCAAAGAATTCAGAACCAGCTCAGGATGAAAGCGTGGCTGGCACCTGTCCAGTATGCTCCTCTTACACAGTGGCTGGGGAGCGGGGTGGAGAGGCGAGACCCTTGACAAGAGCACTGGATGCCTTTCACCTGTAATGCTCCTCCCCCAACATCCAACTCCAAACCCACTTCCTCTGAACTCCTGCGATTGTGCAAACAGGTAATGCACTCGACTGCTAACCCAAAGGCTGGCAGTTCAAGTCCACCCAGAAGTGCTTCAGAAGAAAGGCCTAGCGATCTACTTCCAAAACATCAGCTATTGAAAACCCTATGGAGCAGAGTTTAACCCTGACACACACGTGGTCATCAGAAGTTGGACTTGACTCCATGGCAATGGGTTCTGAACTCCTGCTGTCCTTCTGCAATTAGGGAATTATGCCTTGGGCTGGGTTGGGCCAAACTTCCGGGGTGCTAGCTCGATCCCCTCTGCGTCCTTTACAGCCCCTTACAGAGCCTGGCTCACAGAAGGGGCTTAATAAACATTTGTTGGATTAAGATCCTGCAGAAGCCTCCTGTGGCCACGCTTGCAGGTGTCTAGAAGAAGTCAGTTCAGGGCAAGCTCGCCTGGGGTCATCCAGCTCGCCTGCGGTCATCCAGCTTCCTGGGGGTCATCCAGCTCACCTGGGGTCATCCAGCTCGCCTGGGGTCAT
>NW_004444113.1:1505687-1518411 GCF_000243295.1 Trichechus manatus latirostris
GCTCGTCTGGGGTCATCCAGCTTGTCTGGGGTCATCCAGCTTCCCTGGGGTCATCCAGCTTGTCTGGGATAAGATACCTGTAGACTCTAATCACAGGCCGATGCTCCGTGCCCAGTCACACACCAAAACAGTTGCCGTCAAGTGGCCGACTCATGACGACCCCGTGTGTGTCAGAGTAGAACTGTGCTTCATAGGGTTTTCAGGGGCTGATATTTCAGAAGTAGATCTCCAGGCCTTTCTTCCGAGGTGCCTCTGGGTGGACTTGACCCTCTAACCTTCCAGTTAGCAGCCAAGCTCATTCACTGCACCACCCAGGGATTCCAGTCACAGACACACACCAAGAAGAAGTGCTATATTGCAGCAGGCCCTTAGCAACTTGCCGAATGTTCCTGAACTGGAGCCCTGGAGAGGCACCTCCTGACCTGCCAGGTTCTACCCAGGGCCCCTAAGAGGCCGAGTGTGTTTCCTGGTTTCCCTTCAGCCTGGGGCCACAAAATCAGCCATAACATTGGCTGCAAAGGTGCCTCTTCCTGCCTGGCCCTGACCCTCAGCTCAGCCCTCCCACCTTGAGAGAGAGGCAAACTCATTCCCCTCACTGACTCCCTGGCCTCCTTCCGAGCAGTAAGACGCTGGCTCTGTGTTCTAGTCTAGTGCACACACTGTTCTAGTCTCGGACTCTTGGGGTCTCTGAAGCCAGTCACTAAATGCCCTGGGGGCGCTCCACCCTCACAGGGGATGGAGTCTGTCCTGCTCCACGGAGCTGCCCACTGCCGGTCCTTTGCCCTCCGTGCTGCCCCTCCCTCCCAGGCGAGAAGGGGAAGGAGGGGGTCCTTCAGGATTCTTCCTCTGAACAGCAGGAGCAGCCAAGAAAGCAGACCCACGGGGCCCCACAATTTCCTTTACCGTTTCTCCCTAAACAGAGAATCACCCTAAACTGGCCCCACGGCTAGTTGCTCTGCGAAAAAAACCACCTCCCTTGCTTCTCTGGCCTTTCCCGAGGTTTCTGTTAATGGGAAGTCTTTCCGATGCTAACAGTTCGGAAGCAGGAAGAGAGAGTAGCTACACCGAGGACTCTGTTTCTGCATTACTTAAAAATAACCCGCTGCTGCCGACTCGGCCCCCAACTCACAGCCACCCCACATGTCACAGAGTACAACTGCTCCATAGGGTTTTCTTGGCTGTAATCTTTGCAGAGGCAGATCGCCAGGCCTTTATTCCGCAGCGCCACTAGGTGGGTTCAGACCTCCAACCTTTAGGTTATAGTTGCGTGCGAACCGTTTGCGCCACCCAGGGACGTCTGCAGTGCTTGGGGCTCCTTATTTCCCTCGCTGCTGGTTTACGTTGGTGTCAAACCAACACTGAGCTGCCGTCTCTGCCCCCTGCAGATTCGATTGTCATTGCCTTTTGGGTGAGCCTGGCTGCCTTCGTGGTGCTCCTCTTCCTCATCTTGCTCTACGCGTCCTGGTCAGGCTCCCCTCAGATGAGGTAAGTGGGAGGACGCGGCCACGTGGGTCACTCAGGTGGCGAAATAGTGAGCAATACTGTATCAGTACAATGGATCATTACTTGGCAATAAAAGGGAGTAAGTACTGATTCATGCTATGACATGGATGGACCTCAGTAACATCATGCCCAGTGAAATAAGCCAGGCAGAGAAGACAAAAGGTTGTGTGATTTCTTTTAGATGAAACGTCCAGAATAGGCGCATCTATGGAGACAGAGGAGCCCTGGTGGCGCAGGGCTTAAGAGCTCTGCTGCTAACCAAAATGTCAGCAGTTCAAATCTACCACCGGCTCCTTGGAAACCCTATAGGGCAGTTCTACTCTATCCTATAGGGTCACTATGAGTCTGACGACTCAACAGCAATAGGCTTGCTTTTGTTTGGTTATAGAGATAGAAAGTAGATTAGTGGTTGCCTAGGGCTGGGGTGGAGGAGGGAGGCATGGAGTGGGGAGTGACTGCTGATGGGTACAGTTTTTTACTTGGGATGATGACAATGTTCTAAAATTAGATTATGGTGATGGTTGCACAACCCTGTGAATATGCAGTTAGTCCCAGACTTACAAGATATTCGAGTTACAACAAACCCCACTCATCGCCATCTGTTTTTTTTTTGTACATGGAGCCCTGGTGGCACAGTAGTTAAGAGCTACGGCTGCTTACCAAAAGGCTGGCAGTTCAAATCCACCAGCCGCTCCTTGGGAACCCTATAGGGCAGTTCTACTCCATCCTATAGGGTTGCTATGAGTCAGAATTGACTTGATGGCAACGGGTCTTTTTTTTTTTATTGTTAGTAACATGTACTATATACAATGTTGTGCGTAATTTGCTGATGTTTATATGTAATCTTTCCAACTCCTAAAGACAAATAAAGATTGGATTTATAAAGATACCAATAATAAAAGGAATATTAATGAAAACTAAAAAAAAAAAAGGTTTTTGACTTATGTCAGAACCGACTTATGATGGAGTCATGAGAACAGAACCCCACTGTAAGTCAGGGACTACCTGTACTACAGACCATTGAATTGTACGCTTTAAACGAGTGAACTTCATGGTACTTAAACTATATCTTGATGAAGTCGGTAAAGAAAATAAGGCCTAAATGACACCATGTTAGTTAAGTCTTGTCAACCAACTCACCAGGACAATAAGACCTTAATGTAGGCATCTGTGCCCACTCTCTATTATTGAGTGCCTATTGTGTGCCTGAGGAGTCCCTGGGTGGTGCAAGAGGTTACAGTGCTCGGCTTGCTGACTGAAAGGTTGGTGGTCCAAGTCCACCCAGAGGCTCTTCAGAAGAAAGGACTGGCCATCTAATTCCAAAAAATCGGCCACCAAAAACCCTATGGAGTAAGGGCAGAGCAAGATGATGAGTGAAGCTTCCCGTTTACTCACCCGCAACTAGCCCCCCGAACAACAAACAAAAAGAGGCACAGGCTGAGATCACAGAACTCTGCATGGCAGCTGAGGTGTCCAGAAGCTGGAGAGGGAAGGAGCAGGGATGGCACAAAGCTGAGAGAACCTACCTGCCAACTTCAGGAGTGCTCACTCATCACAGCCATTACGGGACAGGGCTGGGTAACATCTCAGACAGGGAGCACAGAAAGCGAGCTAATCCGAGGAAGCTGTGGCCCAAGTTTTTTTCCTCCTGGGGGTTACCAGGTTTGAGACCTCCATTTCTTTTCTTTTTCTTTTTTTATTGTACTTTAGATGAAGATTTACAGAACCAACTAGCTTCTCTTTAAGCAGTTAGCACACATATTGTTTTGTGACATTGGTTACCAATCCCAGGACATGTCAACACTCTCCCTTCTTGACCTTGGGTTCCCTATTACCAGTTTCCTGTCCTCTCCTGCCTTCTAGTCCTTGCCCCTGGGCTGGTGTGCCCCATTTTGTTTTATGGGCCTGTCTAATCTTTTGTAGCCCAATGTTTTGAAAGGTTGCACAACTTGGCTGTGGGAGTTTGCTGGCTGCACACCTGGGAGAGGGCTAAAGGAGACTGGCACTGAGAGAGAGTGCTGTTGGATCTCGCTGAGGACCGAGACTGATAGGCAATAGGACCAGGGGGAACTGTAAGGGGAGCAGAGGGAGGGGAGTGCTTCAGACTGACAGGGGACGTAGACAGAAACAGCTGGCTCCCTGCCCACAGTGGGACACCGTGGGAGAGCCTGTTAAGGGGCACCCATAAGGGAAAGATCTAGAGAGCCCCGCAGCTTTGCCACAGGAAAGTCAAGCCCCACCACTTACGTCAGCATCTGCGACCAGATAAACTGCCCCCCGTGGCGACACGTGTGTTTTGAATTTCAGAGATCAAGCATCCAGAACTCCTGTATCAGCACTGAAAAAAAAAACCTAAGGTCCAGAGTGCCTTCCAGTGGTTCTCAGGAGAAGATACCAATCCCGCTGCCACTGGGTCAATTCTGACTCATAGCGACCCTCTGGGGCAGAATGGAGCTGCCCCTGGGGTTATGAGTCTTTGCAGAGGCAAGCTGCCACATCTCTGTCACACAGAGCGGCTGGTGCAGGCAGGCTTAGGCTTTTCGGCTGGCAGTCGGGTGCTTGGCTGCCGCGCCACCAGGGCGCCCAATCAGAAAATTTTCCCACAAAGACCAGAATACAAAATTTAAGTTAAAAAAAAAGATAACAAACTGGCCCAAGTTCAACAAAAAGAGTAAAACACAAAATCACAAGAGAAGAAGGACCAATCAAAAGCATAACACGAAGAAGAGGAAATTCTCCTACGGAGGCCAGACTAACGCAAAGAATTGTTAATTTTCAGACTGTGGTGCTGATTATGTTTGAAGAAAGCAAAAAGCACACAGAAAACAAAATAGCAGAGATCAGGAAACAAATGGAGGAACAAAATGAGAGACTCAACAAGGAAATAAAAAACATCAAAAGACAAACAAAGAAAAAAGCCAAAGAGAATTACTGGAACTGAAGAACAAAGCAACTGAATTAGAAAAAGCAAGGGAAACAAACAGAAGTGAATTAGAAAATAAATAACTAAACTTATCGAGTCTCAAGAGAAACAAGAGACAAGAATAAAGAAAAGCAAACAAACTCAAATGGAAATATGGCGTTCAGTCAAGAAATTTAACAACAGAATTAATGGAATCCCAGAGCACCCTAACAATAAAGGCATAGAAAGAATTTCCCAAGAGATAATCAGAGAGAATTTCCCAGACCTGAGCAGAGAGCCGAGCCCACTTACAGGAAGCTACATGAACCCCAATCACAAGAGGCACGAAAAGATCAACTCCGCGCTTTATGATAATTATCATAACAAAACTCTTGAAAACCAAAGACAAGGAAAGAATTCTGAAAGCAGCAAGAGAAAAATACAACATAACATATCAAGGGTCTTTCATAGGAACCAGTGAGGATTTCTCCCCAGAAACCTGTGTTATGCAGATGACACAACCTTGCTTGCTGAAAGTGAAGAGGACCTGAAGCACTTACTGATGAAGATCAAACTTCATATGGATTACACTTCAACTTAAAGAAAACAAAAATCCTCACAACTAGATCAATAAGCAACATCATGATAAAGGGAGAAAAGATTTAAGTTGTCAAGGATTTCATTTTACTTGAATACACAATCAACACCCATGGGAGCAGCAGTCAAAAAATCAAAAAACACACTGCATTGGGCAAATCTGCTCCTAAAAATGATGACATGAACAGACATATGCACACCTATGTTCATTGCTGCTTTATTCACAATTGCAAATAAATGGAAACAACCAAAGTGCCCATCAAAGGACAAATGGGTAAGAAAATTGTGGTGCATACGTACAATGGAATACTACGCAACCATAAAGAACAATGAGTGCACCAAACATTATAACATGGACGAACCCGGAGGGCATCATGCTAAGTGAAATAAGTCAAGCATATAAGGACAAATGTTGTATGATCCTCTCTTATAGGAAGACAAGAATAGAGATAGAGAGAGAGACCAGTCTTCACTGGTGGTTACCAGGGAGAGGAGGGAGAGGGCAAAGTACACTTTAGATCGTAGAGACTTGTTATTCTTTTGGTGATGGGAATATCAGCACTGAATGTGGATGTAGTGAGCACAGCACAAGCAAAGTAAAAATGAGTGTTTGAGCACATACAAAGGGGTAGAGGCATATTTGTATATGAGTACGTGCATATGTGTCCATAGGTGAGAAGAGTTAGAAGTATCTATACACAACCCAAACGCACTGCTGTCGATTCCGACTCATAGTGATCCTATAGGAACTGCCCCATAGGGTTTCCAAGGCTGTAAATCTTTACTGCAGCAGACTGCCACATCCTTCTCCTGTGGAGCGGCTGATGGGTTCAAACCACTGAACTTTTGGTTAGCAGCTGAGCACTTTAACCATTGTGCCACCAGGGCTCCCTGAAGTATCTATAGGTATGTGTAAAACAAATATGTGCGTGCAGGCACATATATTCATTGAAGACACAAATCCGGATACTCCATCAACATAACTAAACACCTTCCAGTATTGGTTTTCTGGGTTTGAAAGCTTAGGACCACAGTCTCATGGGACAACGCAGTCAATTGGCGTAACACAGTTCACAAAAATCATGATCTGCATCCTAATGAAGTGAGAAGCATCTGGGGTCTTAAAAGCTTGTAAGCAGCCACCTAAGATACAACTACAGGTTTCTACTTGCCAGGAGCAAAACAAGGTAACCGAAAGCTCAGGGAAGAAACAAGTCTACATGAGCCACAATCTCATCTATTCTGAGACCAGAAGAACTAGATGGTGCCCGGCTGCCACCACTGACCGTCCTGCCCGGGGTTAAAATAGACGGTCCCGGATAGAATGGGAGAAACATGTGGAGCAGAACTCAAATTCTTAAAAAAAAGCCCAGACAAACCGAAACAGCAGAGGGCAGAAGACTCCCTGAGACTATCGCCCTGAGACACCCTAAACCTGGAACTGAGCCTGTCTCCTGCGATCACCCACCTTTCAGCCAAATAGCAGAGCAACACACAGAATGAAGGCTATTACCCGTAAGATTGGTGCGGTACTTAAGAACCAGCAGTATGAGACCAAGAGGTCAACAGTTGCTCAAAAGCAAAGATGAGATGATGAGGGGGCAGGGAAACTAGAGTCCTGGAAAGGGAACAAACTGAACGCAATTAAAGAGAATGTTGACACATTGTGATAAATGTAAGTAATGTCACTGGACAATTTGTGCAGAGATTGTCAAATGGAAACCTAACTTGCTGTGTAAACTTTCACCAAAAACTTAATAAAAAGAAAAGAAAACCCTATGGAGCACAGTTCTGCTCTGGCACACGTGGGGTCACCAGGCGTCAGAATTGACTTGATGGCTGTTGGTTCAGTTTTCACTGTGTGCTTTAGTGGTTAAACTGGAGGTCAGAGCTAGGAGATTCAGGTCATAACCCCAGCCCTGGCTCCTCATATATTATTTCTCCTGCGTTAGACACATCCAATTTTCCCTTCTAGCTTCATCTCCCCCCACCCACCGATTCTGCTGTCCTAACGGCAACTCTTACAAGGAACCCTGTCCCCCCCCTCTATCCCCACCACAGCTGATGGCACCCGAGGAGGCTGCAATATAACGGCAAATTTATGGTGTTGTTCAGTGGTTAAGAGCTCGGCTGCTCACCAAAAGGTCAGCAGTTCAAATCCATCAGCTTCTCCTTGGAAACCCTATGGGGCAGTTCTACTCTGTCCTGTAGGGTTGCTACGAGTCAGAATCGACTCCACGGCAACGGGTTTGGTTGTTTGCTGTTGTTGTCGTCCTGATGGCTGCGCAGACCACTGATGGAAACGCTGTGGAGGACTGTGTAACGGACCCGGGACGCTCAGTGCAGCCCAATGGATCCTGGGTACGGGTTAGGAAAGAGAATGCTGGCTGTCCCCGAGGAGACGCTCACTCCAGGTTTAAAAAAAAAAAGGAAAGAGAGAGAAAGGCTGCTCCACATGCGTGCCATTTGAAAGGAGGCGCTGTGCTGTGGCAGGCTGCCTTCTCAACAGCTCCTCACTCATGTTGGTGTTAGAAATCAACCAACCAAGCTGTTGTCACAGCCAACCCCAGTTCCTGGCAACCCCATGTGTGCCAGAGTAGCACTGTGATCCTTAGGGTTTTCAATGGCTGATTTTTCAGAAGTAGATCCCCAGGCCTTTCTTCCGAGGCACCTCTGGGTAGACTCGAACTGCCAACTTTTGGCCAGTTCTGACTGCTTGACTGTTTTCGCCACCCAGGGACCCCTGTTGGTATTATGGCCACATCTAAATAATACTGTCCAGTTTGGACAGACAGCTGTGAATACACCACCTCGCCTCATCTGATGATAGTATTACTACCACATCTAAATGAGACTGTCCAGCTTGGATGGACAGCTGTGAGCACACCATCTCACCTCATCTGATGATGGTATTACTACCACACCTAAATGCTGCTGTCCAGCTTGGATGACAGCTGTGAGCACACCACCTCGCCTCAGCTGATGATGGTATTACTACCACATCTAAATGATGCTGTCCAGCTTGGACAGCTGGGAGCACACCAACTGGCCTCCTCTGATGATAACCTGGGAGGCAATTATTGTCCCCATTTAACTGACGAAGCTGCAGTCAGGCGGGAAGTGGGCTCACCAGGCGCTGTGTCCACTGCCTTGGCACCCCCTGAGCAAGAAAATCCAGCCAGGGAAGACAGAGTTCTCCCGAGCAGACACGGATAGGAAATGTGCTATACTCCAGCAGGTGGGTGGATGGAAGGTCAAACCTGCTCCCTAAACCCCCACTGTGAATGACCTCAGAGGTCTGTTGTTAGCGGCCGTTGAGTCTGCTCCGACTCACGGTGACCTCACACACAACAGACGGAAACGTTGCCCGGTCCTGCACCATCTTCATGATCATTGGTACACTCGAGTCCATTGTTGCGGCCACTGTGTACTTTGAGTGCCTGCCAACCTAGGGGGCTCACCTTCTGGCACTATATCGGACATTGTGTTGTCATCCATAGGGTTTTCAATGGCTGATTTTCGGAAGTAGATCACCAGGCCTTTTTCTTAGTCTGCTTAGTCTGGAAGCTCCGCTGAAACCTGTCCCCCAGGGGTGACCCTGCTGGCATCTGAAATACCGGTGGCAGAGCTTCCAGCATCACAGCAACAGGAAAGCCACCACCGTATGATAAACTGACAGGCAGGCAGCAGCCTGTCTCCGAGGTCTAGTTCGTGACAAAGCACTGACTCTTTTCGTAGATCTCTCCCCACGGGCCACCTCTGTGGCCTGGGAACGACCCTCCCCGGGCTCTCCCCGCGGGCAGAGCCCTCAGGCTCCTGGGTGAGGCTCCAGGCAGGCGGGTGTGTGCCCCAGCTCCTTTGATGCCTGCCTTCTGCTGTGCTCTGTCCACAGGAACCACCCCCAGCACCACCCAACCTGTCCGTGGCATCACTTCCTCAACCTCCCCCCCCGCGTCCGGAGGCACCCACGGCGCCACAGTGGCCCGCCGGGGACCCCCCTGGCTCCCAGCTCGGAAGAGGAACCAGGAAGAGGCTCCGGATCTGAGCAGCCGCTGCAACCAGGGGGCCCCTCCGCCTCGGCCCCCTCCGCCTCCCAGACCCTCCCTGCTTTCCTCTGGGAACTGGCCCGTGATGGGGGCCCCCATGGCATCAGCTGACATCAGCAATGAGCCCACAAGTGTCCCCCGGAGACAGCTCCCTCAACGGCAGAGCTGACACCAGTGAACGATGGACCCAGCTGAGTGAACCGGTGACAGCAAACAACCTGGACACACACTTGTCTCCTTAAAGCCGGTTCACAAGTAGCAGAAACGCGCCACTGGGTCAAGAATGAGTCTCCAAGAGGCCGATAATATGCAGTGAGTAGCAGCCTGCAAACGGCCCCTTTGCATAGGAGAGTAGTCCCAAGTATGGCTGATTTTATTTGGCACACTTCACTTGCTTACTTAACTGCTTATGTTTGCTTTGGGAATGGCTGAAAAATAAAATACCTATGAATTAAGATTTAAAAAAATTGTTCACTAATCTTTACTGGGAGTCCTTGCGTGTTGCAAATGGTTAAGTGGTTGGCTGCTAACAGAAAGGATGGTGGTTTGAGTCCACCCCCAGAGGTGCCTTGGAAGAAAGGCCTGGCAACCTATTCCTGAAATTCAGTCATTGAAAACCCGATGGGGCACAGTTCTACTCTGACAGCAACTGGCTTGAATCTTTCCTCTGCCCTGTTTTAGCTTAAACTATCACTTCTGTCATGTTTTTGCCCCCGCACCTGTTTTAGGGGGGCACAGGGAGGGCCTGAGAAGCTCTATCCTTTCTCCTGATGCCCACCACTTAGAGGAAGGGCAGTGTCTTCCCGGCCACACTGGCTGATGGCGGTCATGTGAGGCCTGTGTCACACCTCCAACTCCCCAAGCCTCTACAAGTCACAGTCCAGGGAAGCGTCTCCCCTGGAGGGGGCATCGGACACCCATGGGCAGCCGGGCAGGCAGAGCCCAAGCTGAGGGGTGAGAATCAGCCTCAAAATGCTGCCGAGAAACATCTTTAATTTGGCAGGAAGGGTCACGTTCTGGAGTTGAGTCGATGTGATCCCTGATCTAAGATTCGTGAAGGATCTGGCCCACCAGCCAGTGCCCGCCAGCCTGCCCCTGGGGCGGGAGAGGGCATCGCACCACAGGGCCCACGCAGCCCGCCTGCCCCGCCCACTGCGCGCGGGCGGGTGGTGCTGGGTTTCATTTTAGCGCAGCATTGGAAGCAGCTGCAGTTCAGTGGATGTTGTAAGTCTGGGTGCAGACAGCGCACCATCTGTTCTCCAGGGTCAGACTCTCCTTCCCGCAAACCAAAAAAACCAAACTCACTGCCGTCGGTCAGTTCCGACTCATGGCGACCCCATGTGTGCAGAGTAGAACTGTGCTCCATAAGTGTCACAAATTGTGTCCCCCCAAAATATGTGTCACTTGGCTAGGCCATGATTCCCAGTATTGTGTGTATCCATTTTGTGATCTGATGTGATTATCCTGTGTTGTGAATCCTACCTCTATGATGCTAATGGAGCCCTGGTGGCACTCTGGGTAGGCGTTAGGCTGCTAACCAAAAGGTCGGCAGTTCGAATCCACCAGCTGCTCCTTGGAAACCCTATTGGGCAGTTCTGCTCTGTCCTACCGGGTCGCTATGAGTCGGAATCGACTCGACAGCAATGGGTTTTGGTTTGGTTATGTTAATGAGGCAGGATTAGAAGTAATTATGTTAATGAGGCAGGACTCAATCTACAGGATTAGTTGGTATCTTGAGTCAATCTCTTGAGATATAAAAGAGAGAAGGGAGCAGAGAGGAGAGGGACCTCCTACCACCAAGAAACTCCAGGAGCGAAGCATGTCCTTTGGATCCAGGGTCCCTGTGCTGAGAAACTCCTTGACCAGGGGAAGACTGATGACAAGGATCTTCCCCCAGAGCCAACCAAGACAGAAAGCCTTCCCCTGGAGCTGGAGCCCTGAATCTGGACTTCCAGTCTCCTAGACTGTGAGAGAATACATTTCTGTTTGTTAAAGCCGTCCACTTGTGGTATTTCTGATATAGCAGCACTAGACAACTAACAGGGTTTCAAGGCTGTGATCTTTTGGAAGCAGATTGCCAGGTCTGTCTTCCAAGGCGTCTCGGGTGGATTTGAACCACCACCATTTTGGTTAGCAGCTGAGCACTTGAGCGTCTGCACCACCCAGGGACCCCTCTCCTTCCCCGCCGCCACCTAATCCCTCGAGGTGGTGAGGGCCGGACGTGACCTCGCCAGACTCCAGGACAGTGTGGATCCGGAAAGGCCGATGAGGAGGTGAAGGTGGTGACAGGCTGCAGAGATGAGAAGGGGGCAAGTTGCTGACATCGCCCTCATTTCACTGAGCTGAGACCTAGTTTCGGAGAACTTGTGACCACAGACAGAGCATATACAGTCAAACCTGCGAGAGCTGGAGCTGCCGAAGGCGGAAACCTGTCAGAGAAGGAAATCACAAACATTCTCCATTAAAGCAAGTGAGAGAAAAATGGTAAGACTGCACCTTGTCAAAGGCAGAAAACTCGTCAGACCTGGGAAAACCAGGCCGTCCCGTCGCATTCCGGCTCTCACAGGTTGCCATATACTTTGTCGTGGGCCACCATCTAGAATCCATGCTCCAGGAGGGCAGGGGCTTTCTGTCACCGCAGAAAAAGAGGGAGGGAGGGGAACAACTCCTACGAGGCACTTGGGCACCCAGAGCCAGGAAAGCCATGGTCAGCGGGCTCCTGGGGGCTGCTGTGCAAACACCCCCTCCCCAGGGTTTACGGGGGGGGGGGACAGTGGCCAGATCAGCTGGGTGGGACCCCACCACAGTGAGCCCGAGAATCCAATTCTGTGCAGCTGTCCAACCTGAGAGCCAGCAAAGCCCTGGAGGTTGCGATGGAGGCGTCTGGGGTCCACCCTGCCCTCCTCGCCCAAGGCCGGGATGGGCACATGCCCCCAGGCTCTCCTCCCCCAGCTCCCCTCTGTCCACAAAACAGTACGACAGACGGAGACCGCGAAGCGAAAGGGAGGCACGGTCTCAGCTGGACAGTGCTTGTGGCAACAGGAATGGAAATGCAGATTTCAACTTCAGAATATCCTGAAACAATATTGTTTTTAATTTTTTTTTTTTTGGGAGGGGCAGAGGGGACAGGGGATGTGACTCTTGCTTTTTAGCAACAACCACTATTTGTGGCAAAGGGACCACATGTAGATAGGCATTGTTCTTGTGTTGGTTAAAATCTTGTTAATTAAAAGAAAAAAAAAAAAAACCCAGAAAAGATTCTAAAGAATACTGGTGGTATATAAAAGTACAAATGTTTAGCAAATATAAAACCAAGTCATTTCTGGTGCTATGTATATTACGTGGAGACATGAACAACCACCTTCCAGCTAAGACAGGAAATAACCACGGGCCATCACGCAACAATGGTGTCCACAGAGCGGTCCCTGGGGCCTGGGGTGCACAGGAGTTTTAACAGGCTAGAAAAACTGCAAATAGTCCATCCAGCATAGGGAAGAAGGGTCCCGGTGGCACAGTGATTAAGTGCTTGGCTGCTAACCAAAAGGTCTGTGGTTCACACCAGCGGCCCTGCAGGAGAAAAGACCTAGTGATCTGCTCCCGTGAAAATTACAGCCTAGAAAACCCTACAGGGCAGTTCTACTTTGTCACATAGGGTCACTATGAAGGGGCAGTTCTA
>NW_004444113.1:1519754-1524592 GCF_000243295.1 Trichechus manatus latirostris
CTGTGAGGGGGCGGTTCTACTCTGTCACACAGGGTCACTATGAGGGGGCAGTTCTACTGTCACACAGGGTCGCTGTGAGGGGGCAGTTCTACTCTGTCACACAGGGTCGCTGTGAGGGGGCGGTTCTACTGTCATACAGGGTAACTGTGAGGGGGCGGTTCTACTCTGTCACACAGGGTCACTATGAAGGGGCAGTTCTACACTGAAACACAGGGTCGCTGTGAAGGGGGCAGTTCTACTGTCACACAGGGTAACTGTGAGGGGGCAGTTCTACTCTGTCACACAGGGTCGCTATGAGGGGGCAGTTCTATGCTGTCACACAGGGTCGCTGTGAGGGGGCAGTTCTATGCTGTCACACAGGGTCGCTGTGAGGGGGCAGTTCTACTCTGTCACACAGGGTTGCTGTGAGGGGGCAGTTCTACTCTGTTATATAGGGTCACTATGAGGGGGCAGTTGTACGCTGTCACAAAGGGTCACTAAGTTGGAATCGACAGCAAACAACAAAAACAAGCGTAGGACAGGAGATTCAAATATCACTGGGTTTACTTTGTACACTTAACCTGTTTATGCAACTGCTTATGTTTGCTTTGGGAACAGTAGCAAAATAAAATATACACAAATTAAAAAAAAAAAGTTAATTCACTAATCTTTACTATGTCACTTTTTAGCTTCAACTATTACTTCTGTAATTTTTTTAAAATAATTTATTTTTGTTGTTGAAAATATATACAGAACATACACCAACAGTTTCTACATGTACAATTCAGTGACACAGATTACATTCAAGTTATGCAACCATCTTCACCCTCCTTTTCCAAATTGTTCCTCCTCCATTAACATAAATTCATTGCCCCTAAGCTTCTTATTTAACCTTTTGGGTTGCTGTTGTCAATTTGATCCCAGATAGTTCTTCAAAAGAGCACAATGCTCAAGGCAGGCATTCTTTACCAATTAAGCTAGAGTACTGTTTGGTTTTAAGAAGACTTCAGGGGATATTTTTGGTTTAAGGTTTAAAGATAATCTCAGGGCAATAGTTTCAGGGGTTCATCCACCCTGAAGTCTGGAGTCGATGAAAATCTGAAATTTTGTTCTGCATTTTCCCCCTTTTGGTCAGGATTTGTCTATGGAATCTCTGATCAAAACACTCAGTACCAGTTGCTGGACACCATTCAGTTCCTCTAGCCTCATGGCAAAGGAGGCGGTTGTTCATGGAGGCAATCAGCTGCACATTCCATGTCCTCCTCCTGTTCCTGACTCTCCTTCGTCCTCTGCTGCTCCAGGTGAACAGAGACCAGTTGTACCTTGGATGGGCCCTTGCAAGCTTTTAAGGCCCCAGGCACCTTGTCACGAACTAGGAAGTAGAAACTTCTATCATGTTTATCGACTCCGTGTTCACCTGGCTGAGCTGCACTTGTTTTAGAACAGCCGAGGGAAAGCCTGTGGAATCTTACCTGTGAAATTCATGAAATGTCATATCTGACTTTTGTCTGCTCCCACAACAATTAATACACGAACCTTTAAAAGTCAAATCCTGACCTATGAAATGCAGGCCTCTGTGGGGTAAAAGTAGCCTGTTAACATCAATTAGAGAAAAACACAACAACCTTACAAAAATAGACATTTATTTACAAGAAGTTATAAAAGTCACAGTGCTCCTCTTTGAAACACAACTTTAAAAAATACAGGCAAAGGTCAAATCAACTTTACACTTTTGAGGATTTAGCGTAAAATCCTTTTTACTTAGCAAAATAATTAATAAACACTGACAGGAACTTATTTGAGAAGTTATTCAAAACTTTCTGAAATGACATCTTCTAGAAAGAAGACTATTTAGACACCTGTCTTCATGCTCTTCGAGCCATTTTAGTCTTAATGTCCATGTATCCCTTAAGCACTCAGAAGTTGAGACTTGAGGTAATGTCTTTGAAGAACGAGGACACCCCAAGAGAAAGGGCACTGATGAGCCACGGCCCCCAAATGCCTCACACTTATTGTAACTGACCACTTCACACACAGTCCCCTGAGTTTACTACTTATTGGCCAAATAAACAACTTCCTCTCAGCTCTTCCTGTCAGGGAACCAAGTCAGTGCACTGTGGTTTTCCTCTCACGTGCCTCCATGACATCCCTGACTCAGCCAAACTTCTAGAAGCTGGTGCTTGTGGCACCAGCCAGGTGGGCATCGGGAATCAGGCATCCGTGGTGGAGGCGGCAACGTCCTTGCACAGCAGAAGGATGGCGTCCTCCGGGGCCCGGCTTCTTTCACCACCACTGGGTGCTTCCTCTGTGGCATCATGGATCATTCGGATGTGGGTCAAGAGGGCGTCTGGCCGCGGGGCTCCCAGCCAGAGGTCCTTGATGTACAGAGACACCAGGAACGCGGCGGCGGCTGAGGGAGGGTCAGACAACAGGGCCGTGAGGCGTAAACCTGCACAGCCTGAAGGGAGCCGTCCACCCCACCACGCACAGTGGCTCTGCCGGGCACCACGATGCACCGCCACATGCTTCAGGGCATGGATAAAAAATTCATTCTGCCTTTGCTTGACTTCTGCATTAATCTTTTTTTTGTTCATTTTAAAATTTATCTTTTTTCTGATGAACGTGTGTGGATCCCTAAGTCTGCTTGGTTCTGCCCACCCACACGAAGAAGCAAAGCTGGAGCCTAGAGAACAGCTTCACAGACCCTTTCTACACAGTTCCTCAGTGGCCCTGGGAAGGGGTTTCATGGGCAAAAAGGCCCAATCTCTGGACTGTGGACAGAGGAGAAAAAAGCAGGTCGTTTCTGCTACCCGTGAGCTCAGCTGCCCTGGCTCTTGGCCCTGCCCGCCCCTATTCCCCTTGCGTCTGGGGGTGTCCGTGGCCACTTCAGCCTCCCTCCTGTTCTCCCAAGCTTTTTAAAGCATTTGGTGCTCATTCATTCACACAGCCATTCATTTGTTCATTCCCACCTTCATGAATCACCTGCTAAAGGCTGAGCAGATAAACTGTATGTGCATATGCATATACACATATACGTACATACACATGACTTACATGCATACATATATACATACATATATACGTGCACACATACACGCACATATGCACACACACATGCGTGCACATACGTATACACACATGTGCACACAAAAATCACACACGCATACATACATACACGCACACACCACACATGTACACACACCTACACACATGTACACACAAACATGTACACACGTGCACACAACTCACACATGTATACAAATATGCACTTATACACACAGATGTGTACACACACGAGAACCACATGCATACACATATACACTCGCATGCGCACATACACGAGACACATACGTACCCGTACATGTGCATACACACGAGTCTTACATGTACACACAGACATGCACATGTGCACACACACACAAAACTTACACACGTACACACACGCACGTGGCCGATGTGAAACATAACTACATTTGGGTCACGGTCAAACAAGCACGGGAAACAACAGCTGCCCAGGCGGGAGAGCCTCTGGCTGGCAGGAGGCCCTGAGGTGGCGCCTCTCTCCACACAGATGTCCTCTTCCTTCCTGCTCAGTGCCAGCGACGAGCCCTCTGCAGCTGCCACGCGTGGCAAGGGGCTGCCTCGGCATGTAAACAAAGGGGATTGGGGCTCTAAGGACCAGAAGCTGCCCGCTCCCATCCAAAGAAGGGACCTTACCTCTCGCGGCTTCATCCTCCTCCGTCAGAGAAGTGAGGCACAGGCCCTCAACGGCCAGGTGGAAGGGGCTCCCCACGGGAACGTGGGCGGCCACCAGCTGCATCATGACTGTGTTGAACAGGCAGGCGACCCCCTGTGCGGGCCCCACCAGCCCCTCCGCGTTGCAGAGCCGGCTGTATAGCTTAAATAGTCCACTCCTCACCACGTTGTCCCTGAGAAGGTCAGCCACAACCACTGGCTGCGGCAAAATGTGGCTCTTGAGCCAGCTGAGGAGTCCAGCAGCCTCAGCCCTGGTGGGTGGGTGCTCGGCCACAGTCCGCAGCACCCAGCTGGCCGCCAGGGAGGCCACGGCATGCACGGGGCCTGGAGCATCGCTCTCAGGGGCGGCCCCATCTGTGGCCTCCGTAGAGGGCTTGGGGCCGGGGAACACAGGCTCCCAGTGAGTCAGTATGGACCTCAGAAGGTCCCTACAGGTGTCCAGGCTGGCCGCCTTCAGCTCAGGGGCAACTGTCTCTTCTGCTTCCCCAGGCCTCCTCTTTCGGCCCCGGGGGCCTCTGGCTCGGGCGGGCCCCACGGGCTTGTTCTTCTCCTTGATCATTTCTGTCGCACACACAGAGAGAAAGGGCAGCCCTCAGCAAGGGGGAGCAGTGGGACCCGTGCCCCCTCCCCACACAGACCCACAGATGGGCGGGGCGTGGGCACGGGGAGGGGCAGTGCATGTGCCCTGAGCAGGTGGCACCATGCAAGCCGACCCGCGCCTGTGCAGACAATACACAGGTGCTTGAAGTTTACTGGGACGGTGGGTGTTGCCACTACAATCAACCCCTTTAACCTTCACAGCCACCTGACCAGGAGGCTGCCGTTACTGTCCCTGTGTCACATATGCGGAAAGAGACACGAGCATAAGCGGCCGTGCCAGGGCTTCACTCAGCTTGGGCTGTGCTGACCCCACACTGCACTGCCGGTGGGACAAGCAGCTGTTGGTCCCCACCCCCATCCCCACACTGCACTGCCAGGTGGGACAAGCAGCTGTTGGTCCCCACCCCGTCCCCACACTGCACTGACAGGTGGGACAAGCAGCTGTTGGTCCCCACCCCCATCCCCACACTGCACTGCCAGGTGGGACAAGCAGCTGTTGGTCC
>NW_004444113.1:1524692-1541483 GCF_000243295.1 Trichechus manatus latirostris
CACTGCACTGCCAGGTGGGACAAGCAGCTGTTGGTCCCCACCCCATCCCCACACTGCACTGACAGGTGGGACAAGCAGCTGTTGGTCCCCACCCCGTCCCCACACTGCACTGCCAGTGGGACAAGCAGCTGTTGGTCCCCAACCCCATCCCCACACTGCACTGACAGGTGGGACAAGCAGCTGTTGGTCCCCCCCACCTCGGTCCCCACACTTTATAGGTGAGCAGCCTGCTACTCAGGCAGGTGAGGCAACTCATCCAAAGGCCACGTGCCCCTCAGTGGCAGGCCTGGACCTCACACCAGGTCTCCCGGCTGCATACTCAGTGCCCCTCCCATCATCCTCTGCAGCCCCTGGCAGGTGACTGCCCACACCGCCGAGGCGGGTGCCTTTCTTTCTCTTACATTCACATCAAGTGAGCCCAGGGCCTCCGGGAAGCCAAGAAATCTAACACGAATGGGTGTCTGGTCCAGCAGGTGACTGGCCCTCGCCCGCCTTCCATGGAAACTCACTGCTGAAGCTTCACCTACAGGCTGCGTGAGTTTGCTTCCTGCCCCCCGAGGCCCGCACCTCCACCACCGAGGACTCAGCCTGGCAGGGCTGCCGTGGAGGTCGACATGCCCATCTCTGGGCCCCATCAGCTTTGAAGGTGCCGCTCGGGGTGGAAGAGCGGTGTGGGGTGCACACCACACGGAGTCCTGACACTCACTCACGAGCTCCCTGACTTGGTGCTTCTCGGTGGCTGTTTTCAGGTCTTCCTGGAGCTTGGTGTCTCTTTCGAAGAGGCTCCATTTGTGCAGGAGAATGAGGACATCCTTGGTGGAGAGCACCCTCTCGTTCACAATGAACCGGTCCTTCTCCTTGAAGGCCAGCATGACGGTGGCCCGGTACCTCAGTACGGAGTCCAGCGCCGAGAAGAAGCTGGTTATCTGGGCAGGGTCCAAGGTGGGTCTGTTCAGGAGCCAAAGTCACAAACTGAAGCAAAGGCGGCCTTCCGCTCCTGGAAGCCCAGGACTGGTGAGGCTGGTCACGTTGCAGAACCAGCGTGCCAACAGTCCATCCCACAAACCGGGCTTCCCCTGACAAGGCCACGCACGTGAGCCCCGGGGCTAACACAGGACAAAGGGGAGCCACTCTGGAGAAGCAGAAAGCGGAGCCCCGAGCCTGTGACCCTGGAGGACCCCTAGCTGGAGGAACTCTGTGGGAACCAAGGTTAAATGGGGTCGGTAGGCAGAGGAGGCCCGAGGTCAGGGCACAAGGCCCCAACAACACTCAACACCAGGACCGTGAGCCTTCTCCCTCTGGAAACTATCAGACTCAAGAGGAAAAAGGCCAGGACGCCTGGCACAGCATCATACCCACGGCCAAACCCTGACTGGGTCACTGGGAGGAACGCCACCTCTCTGAACTCGGAGAAGAGTGAAAATTCCATAACACCCATTCTGTATAATTTTAGAAATAAAATCGTTATTTCAAATTACGATCCGTTCCAAGACCAACGTATCTTCCCACGACCACGAAATAAGGAACGTGGCGTACCAGCGTGGATTTAACGATGTAATTTGTGGGAACAACAGCAAACAAAATGCCCTGCTGTTTACTGAAAAAATTTTCATTCTGAGATCCCAACCTGTTTGCTATCAGTCTTCTGGTTCCAGCTAGCACACCTCAGCTCTAAACCCAGAAATATGAGTGCAGACACTGTGGGGCCAGAGGAGAACCTGGCTCTCCTGAGGACACCGAAGTGCTACGCCAAGGGCTCGGACGACGGTACGGAAATATTCAGGAAAATCCACGGACAGTGAGTCCCCCCAGACCGACGGAGACAGAGTAAGTGTGGGGCACCTCTAACCTCCTCAGGTCAAGGCCGTGGAAAATACACTCCTCCCGCAGCACTTTATTCTAAGGTTTGAATCACTGTATCAAGGTAAGTGGTTCACTTGCTAAAGGTGACCGGGTATGACATGCTTTCAATTTTTAAAAGCATGTTATGTTCTCAGGGTCCTGCAACGGAGCCTCATAAAGTTGAAGCCGAAGGGAGGAGACAGCTAAGACCAAACGCCTGAAGGCACCCACAGCTGACACCAACTCACACCAGGCCGCCACCCAGACCCACCTGCAGGGTTGTGACCGGCAGTGAAAGCACAGAGGCGCTGCCCACAGTGGCAGACCGAACAGTGGTGTGGCGGACACAGACCTACACAGCGTGAAGGGGCACTCCTGGCGGGGGCGGGCGCTTACCTCAGGTGCTTCATGAGCGCGACGAGAACATAAAGGAACTCATCGATCAGGTGCAGGGCGAGCAGCTTCGGGGGCTCCTGAGACCCTCGCTTGCAAGGGGGCTGGCTCTTGGGCTCCACCATCCTGTCTCCCAGGTTGGTCACCCACAGCGTGTGCACCAAGGAGATGATGTTGGAGAGCAGCTGCGTCTCCAGGAACCTGGAAGCACACACGGGCAACCTTCACATCTATTCACAGTGTCCCCTTCATGGGGCCTGTCTGTCCAGGCTGGGTGTGAGGCGGGAGCGGAAGGGGACAGAATCAAGTGGTGGTGGGGCTTCACCTTTCCTGTGGTGTTAAATCTGCTCACCTCCCCTCTGCTGCAATCCCCAGATAAACACATCATCTATGTGGAAACAGGGTGCTTGCTATATGCACGCTACTTCAGGACACTGGAGGAGCCCCCGCCCCTCCTTCCTGACCAGACGATGGCCGAGTCCCCCCAGAGAGAAATTCTGGAGCCAGCCCGGGATGGTGATAAGAGTTGTCCCGTTCTTGATTCCCAAAACATAAAGTCATCTTCCAGGAATGAGAACTGGCCAATTATGCATTCTGTAAATCTGAAAGAGTTTTGAAGTTGATGACAAGGGACACATTCTAGATTTAGGATATCCTTTTCTTGTAGAGGAATTTTAGAAAAGGCAGGCACAAAGGGCCTGGCTACCCCAGGCTCATCACGGCGATTCTGTGGAAGACAGAGACCCTTCCCACCAGGTGCTGTGTCCTGTGACACCATGTCCTCCCTCCAGCAGCCTCACACTCAGGAGGGCCAACACGAACCACTGACTCGGCTGTGCCGACGGAGGGGCGCTTCGGCCCCACCTCACTAGGCAGTTCAGTGATGCCCCTGAAACGGAAGGCTCCTTGTCTTCACCTGAAGCAGGAGCTGTATTCTTTACAGCACCCCTGCGTGGTGCAAACGGTTAACATACTTGCTGCTGACTGACAGGGTGGAGGTTCACGTCCACCCAGAGGCACCTTGGAAGAAAGACCCGGCGATCTACTTCCAAAAAAATCAAGCACTGAAAACCTATGGAGCACAGTTATACTCTGACACACGTGGGGTCGTCATAAGTCAGAGTGGACTCGATGCGGCTGGTATTCTTTAAAACCTTGGCTTAAAAAAACGGGTTGCCATTGAGTTGATTCCAACTCATAGCAACCCTATAGGACAGAATAGAACTGCCTACTTCCAAAGCTGTGAACCTTTATGGAAGCAGCCTGCCACATCTTTTTCCCAAGGAGCAGCTGGTGGGTTCGAACCGCTGACCTTTCGGTTAGTAGCCGAGCGTGTAACCACTGTGCCACCAGGGCTCCTCTCGTGAGACTGTTTCCGACTATGTAAAGCTTGCCTGCACGCCGAGGCAGGGGCCTGCCTGTGCACAAAAGGCGGGAAGGCGCTGGTCGAGCCTCTGCCAAAGGGAAACGGCAGCTGAGCTGAAGCCAGGCCACAGAGGGAGGAGCCCTGTGGGACCAGCAGTGTAGGCGGTGGGAGGGGACACGTGTCAGGGAGCACAGACCTCACGGGGCCCTTGCAATCGACACGGTACACACCGCTGTCCCTGACGCACGCCCCGCGCACAGCAGGTGCTCACCTGCTCTCCAGGATGTGTACGAGCCACGTCAGCAGACTGTAGTCACGTAGGATTTCATAGGCAGATTTGGCAACCCGGGCGGCGTTCTGGAGAATTTCCAGAATCCAGTTCTGAAAACCAAAATAAAAAGTTACTCTCCAATGAGAAAATGAACTTACTTGATCAAAGGAACAGCTTTAAAAACACAAAGGTATGCTACGTTACAGATGGCTGCTGAAAACGAAGCTTGTTCTGCTAAGTCTGTGGGAGTGGCGGCCGCATGGGAGAGCGCCCTTCCCCAGAAGCGACGGCCAGAGGATGCAGCCTTCCACAGCAATCGCGAGGTCCTGGGGGTCCCCACTTCCGCTAATCCATCGTAAGGAACCAGCCCGCAAGTGAAGACGCAGCACAGAAACCACACGGCCCGGGGAGTCCGTGGCACACGCAGCAGCCCGAGCTGGGCTGGGGAGGACACGGATCCATGTCTCGCTCAGCCACGAGCTTTTGGTCCCTGTTCTACTACCCAGTAAGGAGGACATCAAAATGCGACTGCCTGCAGAACCATTAACGGGGCGCTTTACAATTCTCACATCCCACCCAGAGGAAACACACCATAACTCAAGCTCAGTTTCTTCAAACGTGTTTCTGACCTCAGACTTCCTCCTGTTCTAACCACGTTTTACACACTATCAGGAATAAAAGTTAGCCAGGCTTGAAATCACGCAAAATACCAATAACTTCTCCTATGTACTCCGTCCAACTACCCGTGGCATTTAGAAAACACGTCAGTCGTTTCTGGGTTCTAGGGAGACAGTGCTGCTTGAACAGACTCCCCTCTCTGATGACACGCAGCTCTGAGCACCAACTGAAACCCTGGTGGCTTGAGACCTCCTCAGCCAGAGTATCTCAGCCGACAATGGGTGTCAGTTACTTCTAGCCTTCTCAGCCAGCTCCGAAGGCTCGCCATTACCAACCAGCTCCTCCCTCTTGAGGGCAAAAGAAAGAGGTCTTCATTTCAGCCGGGGGCCACGGTGAGAGGGCTGCAGTGCAAAGCATCTATTAGCAGAGGAAAAACCACACGGTATCAGTGGCGCTGCAGCCACGAACACTCAGCCTTCACCACACACAGGCAATAGGAAAGGTGGGAAAGAAAGTCTCCTCACTGTCCCTAACTCAGAGCCAGGACTAACGTCAAGAGAGGTCAGGCCAACAGTCGGGGGCAGGCTGGGATCAGAGTTCACACGGACTCGACGTCTCAAATGAGCTGCAGCCTGCGCACCTGGGCCGCCCCGTCGCACAGCGGGCTGTTGAAGAAGGACAGGATGATGTGGAAAATCCCCTGTCTGGCGTAGAGCTTGTAGCAGTGCTTGTCTCGGATCCCCTGCCGCAGGAGGCCGAGCACCCACTCCTGCTCGGTTTTTTGCTGTAACCCAAGCAAATGGGAGACGGTCGTTAAATATAAGTCAAAATCCTTTTATCTATTTTCAAGCTGTGGTGCCGATTCCAACATGGCAGCCCCACCCCCAGTGCTGATAACCGGGTGCCATCAGGTCAGCTCTGACTCATGGCGGCCCCGTGTGGATCAGAGTAGAACTGTGCTCCGCAGGGTTCTCAGTGGCTGTTTTTTTGGAAGTAGATCGCCAGACCTTTCTTCCAAGGCACCACTGGGTGGACGCACACCTCCAACCTTTCGGCTAGCAGTTGAGCTAACCATTTGCATCACCCAGGGACTCCTCTGTTTCCGATTATGTTATTAAAAATCCTTAATCCCATCTCTGGTTCAAATTCTTCAGTTAGGAATAAAAGACCAGGTCAAGTTCAAACATCAGACTGCATTTAGCCAGGTAGGTGGTTCCATACAATCATATTTAATAGTTAACCCAGTGATTCACCAAAACAATAATAATAACAACGCCACAAAGCTTAGAACTCCGAAGGAGAAGTTTTAAAATTTGGGGATCTTCCTAAAAATTAACGCATTCAGTGACGTCTACGTGCAAGCCTGCGCGAGCATTCACTTTTCATACGTTTACTCTCTGAGCCGTTACCACTGTCAGAGCCCGGCCTGTGCCACATGGGGTCTGGGCAGTGCATAGGCAGGGAAAACAGTGAACGACGCAGCGGCTGAGTAACCTGGCTCGGGAGATACTTCAGGGCCTTGAGGACCTGGGAGGCAGTACCTCGAAGTCGGCGCTGTAGAAGAACTGGTAGAAGCCGGGAACTTTGTTCATGTTCAGGTCTTGATGAGACAGCAGGAACTTGCTGATCTTCAGGTACATGTGCTCCTCTGTCGAGACAGCAGACGGTCAGTCCCTCACGCATCCGCGGTGCTAACCCTGATGGCGGCTCCTGGCACAGGCCCGTCAGGGTTAGACTGTGTGTGAGCCCCCACCATCCTCAGAGCAAGCCTGTGAGCTCCATGGTATGGTCACCCCACTTCACAGCCAGGAAACGGAGGCACAAGAAGTGAGGTGACTGCCCCAGGTCACACAGCTGACGAGGGTCAGAACCCAGGCCGTCTGGCTGGAGTCTGTGCTTTTAAGCCCTGGGGTAGAGCCCTCAAAGTGGACACCTCTACTTACGATTGTCATCAGCCTGGGTTTTTACCTCAATATCATCTGCTGATTGTATACAACTACGGGAAAATATGAACATATATTCTCTCCCCCCAACCCCTGCCATCCACCGGTTCTGCCCCTCGCCTTTCACTTAGCTTTCCCTGTATTCTAACCCGTCAGGCTCCACGAAGAGCATCCTCACAAACAGGCTTCTCTCCCTGTCCACTGCTGAAGGACACGTGGGGGCTCCCAGCCTTTGACTATTACAAGCACTGAGTAACCCTGGGCACACATCCCTTGTCATCTATACGTGGTTACCCTGTAGGATACACTCCTACAAGTGGACCTGCTCAGCCTCAGTGTTTCTGATCCGCCTCAACCTGATCACATCTGTGGTACCTGGCTTCAAAATCTGCAGGGCTGCTTTGGCGATGAAGAGCGTCAAGGAGAAAGTGAGCCTCGCGTTCCGAGCCCGGATCCCATTCCGGACCACGTCCAACAGGTAAAGGAGCTGAAAACGGGAGAACCAGACGGCATCTCCAGGACACCTGTCATTGGTCCTGTCATCTGAGGGATGTGGCCACTCCTCGCATCCCAGGGACGGCCCTGCTCGCCTGCCACACCCCAGACACGCTTTCCTCTAGGAGTCCAGCGCATGCCCAGCGGCAGAGAGAACCCTGCACCAGGCCCTGAGAATCCCACCTGCTCTTGTTGCCCCACCACCAGGGGCACAGACCTCTAGGTCAGTCTGTCGTGGGTCACAGCCACCTTTAACTATCAGCTCAGACCAAAGAAACACCCAACAGAGATGACACCGTGTTGTCCGCCCACAATACAAGGAGAGAGGATTGTGGGGGAGACCCTGGAGGGTTGAGGATCAAGGGACACCTTCTGCATCACCCCCTGTAAGGAAACAGATCTTTGATCTTTATCGGTGGTCTCCCAACAACAGCCCTCCATGCCTTCAGACCCCAGGAGAGCCAGCTCTCTGAGCCCACCAGGCCCTCCCTCCGCCCTGCAGGATGTCCCCTCTTCCTACGCACCTGAGCCTGCTCTCGGAACCGCGCCCCCTCCAGCTGCGAGTAGTAGGCCGCCAGCACGTAGTAGGCCGCAGCCCGCATCTTGGGGTCATAGCTGCTGAGGGCCGTGACTGTCAGGCCCAGAGAATTCGAATCCAAAAATTTTCGACAATCCACCACAAATTCTACAGGAAATAAAACACAGGCAAGCTAATTAAACACACACCCACACCCACACACACCCACACCCACACCCACACAAATTCCATGGTGATGTGCAGCCTGGAGAATTAAATTTCCCTGTGTCTCACCAACATCACCTACACGATACAAGGAGCCCGTCTTTCTCCAGCTCCTCGAGCTTCTGCTAAAGTTGGACAAGAGGCCGTCCTTCCTTCTGTGGCAGTAACTGCACACCTGCAGCTTCTAGGGTGCTTGTGAACCCCAAGCAGGATTATCTCATGACTTCTCAAAAACACCCATGAACTAGAGAAGACACACAGATCTCCTGCTGAGCCTGCAGCAGGCGGGGTAGGAGAGCACAGCTGGGGGTGAAATTGGCTCACCCACCTCGTGTGGCCCACCGCCTGGGTCCCCATCTACGAGACCATGAAGGAAAGGAGACAAGGCAGAAGCAGTGAGGGCCGTCAGCCAGACACAAGCTGACCTGGTCCATCATTACACAAAGGATGGACTTACAGCTACTCTGCAGCCTTAGTTCTCTCTTTAAACAAACAAAATCTCACAGAAAACTGGCCCACCAAGCCGCAGCAAAAGCTATACTCAAAAGAGCCTGCTGGCCAGTACCCCCTCACTGTCTCTTAGGCCCCAAGAAACCTGCAACCACGCCAGGAGAGGCTGTGACCGAGAGGAGAGGGGGCTGGATACAAGGTGGGGTCGGGGGCAGGGCCCACCTTACCACAGCTTGCCAAAAAAAACCCAAACCCGCTGAGTGGATTCCAACTCATCGCAACCCATGTGTGACAGGGTAGAACTGCCCCACAGGGTTTTCTCTCTGAGTCGGAACTGACTCGACGGCAATGGGTTTGGTTTAATCTTTATGGAGGAGCCCTGGTGGTGCAGTGTTTAAGAGCTCGGCTGCTAACCAAAAAAAAGGTCAGCAGTTCGAATCCATCAGCCACTTCTTGGAAACTCTACGGGGCAGAGTTTCCAGGCTGCAGCACAGGTAGGGGAAACTGAGGCCGAGCCTGGCAGACTCTGAGCTGAGGAGACGAGCTGGGCGTCCCTGAGAGTGCAAGTAGGCTGGAGTCTGCAGGGCAGAGTCCTGGAGAAAAGCAGCTGCACCGAGAGCTCAGGAGTCTTTCAATGAGTACCAATCAGCACGCACCCGTGAGAAAACTACCTCAGCCTGGGAAAGACCACCCAGAAGGAGGAGAGGAAGCAATCCTCGGGCTCACACATGCCCAGAAATAGTTCCTGTTGCCACCAGCTGGGGTGAAATCCTCATAATTCACAGGGCATAGGGTAGAGTACTCAGAAGGATTTGATCTCAGCAGTGGGGCAAAACCAGTCCCAGACTAAATGTCGCTTTGGTCCCACCTAATAAAGCTTAAAAGCAAGACTGCAAAAGAGCAAACTGTTTCCAAGTAACTTGGCTGCATCCTAAAATAAAGCTTAAAAACATCCACAGGAATACAAAAATACCCAGCACCAAACAAGGTAAAATTCACCATGTCTGGTTTCCAATAAAAAATCACCAAGCATGCAAACAGGCAGGAAAATATAACCCATAATGAAGAGAAAAATCTCCCATTTGAAACCAACTCATCAGCTATGACACAGACAACAAAACCAGCAGACAAAGACATTTCAAAGTCCTGTTTCTCACATGTTTAAGAAGCTAGAAAGAAGACTGAGCATGTTAAGTAAAGACACTGACGATACGAAAATTCAAACCAAGATTCTAGAGGTGAAAACTACAACCTCTGTCATGGTTTGAGTTATGGCCCCCAAAAAATGTGTGCATCAGTTTGGCTGGGCCCTGATTCCTGGGACTGTGAGATTTTCCTGTATGTAAACCTGCCTCTATGATGTTAATGAGGGAGGATGGGTGGCAGTTGTGTTAGTAAGGCAGGACCTGATCTACAAGACTGGATTGTGTGCTGAGGCAATGTCTTGAGATATAAAAGACAGAAGTGAGCAGTGAGACAGGGGGACCTCATACCATCAAGAAAGCAGTGCCAGGAGATATAAAAGACAGAAGTGAGCAGTGAGACGGGGACCTCATACCATCAAGGAAGCAGTGCCGGGAGATATAAAAGACAGAAGTGAGCAGTGAGACAGGGGGACCTCATACCATCAAGAAAGCAGTGTCGGGAGCAGAGTGCGTCCTTTGGACAGGGGTCCCTGCACCGAGATGCTCCTAGTCCGGGGGAACACTGATGAGAAGGCCGAGAGAGAGAAAGCCTTCCCCTGGAGCTGACACCCTGAATTTGGACTTTTAGTCTACTTTACTGTAAGGAAATAAATATCTCTTCGTTAAAACCATCCACTTGTAGTATTTCTGTTATGGCAGCACTAGATGACTAAGACAACCTCTGAGACCAAAAATACACTGGATGGATTATCAGCAGATTTAGACGCTGCTGGAAAAAAAATTAGTGAACTTGAAGAGACAGCAACAGAAACCATCCAAATGAAACACAGAGAGAAAAAACAAATACCCTAGAACATCAATGACATGTGTAATTGTCCCTGAAAAAAGGGGGAAATTTGTCCAAAATTGACAGAATTATAAACTAGAATTAAGAAGTCCAACCAACCCCAACACAAGAAACACAAAGAAAATTACATCACAGTTAAAGTGCTTAAGAGCAGTGATTAAAAAAAAAATCTTAAAAGCAGTCACATATCACACAGAGGAACAAAGATAAGAATGATGGCAGACTTCTTGTTAGAAACAAAGCAAGGGAGGGTCAACAGAACACATCTCTAAAGTACAGGCAGGCAGTC
Source organism: Trichechus manatus latirostris (assembly GCF_000243295.1). NCBI lineage: Eukaryota > Metazoa > Chordata > Mammalia > Sirenia > Trichechidae > Trichechus > Trichechus manatus. Next base: position 1,535,094 of record NW_004444113.1, read on the forward strand.
CTGCGTTAGGAGCCTCTGACGTACAGACAACTGATACTTGCCCTTTAATGTTATGTAACTTTGCCCTCACTTTGAAAGGACAAACCAAGCCCTACTTGCAACCAATTCTTCATTGCAATCACCTTTACTTGCAGCACATTCAGCTCTTACATCACTGAAAAGGCTTTGAGCCATTTTTTGCACTAAAGTCAGGCTAAATAACACCTGTGTGCACCTGTTCTGAATTATCTACAAATCCAACTTAAAGACACAGTTAGGAATGGATCTCGTTCATTTGTAGCTGGGGGACTACCTGTACGGTGGGGAAAAAAACCCTGTCAATCTAGCATTTTATACCCCATGAGAGCCTTTCAAAAATTAAGGTGAAATTAGGGCTTTTTTTAGACATAAAAAGGCTGAAAAAATTGATCACCAACAGACTTGAACCACAAGAATTCTTAAGGCAGAAAGAAATAATACCAGATGGAAATCAGGGTGTACACAAAAAAATGAAGAGAACCAGAAATGGTAACTATATAGCAAATATAAAATATTTAAAAAACTTTTTTTTAAATCTCCTTAAATGATAGTACACAGTTTGATGAAAAAATAACAATATATTGTGGGGCTTATAGTAAATAAAATGCATGACAAGAACTGCACAAAAGCCAGGAGGGGAGAGATGAACGCAGACTGTTGTAAGGTTCTCATACCACACATGAAGTGGTGTAATACCACTAGAGGGGAGACTGCAATGAGCTAGAGATACATACTATCAACGCTGAAGATGTATAATATAACCCCTGACGATGTATACTATAAATGGTAATGATGGATACTCTAACTCCTGAAGATGTATACTATAAACCCTAAAGATGTATATTCTAACCCCTGAAGATGTGTGCTATAAACCCTAAAGATGTATACTCTGACCCCTGAAGATGTATACTCTAACCCCTGAAGATGTATACTCTTAACTCCTGAAGATGTATACTATAAACCCTAAGGATGTATACTCTAACCCCTGAGGATGTATACTATAAACCCTAAAGATGTATACTCTGACCCCTGAAGATGTATACTCTAACCCCTGAAGATGCATACTATAAACCCTAAAGATGTATACTCTGACCCTCGAAGATGTATACTCTAACCCCTGAAGATGTATACTGTAAACCCTAAAGATGTATACTCTGACCCCTGAAGATGTATACTCTAACCCCTGAAGATGTATACTATAAACCCTAAAGATGTATACTCTGACCCCTGAAGATGTATACTCTAACCCCTGAAGATGTACACTATAAACCCACCCTGAAGATGTACACTATAAACCCACCCTAAAGATGTATACTATAAACCCTAAAGCAATCACTAAACACAAAGACACACAAAATGAAGAGCTATAGCTAACAAACCAACCAAGGGGATAAAATGGAATTATGAATCTAATCATGTCAATAATCACCATGAATGAACATGGGTCAACCAAAAACAAAACAAAACACCCAAACCCGCTGCTGTCGAGTTGATTCTGATTCTTGGCGACCCTGCGTGTTGCAGAATAGAACTGCACTCCATCGTTTTCAAGGCTGTGACCTTTTGGAAGCAGATCATCCAGCCCTTCTTCTGAGGTACCTCTGGGTGGATCACGAACTGCCAACCTTCTGGTTAGCAGTTGAGCGTTTAACCATTTGCACCACCAGGGACTAGAGAAGGAGTCTCTATACCCCAGTTAAAAGCCACGCCTAATTACATGTTACCTACAAAGAAACCCACTTTAAATATCAGGATGCACAGATTAAAAGGATGGAAAAAGAATATCTTGGGCTCCAGTAGCTTATAGACTAAATTTTCTCTTTTCTAATAAGCGACCATTTTTGATAGCAGGGGGGGAAGATCCAAAATTTTAAAAACATCAGACTAGGATAAAGCTACATTGTTTTGGAAAAGACGAGATGTGTTAAAGTCACACCTACGGACCTAACACAACAAATGCGTGTGAGCGCGGTACATTTGGGAAAGAGAACAGTCTGAATATTTAACGTTACACTCACTAAAAACAGCTGGTCCTCAGCTGGCTGGGACATGTCCAGTCAACACGGAGACTAAGAAATGGACTTGCCACGTGTCTGTGCGGAAAAGCCAGTTTCAGGTTCTGTGGTCATCGCTGCCACTCTGTGGAGGTCCTGGCTTTGCAACACAGAAAAGGGCTGTCCTTGGGATGGTGAAAATACAACAGGCCATTCTAAAAAGAGTTATAAACGCCTCTCTTTGTTTTCAGGACCTCACGAACAGCAGTTTGGCCTTCTGATGATAGACCTTCCGATGAAAATGGCTTAACCAGGACGACGACCGAGGATTACTATAAAAAGTGCCCTAGGCTCTAGTGGGATTTAGTGGCAGCGTGACTGCGCTCAAAGGAGACCTGGTGGTGCAGAGGTTAAGTGCTCGGCTGCTAACCGAAAGGCTGGCAGTTCAAACCCACCAGCTGCTCTGTGGGAGGAAGACGTGGCAGTCCACTTCTGTGCAGATTACAGCCTGGGAGACCCTGTGGGGCAGTTCTACTCCGTCACACGGGGTCCTATGAGTCAGAACTGACTCGATGGCAAACACCACAGGCAGAGCTTCTATTTAGCTGATTTGCTGTGTGTCAAGGAGCCCTGTGGCACAGTGGTTAAAGCACTTAGCTGCTAACCGTAAGGTCTGTGGATCAAACCCACCAGATGCTCTGCGGAAGATGAGGCAGTCTACTTCTGTAAAGATCTACAGTCTTGGAAACTCTATGGGGCAGTTGTACTCTGTCCTATAGGGTCACTATGAGTTGGAATCAACTTGATGGCAAGGGGTTTGATTTTTGCTTTCTGGTGTCTGTGCTGCTGGAGCATCAAGACATCGTCCTCAAGCTCCTCCGACACACTTTCCCAGAGGCTGGCTGTGGGGTGCAGCTCGTCACATGAGAAGTTCCGGAAGGCTGCGCTCTCATCAGGTGACGAGGCTCAGAACACTGTAAGTGCACCTCCCTGTCTGGCTGCTCAGTGGCGTATGTGAATCAGAACTGAAGACCTCAGCCCGGTTCTGCTGAGGATGAGAATTCACTGTGGAAACCGTTACTTGTCACTGCCATGGCTAACGGCCTTGGCTGGCCCCATATCTCGGCCAAGGACTCAACGAAGGGAAGCTGTAACGTTAAGGAAACAGGTGCCCATTTTCAGCAAAGGGCTGAAGTGCAGCTGTGAGAATGTAGCTTCTCTGAATACAGGTAAAAAAACCAAAAACCCACAAAACAAAACCCAGTTGGCACACACAAAATCTAAGTAAACGTCCAATTTGGGATTTCAACAAGTTTAGCAATAGCTGCACCTACTTTCCATGCAGGAAGTAACAACGTGCAGTTTAGCACTTCTGCTACACACAGCATGGCTGAACTGCATGAATACAAATGAAGCTTGATACAGAGGAGGAGCCCGGGGGGTGCAGTGGTTAGGTGCCACAGCTGCTAACCAAAAAGGTCAGCAGTTCAAATCTACCAGCTGCTCCTTGGAAACCCTTTGGGGCAGATCTGCTCTGTTCTCTCGGGTCACTATGAGCTGGAATCGACTCAACGGCAACAAGAGGATCCAAGGGAACACGTAAGGGACAATTAGATCTACATTAAGTTAAAAAACAGGACACCTGCTCCTTTTGGGGAGGAGGGGGAACCACTAGGAAGGGACTCTGGGACTGCTGGCTATGCTCTATTCCTTGATCTAGGTGGTGATTTCACCCAAAAATCAAGCCATACAATAGGACTTGCAGACTCTTCTGTACGGCATACTTCAATAAAAGTTCATTTAAAATACTGTTCATTTTACTTGCCTACTAGGGCAAAAGCAAGAGAAAAAAGAATCACAATAAACTTTTAGGAAAAAATAAAAATGAAAACGCCTCATGACTTAATTCAGCTGCGATAAATCTAGCCAACACTGGCCATTTCGCTCTTGAGTGATTTCTGTCCCACTTCTCATTTTAGTTTAGGACCTTCCTGTCCTGATGAAGATCCTTCCTTTTTCAGTAGATGACAAAATCTATTTAAAGCATCATGTTTCCATTTGTTGCTCTGAATGACAAGTAGCAAAACTTCAGCAAATTTTTAATAACATTTTTTTGTACTATCTATTTCCCAATCCACTTCTGTGCTTTTTAAAATTTTCCATTTCAGAGTGAATCATTTTAGTGTCAACAGTGGACCAAGCTATCACAAATCCATTTCAGGATTAGGGCTGACATATTCTGCCAGCTTTTCCACCTGTATTGTACCAATAAAACTTACAACAGGTTGCCATCTGGAGACTTAAAGGTAAGGAGAATGGTGACTGGCACATTTCCCTGACCTGAAACACCATTTCCTAGTCCCCTCTCTTCCCAAAAGGCCTCCTATGCCCTGACCCCCACCAGGAAAAGAAAGCACAACATTCAAGATTTTGTGAAAAACACTCTCTCCTGATTCTACTATTTTCCTACTAAATATTTCACAAGTCTTTGCTTTCTGTCTCCTGAAGCTCTACTGAGACAGAGAAGCAGACTAAATGGATTTGTCATAATTCACTAAACTTTCAATGGCAAGTAACGTCGTATTTTTAGGCTGCAGAGAATCTGTTTTCCTGTTTGATGAGAAACAGGTACAGCCAGAGGATGGTGGCGGGGTGGGGGTAGGGGGTCAGAAGAGCTTCCTGGGCCCCACATTGTTAGATTTGTCTCCCTCAGTCTGCTGTTTAATACAGTCATCAGGGCAATTCAGGTATGGGTTTGCCATTATCATAATCTGATATTTGCATGAAATGTCCCTTGCTATCTTGCAAATAAAATCCAGCTTCAGCAACAGAATACAGTGTCCATCAAGATGGGAGCTACAGACAACATAAAGGGCTGGGGATGGAAAAATCTCTTTTTTTGAGGGCGGTGGAAGATCAGCAAATTTGTTCACAAATAAGAGCATTTGTGTATAAAAAATATTTTGAATTTAAAAAAAAAAGAAAAACAGGACCAATAGCAGGACGTGGTCTAATTCATCTAAATCTACCCAGCCATTAAGTCCACAAAAAGGAGCCTTTAGTATCACGATGGCTGTGCCAATGAGCACAGAAGCAAAATGCGTGCGTCCACCCAAGAGCACCACACCCGTGGCCTTGGGACTCCTTTCCTGCAGGCCAGACTGGAGGCATCACTGGCCGTAAAGAGCAAGCTGGACCTAGGAGACTATGCAAGGCCTGGTGGGGAGGTGAATTCCTACCCCTGCCCAGCAGTAATGAGGCACACCTCCCTCGGGCATCAATGAAGCTCCACTGGGGAACCTGGATTTGTACCCCTGCCAGGCAGGACCAGGGCAGTGCCCCCTGTTTCCCGCCAGACCAGAGTCAAAAAAGCCCTCAGAATAAGGAAATAATGATCAGCGGACAGGTGGGAATGTTTTCACTGTATACCCTTTGGTACCATCTCAATTATGAACTGTTAAAAATTAGACTTCTGATTTTGGAAAAATGGAGGGGACATACATTTCCCTATTCCTCCTGCTAAGTTAACTACAAACTCTGGATATTAAATATAAAACAAACGCAAGACGTCTCTGAAGGGTGGAGAGAAGACGGCAGACCAGCTAGCGACCTCAGGAAGCAAAGATCAACAGGGTGGTGCATCCCTGAATTTTCCTTCTGCCTTGTACAGCCCAGCCTTCAGCTGAAGAGGCTGCAACCTGAAAACACCCACAGGCACAGACAAAAGACGCCCGAACAAAAGCCGACTCTCTCTAGCCAAAGGAAGAGAGACGAGGCAGCCTAGCAGGACATTTTAGACAATAACTGCTCAACTCCAGCCAAAAACCACAGGAAAACACTGGTCCCACCCGACCCAGGCCAGCAAAGGCCACGTAGGGGGCCCAGACTTCCACCTTTGCCATGCTGGTTTCAGAGACGGCAAGGCTGAGAGCTGAGACTTTCATCCCCACCAGGAAGTAATGATACACCCCTCTCACTCCCCACTGGGGTGTCTGAGGAAGCCTCAGTAGAGTAAGGAGTGTCACCACTGCCCAAAGGTAACAAGGCTCCCCCGCTCTGGAGTCAGTGCAGGCCCCGTGAAAGGCAGTAATGAACCACTGCCCAAAGGTAACGAGGCTCCCCCACTCTGGAGTCAGTGCAGGCCCTGTGAAGGGCAGTAATGAACCACTGCCCAAAGGTAACAAGGCTCCCCCGCTCTGGAGTCACTGCAGGCCCCGTGAAGGGCAGTAATGAACCACTGCCCAAAGGTAACAAGGCTCCCCCGCTCTGGAGTCAGTGCAGGTCCTGTGAAAGGCAGTAATGAACCACTGCCCAAAGGTAACGAGGCTCCCGCTGCATTGGAGTCAGTGCAGGCCCTGTGAAAGGCAGTAATGAACCA
>NW_004444113.1:1542176-1549395 GCF_000243295.1 Trichechus manatus latirostris
GGCCCCGTGAAGGGCAGTAATGAACCACTGCCCAAAGGTAACAAGGCTCCCCCGCTCTGGAGTCAGTGCAGGCCCCGTGAAGGGCAGCAATGAACCAATGCCCAAAGGTAACAAGGCTCCCCCGCTCTGGAGTCACTGCAGGCCCCGTGAAGGGCAGTAATGAACCACTGCCCAAAGGTGACAAGGCTCCCCCGCTCTGGAGTCACTGCAGGCCCTGTGAAGGGCAGTAATGAACCACTCCTACCCCTCCCAGACAGGAGGAAATCAGTGGAGGCCTAGTGGGCAGTTGGAATTCCCACCCCTGTCCAGCAGTAATGAGGTCAATGAAGGCCAAGTGGGGAACCTGGACTTGTACCCCCACCAGGCAGTAACAAGGCAGTGCCTCCCTGCTTCCTGCCAGAGTGAAGTTTAAAAAGCCCACTAAAACAGAGGTTTGAAAAAGACCCAGACTCATAATACCCAAACTGTCCAATTTTCAATCAAATCTCACTCATCATATTAAGAACCAGCGAGATCCGTAGATGCCAACAAGAAGATGGCAGAGATCTTAGAATTATTTGACAAACATTTTAAAGCAGCTATCATAAAAATACTTTGATGAGAAATTATGAATGTGCTTGAAACAAATGAAGAAACAGAAAGTCTCAGTAAAGATATAAAGAAGGACGAAATAGACATCTTGGAACTGAAAAATATAATAACCAAAATAGAACTCAATGGATGGACTCAACAGCAAAAACGGTAGGAACATGGGAAAGAATCAGTGAACTAGAAGACAGAACAATGGATATTACCCAATTTGAATGACAAGGAGAAAACAGACTGAAAAAAAAAAGAAAAGAAAAAGAACAGATTCTCAACAAACGATACAATATTTGTGTCATTGGAGTCCTGGAAGGAGAGAAGAAGTTGGATGAGGGTGAAAAAATACTTGAGAAGTAATGGCGAAAACTTCCCAAAATTGGCAAAAGATATAAATCTACATATTGAATGAACCGCAAACAGAATACATTATTGTCAAACTTCTAAAACTAAAGACAAAGAAAAATATATCAAAAGCAGCAAGAAATGACACCTACCTATAGGGGAAAAACAATTCAAATGACAGTAGATTTCTTATCAGAAACCATGAAGGCTAGAAGGAAGTGTCCTGACATTTGTGAAGTACTGAAAGAAAAGAATCCCAGAATCCTATATTCTACAAAAATATCCTTCAGGAAGTAAAAGGAAATCAAGACATTCTCAGATGAATAAAACAAAGAGAGTTTGTCACAGTAGATCTACCCCAAATGGCATTTAAAGGAAGTTCTCTAAACCAAAAGGAAAAATAAAAGAAGAAATCTAGGAACATCAGGAAGGAAAAAAGAACACAGTAAGTAAAATCGTGGGTAAATACAATAGACTTTCCTTCTCCTCTTGGGAAACCCTGGTGGCATAGTGGTTAAGAGCTACGGCTGCTAACCAAAAGGCTGGCAGTTCGAATCCACCAGCTGCTCTTTGGAAACCCTATGGGGCAGTTCTACCCTGTCCTATAGGGTCGCTACGAGTCAGAAGAGACTTGATAGCAGTGAGGTTTTTTTTTTTCTCCTCTTCAGTTTTCTAAATTATATTGACAGTTGAGGGAAAATTTATAACACTATTATAGATCCAATTGTATGCAGAGAAAATACTTAAGACGATTACATTATAAATGCAAGAGAATAAAGACATATAACGGGGGTTATGGTTTCTACACTGAACTCAAGCTTATAAAATGTGAATACTAGTAGACTGTGGTAAGTTATACATATTTATATATATATACAATAATATAAAAGACAGCAACTATTAAAAAACTATGAAAACACTACAGATAAAATGGGTTTATAAAAAATGTTCAAATAATCCACAGAAGGTAGGAAAAAGAAAATGGAGAAATGAAAGAGAGAGAGAACAAACAGAAAACAAAGATTAAAAGGGTAGACGTAAACCTTAATGTACCAATAATCACACTAAACATAAATGGTCTAAACAGATCAATTAAAAGAAACAGATTGGCAGAGGGGATTAAAAAACCTAACCCACCTATATGATGTCTACTAGAAACTCTCTTCAAATATAACAATATAGGGAAGTTGGAAGTAAAAGAATGGAAAAGGATGTCATGCAAACAATCAAACGAAAGCAGGAGTGGCTATATTAATGTCAGATAAAGTAGACTTCAGAGCAAAGAAAATTACCAGAGAGGGACATTATATAATGATAAAAAAGTCAATGCACCAAGAAGACACAGTAATCCTAAACGTGTATGCACCAAACAAGAGAGCTGTAAAATATGTTAAGAAAACACTGATAGTACTGAAAGGAGAAGCAGACAAATTCACAAATATAGTTGAAGACTTCAACATCCCTTTCAGCAACTGCTAGAAAAACCCGACTGAAAAATCTGCAAGGATATAGAACTCAACAACACCATCAACCACTTGAATCTACTTGACATTTATAGAACACTCCACCCAACAAGAGCAGAATATACATTATTTTCAAATGTCTATAGAATATAACACATTTTTTTTGTTCTCTCTCTCTCCCTCCCTCACCCATTCACCTACAAACACTCCCACACTCAGGCTACCAGACACAAAATATAATTTCAAAAATATTCTTAAACCAAGAAAAAGTGAACCTCAGCAGGCTCTGACTCATTCTCAAGTATAAAAGCTCTCGTTTCTGTTGTTATTTGACCACTTACGTACTAAAATTTCAGAGAATGCACTTGGAAAACATCAAAGACAAAGGGCCAATTCCAGGATTTAAAATCATAAATGATTTCTTGAAAATCATAGTACGTTCAAATCTTTAGCTGTTATTTTACTGAAAACCACTGGAATGGAAAGTTGAGAACAGCTGAACATTCTTCAAGAATTGTTTTCAAAATTAAGGTCACTGTTCCTTGGAAATAAATTGACCTTCATTAAGTCACTGTGGTTATGCCTCAGCCACGCACAGCAGGAACATTCTCCCCACCACCAGAAGGCTGCATTTACCTGGTCTGGTCAATTCACTGAAGAGATGAAGTAGAAAGCAGGGGTCATAAAGGTCGTTGAGATCCACTATGCTCTTGTCTTTAAATATCAATTCCTGTGCATCCTGAGATAGCCCAAAACAAACAGAAATGCACTATTCAACCTTATTTTAAGTGTAATATCATGCAAATGTTTACCCACTATTTCTGGAATTGAAAATATTTTGAATATTCAGGTCAGGAGCATGCAAAAAAATATAGAAAAAGAAACAGCATGGGTATATGCAATGACATGTTTGGAATTTGCTTAAAATAATTTGGGGAGGGGAGGCTATATATGGAACAAATTTGGCCAATACTGGTAACTGTTGAGGCCTGGTGATGAGTATATGGGTGTCTAGTCTCTATACCTTTGTATATAGTTGGAATTTTACATAACAAAAAGTTACACAACAAGAGAAACAATGCCTGTATTTAACGGCACTATTAAGCTGAAGGTACAGCTGGAGCTCCTGGAGGGAAAGGAGGCAGAACCACCTTCACCCTGAGTGCCCATCAGCTCTGCCCTCGCCTCTGAGGAGGAACAGCAGCAGGCGTGGTCGCACCTCAGGTGGCAGCAGCTTCCGGTTCTGGGGGAAATGGAGGATGGTCTTCAGCATCCGGTCCCGATCCAGCAGGCGGAGAATGTCCCCAGTGCTCGGCTGCTGCCACAGTGACTTGCCCAGGCTCCGGCATGTCCTGTGATGCTCCACAGCTGCTGGGCCCCACAGCAGCACCCTAGAGTCCCAGAGAGGAGAGCTGATTGGTCACAGGGCCCCACTGGGCAAAAAATGAATAACCACGATGATGACCACAATAGGAAGCATTTATCGAGCAGCTGTCAAACGCCTGGTGCTGCTCTGCGCGCTTACCGGTGTTGTGCATCACGTACTCCCCGCACAACCTAGGAGTACGGGGTGGTGATCGCGTCAATGGTAACAACAGAAACTAACACCTATGCAGAGTGTATGACTTCCAGGCATGATTCTAAGCCCTCACTAAATCTTCACAGCAACCCCATAAGGTAGGTACTATTATTATCTCCATTTTGCAAATGGGGAAACACAGAATTAGAAAAATTGCTCTGCTGGTAAGTGGAAGAGCTGAGATTCAAACCCGGGAAGTCTGGCTCCTGAGTCACGCTAGACCACAGCTGCAGAGCCCTGGCTGCTTGATGATGCTGCAGGCCTTTCCTCGTTCACATGAGATGGGGAGCAAAGTAGGCCTGCATGGGCTAGCCCCAAGACTCCACATTGCTGTACCATTCACGTCACCCCTCTCCCACTGCAGCTGCCCACAGAAGCCCACCTCACCTTCCTCCTGGAAAACAACAAAGGCCTCCCTCCTGCTCCTCCCTTTATCCCAACCCCCAATCCCTCCCCACCGCTGCCAGGATGCGTTCCCAAAGCCCTGCTTGGATGAGGGCCACTTCCCTCCCTGAAATGTCCACTAGCTCTCTGCCTGCTATCTCCTGGATGAAAATGAAAATGCTTCAGCCTGGTATGCAGGGCCTAGAACCAACATGTCTGACTTATTTCCTACACCACTCTATGATCCAGATAAGCTGACCTACTCGCCATTCCCCGAAGTGCTCCGACTTTCCCACCTCCAAGCCATCATCCATGCTGGTCCCTCCACAGTGCCCCAGGCTCCTCTGCCAGCCTCACCCCAAACTCCTCCCTGTCCTTCAGGAAGCCTCCCTGATGCCCCCCAGGCAGATGCTGCCTTGCCCTTGTGCCAGAACAGTCACTTCACACAGGTGACTGAATCAGATGCCGTTTCAGAGTTAAGCGTGTGAGAGCTGTATACCCTCAACAGATGGCGGGACCGCTGCATTGCTCTTGGCATTCCCCACAGTGCTGAGCACCCAAAAACCAAACCAAACCTGTTGCTGTCGAGTTGATTCCGACTTACAGTGACCCTATAGGACAGAGTACAACTACCCAATAGAGTTTCCAAGGAGCGGCTGGTGGATTCCAACTACCAACCTTTTGGTTAGCAGCCTGGGCTCTTAACTACTGCGCCACCAGGGCTTCAACAAACATCTACTGAAAAAAATTCTTCTAAATACAGACTCGTTTCTACACAAGTAAACAATGGTTACTCAAGTTAAAGACGTGAATAATCATTTTTAAGAAGGTGTCCCTCTGACAATGGTTTCTAGGGGCAGGCAGCTGATGCACAGGAAATGCCCTGGGGGACAGGCATGGCTCGCTGGCAAGAGACCCGCTCACTGCGTGTCCCAGAGCACACCGGCACGCCCCCTAACTCAGCCTCCTCCTCGTCTGTAGGAGTGACACTCACTCTCCTTTGAGGAGACGGCTCCGTGCTCTCAGCCACCAGAGCCCAGTAGTCCCACCCCCACTCACTCTCCTCTGAGAAGACAGCTCCTTGCTCTCAGCCACCAGAGCCCAGCAGTCCCACCCCACTCATGCTCTCTCCTGGTTGCTGAGCCTAGACTCCTTCCGTGGCCAACTCCAACCGTTTATTCATGGGGCAACTCACTTGACCTTTAATCCCTGAGTCAGAGGGTGTTGGAACGCAGAAACGGACAGTTAGAATAGCCCTCTCTTCAGTGTGATAAAAACTGCTTCCGATTTGCTCTCCCTCTCCTCACATACGCAGGGATGGTTCCACTCCAGAAAGGGTACGGCTGGCAAGCCACCAACTATAGAGCAGCAAGAGTGAGCTCATAAGATGAAGAAGAGAAAGCTTACCCAAGACCCGGGAATTCTTAAGAATATGTCTTTGTTTTTTAATCTATTTCCTGGAGGGGGATTTCTGGGCTAACACAGATTGTATCCTGAAAAAAAAATATATGTTGCAATGGAAACAGTCTTCTCGCCCCTGTAGAGATTTCCTAAGGCATTTTTCTCGGCCCAGTCAGCTCACTTCCCATGTGATGACATAAAGCCCTTCTTCATGTACATATTGGGCTGATGTCAGGGTGCTGATCTCAAAAGAGAAGGAGAAAATAAGACTCTAGGACAGCAAAGGGAACAATCCAAAAATGCTTTCCATGAACTGCACATTTGAACAAGTCCCTTCTTAACCCCGGCACTCACAGAGAGGAGCAGTGCCCACACAGAAAGCCATCGGCCCCAGCCCCTCAAGGCCCAGGTGTGCCGGCCGAGGAGGCAGGGAGCAGCCCCTGGGAACCCAGAGGAGACAAGACAGACAGGGAGAGAGACAGACACACCCACTCTCACAGGCAAACAGAGAGAGTAGAGATAACGTCCAGTTGGCACTCCTCACTTTTCTCCCCCTAAACCCCCATCTCATACGTCATTTCCATCTGAAGTCAAGCAAAAAAGAGAAAGGGTTTCAGAAAAATCAAAACCAAACCAAGACGCAGCAGCCAGGATGAGTCTGGAGCAGGCCTAGGGCACACGTGCACCCATCAATCAGTAGGGCCGGCCCAACCTGGACCCTGAGCATGAGCTCAGGGCCTTTCCTGGGGTGGGCAGGCTACGCTGGAGCTGCGTGTGAGCCAAGGGACTTCTCCCTGTCCTGAGAACCAAAAAGGAAGGAAAAACTGCCGAGTGCAAGCTCACGGTGCAGAGTGAGCCCCAGTCTCCACCGGTGCTCACCTGAAGTTAATGAGGCTGATGTCGTTCTTTTCATACGCCCGGAGAAGAAGTAAAATCTTCTGGTCTAGAAGTCAATCGATGGTCTGTTTAGGAACCTGAATTCCTTATACAGTCCCCCATGATACAGTACCCCATCTTCACACACTCCCCGGGTCACAGCCCTGTCCTCACACACTCCCCGGGTCACAGCCCCATCTTCACACACTCTCCAGGTCACACCTTCCTCCTCACACACTCCCCTGCTCACACCCCCATCCTCACACACTCCTCTGGTCACAGCCCCATCCTCACACGCTCCCCGGGTCACACCTTCCTCCTCACACACTCTCCTGCTCACACCTCCATCCTCACACACTCCTCTGGTCACAGCCCCATCCTCACACGCTCCCCGGGTCACACCTTCCTCCTCACACCCTCCCCGGGTCACAGCCCCGTCCTCACACACTCCCCAAGTCACATCTTCCTCAGATCACAGCCCCATCCTCATACACTCCACGGGTCACACGTTCCTCCTCACACACTCCACGGGTCACACGTTCCTCCTCATAAACTCCCCTGGTCACACCTTCCTCCTCACACACTCCCC
>NW_004444113.1:1549607-1553449 GCF_000243295.1 Trichechus manatus latirostris
ACTCCCCGGGTCACACCTTCCTCCTCACACACTCCCCGGATCACACCTTCCTCCTCACACACTCCCCGGGTCACACCCCCGTCCTCACACACTCCCCGGGTCACATCCCCGTCCTCACACACTCCCCTGGTCACACCCCCATCCTCACACACTCTGCTGGTCACACTCCCGTCCTCACACACTTCCCAGGTCCTCTGTCCTCACACACTCCACAGGTCACAAGTCCGTCCTCATACACTCCCCGGGTCACACCCCCATCCTCACACACTCCCCTGGTCACACCCCCCGTCCTCACACACTCCCCGGGTTAAACCTTCCTCCTCACACACTCCCCTGGTCACACCTCCATCTTCACACACTCCCCTGGTCACATCCCCGTCCTCATACACTCCCCAGGTTAAAACTTCCTCCTCATACACTCCACGGGTCACACCTGCCTCCTCACACACTCCCCGGGTCCTCCATCCTCACACACTCCACAGGTCACAGCTCCGTCCTCACACACTCCCCAGGTCACACCCCCATCCTCACACAGTCCTCTGGTCACACCCCTGTCCTCACACACTCCCCGGGTCAAACCTTCCTCCTCACACACTCCACAGGTCACAGCTTCCTCCTCACACACTCCCCAGGTCACACTCCCTATGCACACACTTCACAGGTCACACACACCCCATCCTCACACACTCCCTGGTCACACCCTCACCCAGGATGCTGAGTGTGGCGCCATAGGCCCCGAGTAGCACTGCAAAGTGGCTGCTCTCACAGACAGAGGGGCACAACTCCACCACCGTCGACATCAGGTCCACCAGTGCTTCTGGAAGGAAACAACACTGAAACACACAGCCCTGTAGCGGTGCACACTCAGAACACACAGAGGGCCAAGCGGTTCAGGAAACATGTCAATGCTTTCCAATCTCTTTCCTTGCTCTCTCCCTGTGCCTTGTTTTGTTTTAATTACATGATCTTCACAGTCATCTCTCTTCCTGGGTCCTTGACAGGCATGCTTTTAGTCCTATTCCACTCCCCTCCCAAATTGGAAGCCACTAGGTTTTTACTAAGCATTTTTTCCTCACGATTACGTTACCAAAATCTCTTAACATCTCTACTCCTGCCTGAATAGAAGGGCAAAGTCCTTTGTACTCCTCCCATTACCCACACTTCCCATTTGGACAATGGCTCTCTTCACTGTAGCAGTGTCTTACAGACTGACTTGGTGGTAATTTATAACAGATCTGGGGTGCTAATTTTGCCTCTCTAACCACAGCATGGAGCCCTGGTGGCGCAGTGGTTAAAAGCTCCGCTAATAGACAAAAGCTTGGCAGTTCATATCCACCAGCCACTCCTTGGAAACCCTATGGGGCAGCTCTACTGTACTACAAGGTCTCTATGGGTTGGAATCGACTCGATGGCAACGGGTTTTGGAACCAGAGTGTGGCTTGTGGAGAGGGAGGAACCCTGGGAACGTCTTCTCTGGCATCTGTCAGGGCCCACGCCGCACTGGGGACTTGTGGGCAGTAAACCCTGACTGAATTAGGGGTGGAGTCTAAACCTGGACGTTGACTGAAGCTTACTCTAGCACTGAACTGTCAACAGGGACATTTCAACCCTTTTCCCTTGATGAGTTTCAATCTTCACATTAAGATTTACGCATCTAAACAATTTCCCTCAAGTCAGACACCTACACTTTTTTCTCACCCCTCCTAACTTCCGTTAACTCCTCGATTGTAATAGCTGCCCACGATAAAGCAATAAGACCTCAAACACACTTCTGCAAGCCCGAACAGGGGTCCACGTCGTGTATGTCCAAGGAAGCATTTCTCGGGGGTGGACTGACAGAAACTGAACATTCTGACTCTGTCTGAGTAACGCTTCCTTGGCTCCGTGAACACAGGGAGATAAGCGCTGGGGCACCGCTGGTCTGACAAAACCAGCAGGTGAAACCTGTATCTGAAATGGGAGGGTGAGGAAAGGGTCACCTTTTACTTGGCTGTCTGGGTTTTCCTCTCCTTCGGACTTCAGCATACTCGACAAAAACAGAGAATGCTGCATGAGCATCATGTGGACCGTGGGGAGCTGAAGCAGCTCTGTGCGCAGAGGGCTTTCCGGCACATACAAGAGCTGTATGGCAGCATGGAGTGCCCGTAAGAATGCGTGGTCCTGATATCGGAATCTAAGAGGCAAGAACCAAAGGAATAAATGAATTTCGCTAAAACAAAACAAAAAAACCAGCTGCCATCAAGTCAGCACCAACTCATGGCAACCCCGTGTCAGAGCAGAGCTGTGCTCCACAGGGTTTCCAATGGCTGACTTTTCAGAAGCCTTGCTCTGGAGGCAATTTTGGGTGGACTCAACTCTCTAGCCTTTCCATATTGGTACAATGGTTAAGCACTCAGCTGCGATCTGAACCCACCTGCTACCTCGAAGGAGAAAGATGTGGCAGTCTGCTTCCATAAAGATTACGGCCTTGGAAACCCTATGGGGCAGTTCTACTCTGTCCTACAGGGTCGCTATGAGTCAGAATCGACTCAATGACACACGACGACAAGAAGTGCATTGACTGTTTGTACCATCCAGGGACTCCTGAGCTTCACTAAAAGAGAATTTGATTTAACAAGTAAAAAAATTTTTTTAAGAAAATTTTCAAACACCCCTCACAGTTGAGAACTTAAGTGACTATCTGTAGGTTCTACCATTAACACTTTATTAAACTTGCTTTATCACCTACCCATTCCATCCAACCATTGCTGGGTGCGCTTCTGAACACGAGGGAGGGACTGGTGTGTATTTATATATTTGACGACAACAGAAAACTATCTTCCTGCTTATGTGAAAACAGCTGAGCCTGAGAACAGATTACCCTCTCTGCCTCCCAATCCACCTCACCAGGTCAGCCCGAGTTCCTGTTCATGCGCAGCTCCCTCCCTCCCTCCTTTGAGCTACTCAGAACATCCATCAAACGACTCAGAGGCTCGTCTTTTCTATGCCTTAAAACTCCTCAAAACTCACCAAGGGGATGAAAGCATCGTGCTCTAGGAAAACCAACTTTTTTTAGCCACATATGAATAATGTTAAGAATCACTTAGCAAACAGTGGGCATTCTAGAAACACAAATTAACTGAAGGCTGAGCAAAAATGTTACCTCTCCGTCACAGCATCAATAGCTGTCAATCAATACCTGACTCACCTTCACCTTTTCCTCTCCTGTGTTATAAGGTATTTTTCTCTGTTTCAAGTTCAGGAATAATCAGGGAAATGAAATTAACAGCCTCAATCAAACATCATTTCCTGACCCTCTGACTCCCAAAAATGAAAGTGTCTGACCACATCAAGTACTAGCGAGGCCGTGAGGGAAAAACAAACTCACTGAAATTCGCTCAACAACTCTGGAGAGTAATGTGAAATCGGGTAACACCAAAGCGTGTCCACACTAACAGCTACCAGGCGCCCCTCCCTGAGGAAGTCTGCCACACAAGCACCAAGAGACCTGTGATGCTGACACGGGACTATCTGTCACAGCGAAAGAAAGAAGAAGAAACAAGAAACAACTAGGTGTCCATCAGCAGGGGACTGGTTAAATAAGCTATGATGCAGTCACAAGACAGACTAAGCTAGAGCAGTAAAAATAAACGATTAAAAAATGCATGTATCCATGTGGATAAACCAAAAACATTTAAACGAAGACAAGAACATACATACACAGAATGATGCTGTTGTTGTTGTCAGCTGCCGTGGAGTTGGTCCCCAACATGTGGCGACCCCCCGCACAACAGAGAGAAGCGCTGGCTAATCCTGCATCATCCCCATGATCTCCTACAAGGACACGGCCCAGACCCCGAGCC
>NW_004444113.1:1553696-1554998 GCF_000243295.1 Trichechus manatus latirostris
GAGCCCAGGGACACGGGAATCCAGGATCTCCTACAAGGACACGGCCCAGACCCCGAGCCCAGGGACACAGGAACCCAGGATCTCCTACAAGGACACGGCCCAGACCCCGAGCCCAGGGACACAGGAACCCAGGATCTCCTATAAGGGTCTGTTGTGATCCACAGGGTTTTCACTGGCTGGTTTTCAGAAGTAGAATGCCAGGCCTTTCTTCCTAGTCTGTCTTAGTCTGGAAGCTCACTAAAATCTGTTCTGCATCACAGCAACATGCAACTTTCACTGACAGATGGGTGGTGGCTGCCCCTGAGGTGCAAGGGCTGGGAATTTGTGTCAAATATTAAACTCACTAAACAGTATTATTTATTGTGCAGAAACATACTGACACATCCCTGAGGCATGGAAACCCGCATGGGCACGACAGCTCAACCTCAGAGAGTGGTGACCTTCGGGGAGGGAGGAAAGCGAATGAACTGGAACAAATACAGAAAACAGGTGGCACTCACTAAATGTGGGTGCCGCTGTATTATTTGCTGCACATTTCTGTATTTTTAAAACATTTCATTTTTTAAGGGCCGCTCTCTCATTACCGTCAGAGGCACACTGCGTGTCAACAGGCAAATCGCTCAGCTCACCCTCTCAACAGCCCACACCTTCTCTCTAACAGGAGATGACACCCGCTCTACACATACATACATTAGTAACAAACTCTAAGACCAGCTTTGCCTTATCAGCAACAGGCATACCTCTACTGAATCACACCAAGAAAAGCAACTTACTTGAGCCCAGTCTTCACAAATTTCTGCCAATCACCAGGATCAACTTCATTAAGTGAATGCTATGAAAGCAAGCAAAAAAAAATAAATGTGAGACATCGCAATTGAAAAAATGACTAACTGCCCAAGCTGTGCAACCTTCAAAAGGGCACCTGCCTCTCTGGGCCTAGACTCCTCCACTCTAAGCGTGGGATCAGAGAGTTGAAAAAGAGGAGCTCAGGTGACTGTTCCTGCTCTAATGTTCTGTGAGGCTACTCAGGGTCGTCTCTGTTCAGGCCTCTCTACGTAATGTTTGATAAACAGGAGAAAGCTCAAACTTACAGGGGCAGGGAGCAAAAGAACAAAGACTGATCCTAAAACAGAGCAAAAACTAAAATGCAGAGCATGGATTAAAATGAGAGTTACTCAGAAAATAATGGGATACAGTTACCCAGGAGCCCTGGTGGCACAGTCATTAAGAGCTTGGCTGCTAACCAAAAGGTCAGCAGTTCTAATCCACCAGCTACTCGCTGGAAGCCCTATGGGGCAGTTC
>NW_004444113.1:1555493-1558037 GCF_000243295.1 Trichechus manatus latirostris
GAGGGGCAGCTGGACCCTCATCCAAGTCTCACCTGAAACTCATCCCACTTTTAAATACATATTTTCTTTGCCCAAGCAGTTTCTCTTTCAGGAATTCACCCCAAGCCAAGAACTGATCAAAAGTGCAGAGATCAACCATGAAAAGATGTTCATCACATAATTTTTTATAATAGCAAAAACATGGGAGTAAGTCACGTGCAGGTCCAGCAATACGTGACTGCTTAAATACATTATGGTACATCTACCCAGGGGAAGACCATGAACCACAGACAAGGCCAATGTAGGTCCACAGTCACTGACACAGAAAAATCTCTAAATATGCTTATGTGTTTTAAAAAAAAAAAAAGAGTAACCAAAAAGGCTATAAACAGCACGCACAGTATGGTCCCATTTATACATAAAATTATACATAATTTTATGATACACATACCATTCATATACAGCAAGATCCTAGAAAGATATTCACCAAACTTGTAAGGGGATGGCCTCTAGGTAGTGGGACTTTTTATTTTCTTCTTTATACTTTTTTGCATTATATTCACAATATGAATATATATTAGCTTTATTATCACAAAAAAAAACAATAATTTCAGATATTCATTTACGGGGGAAACAGGCAGACGTCGTACAATGGAATACTACTCAGGAACAAAACAAATCACTCGTTCCCACAACATGAATGAATCTGAAAAGCATCATGTTAAATGAAAGAAGCCAGACACACCCAAGTGTACACACTGTATGATCAGACTGTATGATTCCAAGCATAATAATAAATGAAAACTAAACTGAAGGTCTAAAACAGGAAAAACTAATATAACGGTAATAGAAATCAGAAGCGTGGTTGCTTTGGCGGAAAGGGAACTGACTGGAAAGCAGAACAAGGGAACTTTCCGGGACGATGAAAATATCCTCAGATGTTGCTGTTGTCAGCTGCCATCAACTCAGAACAAAGGGCAGAAGAGACAAAAAGAAAATACCAAAATGACAGATAAAACGCCAATCATATCAATAAAACCACATTAAACGTAAATGGTCTAAACATTCCCATTAGAAAACAATGATTATCTAATCGGATAAAAATGCATGATGTCACTATATGTTGCCTACAAAAAAAAAATGCACTTAGAATATAAATACATGAATGAGTTAAAAATACAGCATGGAAAAAGATAAGCTAAATGCTAATTAAAAGAAAGCTGGATGGGCTTTATTAATATGAGACAAAATAGATCTCAGAACAAAGAATCTTGCTAGAGATAAAGACAGTCATTCATGATAATATATAAATTCATCAAAAGGATATAAAATCCTAACCACTCATACAACTAAAAACAGAGCTTCAAACTGCATGAAGCAAAAACTGATAGAACTGCAAGGAGAAAGATAAATTCGCTATTATAGTCAGAGGTTCCAGTACCCTTCTCTCAATAACTGACAGAATAAACAAACCATCATTAAGCCTACAGAATACTTGAATAACACTATTAAGTAGCTTGAACTAATGGACATTTTTAGAACAGTCCACCCGAAACAGCAGAAAACACACTGACTTCAAGTGCACAAGAATATAAGACATTTTTGTGCCAAGACATACCACATTCTGGAGCATAAACTAGTCTCAAAAATGTAAAAGAATTCAGGTCATGCAAAATATATTCTCTAATTACAATGAAATTAACTTAGAAATCAATAACAGAAAAGTATACGGAAAATCTCCCACATAACTGAAAACTAAATAAGATACTTCTAAATAACTCATAAAACTTGTTGCCAAGTAGTCGATTCCAACTCACGGCTGAAGATTTATAAAATTAATAAACTTCTAGTCAAACTGATTAGGGAAAAAAAGAGAAAATGCAAATTACTAATATCAAGAATGAGAAATGCGACATCATTAAAGATTTTACACGCATGAAAAATAAGAGAATATTATGAACAATTTCATTGCAATAAATTCATCAGCTTAGATAAAATGGACCTTTAAGTCACAAACTACAAAAGCTCGCTCTAAAAGAAATGGATAATTTGAATAGTCCTATGTATATTAAACAAGTGGAATACGTAGTTAAAAACCTTTCCCAAAGAACACTCCAGATTCACCGGTGACTTCTAAAAAAAAAAGGTTAAAGAAGAAATAACACCAATTCTACACAAACTTGACCCAGCTCATTTTATGAGGCCAGGATTACTCTGCTCCGACAACCATACAAAGACATTACACGAAAATGAAGTTACAAGCTAATATCCCTCATGAACACTGATGCAAAAATTCTTAACAAAATATGAGCAAATCAAATCCAACAATATATGAAAAGGATACTATATCATGCCCAAAGCGTGTATACCAAGAACGCAAGGCTGGCCTAACATGAAAACTCTACATAATTCACCACATTAACAGACTGAAAATACAAAACCATGTATGATCATATCACTAGACGCAAGAAAAGGAGTTGACAAAATACAACCTGCATTCCTGATAAAAGATGGTTTGGGATTCAGGGGTCGTCCCCCACTTACCATTTTGCCTCCTAGACATGG
>NW_004444113.1:1558722-1563053 GCF_000243295.1 Trichechus manatus latirostris
CAGCATCCCTGGCCTCTACCTCCTAGATGCTAGCATCACCACCCTCCCTCAGTTACAGCAACCAAAAGTGTCAGGCATTGCCAAATGTCCCGGGCGGGGGGAGGTCACCACCCCTCCCACCCCCACCGTTTGAAAAGCCCCACTCTACAGGAATCAGAACCAGGAGTCACTTGTACAGGTGTGTCTGCTCCAGCCAAATGGGTAGAAAGAAGAGCTGGCACAGGAGCTGTCTTCTCACTGACTGGCCAACGGGATTGCAGCAATATAAATACTAAAGTGAGAAGTGGAAAGGGGAGGGGAATAGCCATCAAATGATCTAAGCCTTCATACCTCTTGTAACTGCTTGGAGTTTGAAGCAAGGTGGGCAAACGGTCCATGAGGATGCCCAGATCCTTGGCTCTTGCGAACGGGACCAGCTGGGACAGGACCTCCTGATGCAGCGCAGACTCTGAGGGGCCATCGGCACTGAGAAGCCTGCTCTGCAGCTGCCTCCACAGGGCCTTCCTCAAGACAGGAGTGACAGCAGAGGACACTGGGGTGAGATACAAAGAGCAGCAGCTGCACCCAAAGGTGTGCTGGCACTGGCCCATTCCACTCCCAAGAGCTGATTGCTACATTTTCAGGAATCTTGCAAGCCGCTGGTATCACACTGGCAGCCTATCGGCCATGGTAGGAGCGTTCACACCACGGAAACTGGCAAGTGCTATAAATCAGCCTTCCCCCAGAGCCGGCTGTTAAATATTTATCAGCATGCCACCGGCTGCATCTCATCAGCCGACACTGACAGGTACTCTCCAACCCAGTCGGCCCTCGGTGTGACCCCTAGTTCATGGTATGACCATGAGTACAGTAGTCCCCCTTATCTTCCTGTGGACACTGAAACCGAGGATAGTGCCGAACCCTATATATACCGTGTTCTGTCCTGTATATACATGCCTGTGATAAAGTTTAATTTACAAGTCAGGCACAGTAACAGATTACCAACAATGACTGACGATACAGTAGAACAATTACAATAATAGACTGTATTAAAAGTTGTGTGAAAACAAAACAGAAAAAAAAATTATGTGACTGCAGTCCCCACGCAGCGGGAAGGCGTGAGATCTCATCACACTCCTCATTTAACACTTTCGGACCTCGGCCGACTGCATGTAACTGAAACCGCGGAAAGCGAAACCGCGGATAAGGGTGGGGCCACCGCACCAACGTTCTGGATGACAAGGGACCGAGTCTCCAAAGGCACGGGTTCCTAAAGAGAGGTGCACGGAGAACCACCCACTGGAAACCCACTCCTGCGGGGGGATCGCTTACTTAAAAGAAAAAAAAGTCTGTCATCGTGAGCCTCCTCAAGGGTGAACGAAAAATGAGAAAATGGATACTGGATACTGGTGACGGTTGTATAACACTATGAATACAACCAATGACACTGAACTGTGCACATGCAGAACGTAAAAATGGCAAATGTTATGTTACACACCCAAACCAAAACCTACCCCACTGCCGTCGACTCAACTCCGACTCACAGCAACCCCACAGGACGGAGGAGAACTGTCCCATAGGGTTTCCAAGGAGTGGCTGGTGGATTTGAACTGCCGACCTTTTGGATAGCAGCCAAGCTCTTAACCACTGCACCACCAGGATGCCGTGTTACATATGCATCTACCAGAGTTAAAACAAACTACAAAAGACATCTTTCATCACTGACGTGAAGCTACACAAAACAGAAACAAAGGAGTGAGTGAAAATCACTCATACATTCGATAAGAAAGAAAGAAATTGAATTTGAGGAGCTCAGAAAGTGCCTTAGATACGAAACCTGGCAGGTGGAGGAGGAGGAAGGGAGAGCCGCCTCTGCTCCTATCAGCTTCCCTAAACTTCCCCGCTGGACGGAAAAGTGAGGTAGGATGAGGGACAGATAAGCCCTGAGCGACCCCTGCCTCTGACCCTGTCCCCCAGCCCACAATGGCCCCAACAGCTGTCCATCCCCCTTCACATGAAATAACTCGGAGTTGATGGGGCCAAGGGCTACACCTCAAGACGTAAGGTCGAAGAGTCTGGAGGGCTGGGGGAGCAGTGTTGGGTCAGGATTTCTGAATCTTCAGAACTGGGTCTGACACGGAAATGGAACAAAGCCACACCCTTGGATATGAAGTTCCCATGCCTAAACAAACATGCAGTTCACCTCACCGGCCCCTTGGGGTACCCGAAGCCAGCCCGTACCTCCTGCTGGGCGTGTGAAGTGTCCCCGAGACCGGCGCTGGAGGTACACGTGGACGAGGGGCAGGAAGACGTCGAGGCCCTCCTGTAGGACCAGCCTGGAGCCGGCCTGCAGGCACCAGAGCTCGAACCGCAGCAGGTGGGTACAGCTCTGCTGAAGGAGCAGGGCCACGATGCGCAGGGCCGCTGGCGTCCGCCGGGCCAGGCAGTAGTCGAGAAGGCTGACCCCGACTGTGGGGGCCAGCTCAGGGTCCCTCTGCAGAGCGTGGAGGAACACCGTGTCCAGCTCGTCCACGGCCAGTGTGGGCAGCAATGCCCCCAGGCCCCTCACATACTCGGAGGCCCAGAGGAGCTCGCCGCTCAGTGGCTGGTCCTGGGGGCTGCTGGTCAGGAGCTGGACCAGGGTCTTCCCAAGAACGTTCAGGTGTCTGCGCTGCCCGGGGGGCTTGGCGGCCCGCTGGGTCACCAGGCAGGCCTCAGGCAGGCCCAGGAGGGCCAGGGTGACCTCGCGGAGCCGGGCACCCTCCATGTACAGATGCAGCGCCTGCAGGGCCTCCAGCTGCGGGAGGGCCTTGGGTGGCGACGTGACTGGGTCCACCCTCCTGGCTCGCAGCTCTCTCAGAACGCTCTGTGTGATGGCCTCCAAGTATCTGCCCAGCAGGCCCTGCCGCCCGATGTTCCGCAGGATCGGGGCACTCGTGACCAGCAGCTGAAGGATCCCCGCACTCAGACGGGCTGCCAGGAGCTTCACGAGAATGGGGCTGAGGGTATGCGGCGGGAGGGCCTGCTGCTCCAGCGCCAGGAACCAGCTCTCCAGTGTGGGGTGTCTGAGGATGGCTGTGAGCACCTCCTCCAGTGTCTGGAAAGAGTGAGCAAAGCAGAGATGTCGCCATGGCACCCGGGAGAGGAGCGGAGGGGACAGTAGCTGCCAGGTGAGTATCAGCTACTGCCACTGGAGAAAGAGCAAAGGCAGCTTTGCTAACCTACCACCTTCAAGCCTGGTTTAGATGCTGCACCCCAACCCCACCCCGTCACGGCTGCCATCCAGTCGTAACATGACCACACATGGCAGTGAGCAGTGTGGGGGCTGGCTGTGACCTGGTCAGAGCCCTGCAGAGCCCACGTGCAGCCGGTGCATTCACCTGAACGAGTTCACTGTGCAGCAAAGTGCTCCCCAGGGTCGCTCCCAGGAGGGGAAAGGCCAGGTGGCAAGGCCAGAATGAGACTAGGGTCAATCATCCACTGTCTTCCTCCTTAGCAGCCTTGCCCTCCTAAGTATGTCTGTGCTGTAGGCTTCTCCTGACTGGCCAGGCTGTCACAGCTTAGCACAGACTGCGTCTGGGGAAGCAGGGTTATCTACCATCCAGAACGGAGGCAACGCAGCCTCCACTTCTGGAAGAACGCCGAGCCTCGAGTGGTTCCCTGACAAACGAGTTCTGACACGGCCAAGCGGGTTTAAACCACTAAGCAGGAAGCAGCCGAGCAGCCTGGGCAGGACTAGAGAAGTTCTGCTTCAGCTGTTCCAAGCAGCCTCGCTAAACATGACTCTTAGCCAACGATGTCACACCAGTCCCCAGACCAGGAATAAATCTTCCGTCCTTATTTGTTCTTAAGGAAGGAAAGAGACGTCTGTCACACTTCCCAGCCGAGCGCTGCCAGTTTAAAAAAAGGATGTTACACAGCAGGACTGCTTGGTCCCACACGGACAGGCTAATAGCCATTCCCCTGGCAACAAGCACCACCTGTCTGTCACTCTGTCATACTGGGTGGCTGCACGCTGCTGAGATGCTGGAAGCTATGTCCCCGGTCTTTCAAAAATACCAGCAGGGTCACCCATGGTGGACACGTTTCAGGGGAGCTTTCAGACAGAGACAGACGAGGAAGAAAGGCCTGGCGATCTACTCCTGAAAATCAGCCAACAAAAACCCTATGGATCACAACAGAACACAACGGTGCTGGAAGATGAGCCCCGGGTTGGCAAGCACTGATTTAAACACCCAGGGGCTATCGCACAGCGATCACGAAGACAGCACAGAACCAGGCCGTGTTTCGTGCTGGTGTACCTGGGCTGGAGATGACCTGACGACAGCTGACGGCAAAGCCCCCAGAGCCAC
>NW_004444113.1:1563630-1565069 GCF_000243295.1 Trichechus manatus latirostris
CGTTCAGCACAGGCTGCAGCTACATAAAGGGGAAACGTTCACCTTGAGTCCCTGAGCGGCACGCCTCCCACACCACCAGGGAGCGCTGCCTGCAGTGGGGGACGTGCAGAGAGGACACCCAAGTTACACCACACTCGCCTCTGGGTGGGGGCATCGGGGTCACTTCTGTTACCTCCCCTACGTTTTCTGGTTTCTCCTGCATTTCTAGATAAATAGCACACATACTATTTTTTTATGCCAGATGCGGGGAAAAAGCCAGGATCTGTGACTTCACAGGAAGGCCCACAGGACACCCTCTGGGAAGGCAGCAGTACCTTGTCACTGGCCAGCTCCAGGGACGCCAAGGACTCCATGTCCAAGAAGAGGTCGGCTTCGGCCCGGGCGGCCTCACACCTCTGCTGGTTCTGGGCGTCCAGCTGCTCACAGTGGGCAAGCAGGCCCCGGAGGAGGTCCGTGAAGAGCTGCAGGAGGGGCGGCCCCACACTCCTGCCCAGCTGTGAGGACAAGAGCATGCCCCATCAGACCAGAGCAGGGCTGTCACCCAGTGTTACCAGAGGTGTAATCACCACCGGAGGGAAATCGAGTCAGGCAGAGAGCAGCACCAAGAGCCGCAATTCCTTTACACATGGGATTTACAAAACGCCAGCAATCTCAAAGTCACTTCTCAAGTAACAGACTTTTCTGCCTAAACCTTGATATAACACAAAGGGTTACTGGAACAAAAGTGAGGGGATGGGGCCCACCTCAAAGCCTAAGCTCGGTATCTGTGAAGGACAGCAGGGACAGGAAACGTGACACTGAGCTGAATGAATGAACTTGCAGAGAAAACGGGAGGAGGGGCTCCGGCCCTGCTGCGGATGCAGTTTAAGAGAGCTTTGTCCTGACCAGGAGTCCCTGCCTGGTGCAAACACTTAACATGCTCGGCTGCTAACTGAAAGGTTGGAGATTCAAGTCTACCCAGAGTCGCCTCTAAAGAAAGGCCTAGCAATCAATCTACTTTCGAAAAACCAATGATTAAAAACTCTATGGAGCATGTTTCTACTCTGACACACACAGGGGTCACTGTGAGTCAGAATTAACCCGACAGCACCTGGTTTTTCTGGTCCTGACTAGCGGCTGCCCCAACTACAAAGCTGGGTGGCATCT
Organism: Trichechus manatus latirostris; assembly: GCF_000243295.1. Lineage (NCBI taxonomy): Eukaryota > Metazoa > Chordata > Mammalia > Sirenia > Trichechidae > Trichechus > Trichechus manatus. The sequence goes on from NW_004444113.1 coordinate 1,564,777, forward strand.
GGCTCCCGCTCTGCAGCTGCTCGGGGATCTGAGTGTGTTTGCTCCCAGGAGGAGGTGAGGCAGCCCGGGGGGAAGGCACGCTGAGTGAGCCGACAGGGTCCCTGAGCCCCAGGCTTGCCCTGCAGCCCAGCTTCATCAGCCCACAACCTCCTCACACGTGGGCTCGGCTGACTCGGCTGACAATGCCACCGGAGCCCCCTCCCAGCTACAAACCCGTTGCCATCGAGTTGATTCCAACTAACAGCAACCCTACAGGACAGAGCAGAACTGCCCCATAGGGTTTCCAAGGCTGT
>NW_004444113.1:1565880-1568011 GCF_000243295.1 Trichechus manatus latirostris
GATGGGGCCCTGGTGACACAGTGGTTAAAAGCTCCGCTGCTAACCCAAAGGTTGGCAGTTTGAATCCACCAGCCAGCTGCTCCTTGGAAACCCTACGGGCAGTTCTACTCCATCCTAGAGGGTCGCCGTGAGTTGGAACTGACTCACCAAGTTTTTTTGTTGTTGTTGTTGTTTTGAGGAGGGTGGGTTCTAAATCAATGGCTTCTGGGTTATAAAAGAGCAGAATGGACACACAGACACACACGGGGCAGACAGACGCCACATGAGGACCATCAAGAGGCCAAGAAGTGCCTGGGGCTACAGATGCAGAAGGAACTGATGGAGCCGAGACCCTGATTTGGCTTTCAGCCTCCAGAACTGAAAGAAAACAAATCCCTGTTCTTTAAAGGCCCTGTGTGGTATCTGTGTTATGGCAGCACCAGCAGACTGAGACAGGAGGTCTTTACACACTTCTGGAAAACAAATGCTGCAGCTGGGAGCAATGTGCAATGGAGACATGACTTAAATCACAGTCATGAGCACCAGTGACTGGAAACCTGGGACGTGACACCGGCAGGGGGCCATCTTTGAGGCACGTGTTTCTGAAGGCACCTCCCCATGCCCCGCCCAGAAGCCTCGGCCAGAATGTCCTGAAAGGACAGGAGGACAAAGGATGAAATAAACTCTGGAGTCACTCTGCTTCAAACTGAAGTTGCGTGTTTCTTCTAACGTGAGTTCCAGACGGCCTACTCCATCCACCCCGTGCAGCTTACACATAACACTCCATGTCCTGGGGCTACTAAAACCCCAGGGGTTCCCGCCGTGCTCTCACAAGCAGCAGCAGCACCTGAAAACTCACTAGAAGTGCAGACCTAAGGAAGCGGAGACTCCGGGGGTGAGGCCCAGGGATCTGTCTGAGCAAGCCCTCCAGGGGCCTACAAACCCACTAAAAAGCCCGCTGTCGGCAAGTCGATTGTGACTCACGGAGACGCTACAGGACAGAGTAGAACTGCCCCACCGGGTTTCCAAGGAGTGCCTGGTAGATTTGAACTGCCTGACTTTTGGTTAGCAGCTGAGCTCTTAACCACTGCACCACCAGGGCTCCCCAGGGGCCTACAGTGCACCCTAAAGGGTGAGAACCGCGGCTGTAACCCACACAACAGATCGCTGGCGTTTACACTGGGAGCACTCGGGAGGTGTCGCCCTGCACGCCCGACTACAACCGACTCTCCCCCCATGGCCCGTCACACGCAGGAAGGTGACGGGGTCCTGACCTCACCACCAGCTGCTAGTGGGAAGCCACTCTGTGCCTCAGTGTCCCCGTGTGTATAATGAGGCTGGTGAGTCTTGACCTACTTCTCAGAGTCGTGAGGACTACGTGGCTTAAAACACGCGCAGCACGCTTAACAAACAGTAAACCGGCGATCAATGTCAGCCACCGCCGCCAAGAAGCGGTCCTGAGCCGCCGGCCTTCCTGAGCACAGCTAAAACAGAACCAAAAAACACAGCTGCACTCTGCAAAGGCAGCTCCTCGCCCCACCCAGCCTTCGTACATAGTCTGCATTAGACCTAGAATCGGAGTCCCCGGTACAGAAATGCAGTCCCCACCAAACAAAACAGAAAACCTTTTTTTTCTCTTTTTCCCCAGTTTTAGCAGAATGGAATTTGCTGGGAGCTTTCAGGGCCAAGTCTGGGGACAGGCTGAGGTCCACAGAAGAGAGCAAAGAGACAAGTGTGCCCAGATAACTCAGCAGGAAAAAGAGAAAAAGGCAGGCACTGGTCCAAAGGGGAAATGGTGACTAGGCAATTATCCTCAATACGGAGCCAGGGGAGAATTCAACTTTGCTGCATCACTGAACCTTTTGTGTTCCAGCCACATCGGCTGAGCAGAGTAACACTGGCTTCCTCTCTTTTACAGGAGAATTGTAAAAGGCGAAGGAATTTCACCCTGCAAGCTGTACAGCTATAAAGCTACCCATCTGTGTGCGGGCAGCTGCAGTCCATGGGAGAAAGCCTGGAAGTTTTCCAGGGAAAGCCCCAGGCTCACAGGAGCAGGACCACGGCTGTGGTCCACGGGAGAAAAGCGTGCAGGTTTTCCAGGGAAAGGCACAGGCTCACAGGAGCAGGGATCACAGCTATGGTCCATGGCAGA
>NW_004444113.1:1568111-1580087 GCF_000243295.1 Trichechus manatus latirostris
GGAGAAAGCGTGGAGGTTTTCCAGGGAAAGCCCCAGGCTCGCAGGAGCAGGACCACAGCTGTGGTCCACAGGAGAAAAGCGTGCAGGTTTTCCACGGAAAGCCCCAGGCTCACAGGAGCAGGGACCACAGCTGTGGTCCACGGGAGAAAAGCGTACAGGTTTTCCAGGGAAAGCCCAGGCTCTGCAAGTGTAGCAACCATGGACGCGGTCGATTCTCACCGAGCTCTCGAGGGCCTGTTCCGGGATCCACAGGCTGTAGTATCTGTGAAACTCGCAGAGCTGCTGGCACCAGGGTGACCCTGGGGGCAGTAAGCTGTCATAAGCCTGGAGCAGAAGACACAGTGCCAGGGGGTCTCTCTGGGTGTGGAGGAGGTCCGTCAGCACCGCCGTCAGGTACACCACGACACTTGCCCCTGCGAAGGACGAGACGTGAGGTGGGGGGGTTTCTTGGGACCCCCTTCTGTGATTCAACAATCCTTCATCCCAAAATATTCAAGGCCAACTCCACAATTACACTGGAAGGTAGCTGTTACCCCCGCAGATTGTACTACTGTCGTTAGCTGCCATCACGTCAGCCCCGACTTGGGGAAACCCCACGCACAACAGAACAAGCCACTTTCCTGGGCCATCCCCACGATCCACTGTGTGTCCAACCATTGCATCCACAGGGTTTTCACGGACTCCTTTTCAGAAGTAGGTCACCAGGCCTTTCTTCCTAGTCTGTCTTAGTCTGGAAGCTCCACTGAAACCTGTTTAGCATCGTAGCGACACGCAAGCCTCCACTGACAGACGGGTGGTGGCTGCACGTGAGGAGTGCTAGCAGGCTGACGTAGGCCTCTGCTTTTTTAAAACACGTAGCACACAGTCAGACTTCAAGTCTGGGGACCCAGAAGTGGAGATCTGAGCACAGAAAAGGCGAGGCAAAAGCGGCCTGGGTGAAGACAGGCCAGGTGCTCCCAAGCCTTTTCCTTGGCACACAGGCCTTCAGGGCTGGGACCCCATGACTGAGTGGCCTCGCCACAGCAGCCCTGCTGACTGTCCACTCTCTCTTCCCCTTCTGAGGTGACTCTGGAAGCACATGATGCAGCTACAAGATGGAAGCCGCCTGGACTCATGAGCCATCTCCTGGAGGACAGCCACCCAGGGGAGCAACCCACCTGTACTGGACTATGACAAGGCCATGAAACCACTGAAAAGCTGGGCTTATTTGTTACTGCAGCAAAACCTGCACTCTCCCAACTAATCATGGGATCATGGTCTGTGTGAGCAATTCCCTGAACACCCAGCAAATATGAGGGACTCATACTCCTAGCATCAAGAAATCAAAAACAAACACTGGTGTTCTAGCTGGTATCTATGCAGCCATGCAAACTCCTGATTTCAGACTTGTCCCTCAAATAGCCAATTTCCCATCAGCCACCTCAGCCTCCAGATTCCTATCCCTGTACTTGTGGCCCTGCCGGCTGGGTAACAGCCACTTTGCTGGGTCTTAAATCCTGCTTCCCTGAGCTTCCAGCAATTAGCTGCAGAGCTCCTGGAGTCCCCCAACCCCACACAGAGCCAGCCTGTCTGGTGCGGCCAGAACATCCTGACCGTAAACGTGTACCTGCTTCCTTTTCTGTCCCAAGGAGCAGCTTATTCCGGGCTTCCAGGGCTGCGGGGGTCACAGCACTGAAGGGGAACGTGAGGAGGATCATGTCTTCGTTCAACGAGAAGCCGACTTCCTCATCCAAGCCTTCACCGCCCTCCACCAGGACATCCACCATGTCCAGGACATCTGAGACGGAAAGAGGGAAGGAAGCCGAGGTCAGAGCCCCTAAAAGATCCCACTGTAAAGAACCCCCCAGGGGGAGGGGTAAGCTCAAGGGTATTTGCAGAAAGGGAAAAAATAAAAGCTACACTTTTCTTAGAGGGAAATGACCAGTCTCAAGTTCGATCCTACACAGATGAAGACACTGCCTTCACGAAGTCTCAACATCTTAGCCAACAAGACGCAGGTCATTTAGCTGAGAACAGTCAGACCTTGGTCCAGAAGCACCCACCATTCCTCACGGAACAGGATCTGTAACGAGGCAGGACTCCAACCTGCGAGGCGCAGGGGAATCACTGATATCCCCCCGTGGCCTCACGTGACACTGAGACCCAGAGGCTTTCACCTGGACACTCAGCAAACACCCGAGAGGCAGATAGTGGGAGAGTTCACGCAGAGACTCTGGGGCCATCGACTAGATCCGGATCCTGACTCTGCTACTTACCAGCTGTGTTACCTTGGGCAAGTTATTCAACCTCTCTGTGCCTCAGCGGCCTTATCTATCAAGTAAGGATAGTTATAACTTCCCTTGGGGTTGTTTAGGTCCCTGGGTGGCACAAATGGTTTGCTCTCAGCTACTAACAGAAAGACTGGCAGCTCAAATCCACCCAGTGGCGCCACGGAAGAAAGATCTGGTGATCTACTTCTGTAAGATCATAGCCATCGAAAACCCTGTGGAGCAGTTCTACTCTAGCACACGTGGGGTCACTGTGAGTCGGAACTGGCTCAACAGCAATGGGTAGTATTAAGGTAGAGTTGTTTACGAGGTTTACATGAGTTAAGACTCATAAAGAACTCAGAGCAGAGCCCGGCATACAATAAACACCGAACGAACGAAAATAATTCAGCAAATAACTGCTGTACGTGTTTCCCGTTACACCACCAGCCGTTTCCACAACAGGCAGACCTTGTGTCTCAGAGAAATGGAAGGATTCCACTCTGCATGAAGGCAGTCACGCAATTCTCAGTCCCTATTCTGCTGCTGCAGCTCAATCTTGCTGCAGCTCAATCTTCAGACGCCCAAGCCAGGGGCGTAGTGACGGTACCGAGGACCCGGAGCAATCTCTAAGCTGCACCCCACCCCCAACTTAGTGAGGGTACCGAGCACCCGAGGCAATGTCTAAGCTGCACCCCACCCCCAACTTAGTAAGGGTACCGAGCACCAGGGACAATCTCTAAGCTGCACCCCACCCCCAACTTAGTGAGGGTACTGAGCACCCGGGGCAATCTCTAAGCTGCACCCCCTCCCCCCATTTCAAGATGAAGAGGCGCTGAGGGCGGTGACGCAATCAGCAGGAATGCCCACCTCCCTCCCTCTCGTCCAACTCCCTCCCTCAGGCGCCTTTCATATTTGTGGCATTCACGCTCTGTCTGGTGCCCCCTTGGACTTGCATCCAGGACAAGCGTCCCCCAGTGCCACCCCCTGCCTCGCTGGGCCTCTGCCCCAAGCAGCATGAGAGGGAGGGGCGTACCGTCGATGTGGGAGATAGGGATGCTCACGTCATCAGCATCTTGCTTCGTCATGGCGGCTTGCAGGGTGCTGGCTTCTTGGACAGAATCAGATGCTTTGTCTGTGTATGAATACGGATTCGCCACCAAGGTCAACAACACCTGTGCATTAAACAGTCAAGGGCAAAACATTCAGATGGCCCCATGGAGACTCAAGAAAGCCCGAAACGACAGTGGTCAAAATAAAGAGAGACGCTAGGATGTCAACAGTCCTTAATGTTGTCGTTAGGTGCTGTGCGGTCGGCTCTCATTCCTAGAGACAGTGCAGGACAGAGCTGCCCCACAGGGTTTCCAAGCCAAGCTCTTAACCACTGTGCCACCAGGGCTCCGTAAGAGCAATAATTTTACTTCAAAGCTTTTTTTTTTTTTAACTTCGTGTTGTGAAACTTAAAACAAAAAACTCTTTTAGTATCACGTTTGTTGTTGTCAGGTGCTGTCAGGTCAATTCCAACTCACAGCGACCCCATGTAACGGAGTTGGACTGCCCACAGGGTTTCCCAGGCTGCCACCTTTACGGGAGCAGACCGTCAGGTCTTTTCTCCTGTGCAGCTGCTAGGTGGGTTTGAACCACCGACCTCCCAGTTAACAGCCAAGCACTTTAACTGCTGTGCCACTGGGGTTCCTTGTATCACGTTTGGTATACCACTATTCCCTTGTGTAAAAACCCATTCCCAAAAGGAAGTTAGCATACAGTCAATTGTTCCCATTTTACAGATTCTAAAACTGAGCAGATCCTGAAGGCTCAGCGAGAAGAGGGTAGTCAGTCACTGATGCACCAAGAACACCCAGTGACGCCGAGGATAACGAGTCCCATCACCCTCTCGACAGGCACGCGCTTACGCTTTCCAAGAACTGAATCACGGCCTCCCTCTCCTCCTCCGCGGTGCTGTCCAGGTGCTCCAGCCACAGCGCCAGCTCCTTCCAGGTGTGCTCAAATACCCCGGTGTCGCGTAGAATCTGTCAGCAAGCAGAGGCTCGGTGGGAGAGTTGGGTGGCGCCTCTGTCCCGTGGGCGCTGGCATTGCGTGATCATGCTCCAGCACCAGAGACCCAAGGAGCACACATGCAAAAAAAACCCAAGCCCGTTGCCATCGATTCCGACTCATAGCGACCCTGTAGGACAGAGCAGAACTGCCCCATGGGGTTTCCAAGGAGCAGCTGGTGGATTCCAACTGCCGACCTTTTAGTTAGCATAGCAGCCGAGCTCTTAACCCCTGTGCCACCAGGGCTCCAAAGAGCACAAAGTGGGTGAAATTCTCACTCAAAGTCAAGTTTTACTCTAAATGTTATTCTTTCAAAATAAAATTCTCATCATTGAGGAAAATGAGGAAAAGAGTAAAGATCATTCTGTGCCCTACCAAAGACACCGTAATCCCACCTTCTGCTTCTCGGTCCTTCTCATTTCCTAAGTAACAAAAAGGGGAGACACCCTGCTGATACCCTGGGGTCTGACTTTCTTCCTCGATCCTCATGCTCAGGAAAGCACGCGTGACTCTGACCCTGCACAGCTGCTCAACCCTCAGCTTGTATGACATTCTCCGAGATAACAAACCAGTCACGTCACATCATCTCAACATGGTGCCTCAAGAGGCAGAACTTGATCAAGAAGCACCCACTGTTTGTAGCAGAAGAGAATTTGTTACTATCCTGCACTTAAATGTGCTGAGAGAGTGTGTGTGAATGACTGACAAGCCCATGTGGTTTGATTACAGAGACTCTGGGCTAAGGAGGCCTTCTGGCGCGGGGCCCCACGACACAGCACACCAAGGGCGAACCTGATTGTGCCAAATCGCACCCATATGCAGCACAAGAAGGACCAAAAAACAGCCGCCATCAAGTTGATTCTGATGCATGGTGACCCCACGTAGGTCAGAGGAGAACTCTGCTATACAGGTTTTCAATGGCTGACGGCAGTGGGCTGGTGATCTCTTAAGGATAAATTGCCAGGCCTTTCTTCCTAGGCACCTCTGGGCCATTATGAACCACCAACCATCCAGTTAGTAGCCAAGTGCTTAACCGTTTGCGCCACCCAGGGGCTTCCACTTGTAGTTGGTGATCATGGAATCTGGCCAGCGCTAAGCTCACACCTGCACTACCTGTAAAGAAATGGCAACCTGGGGAGGCCGAGGCCTAGACGTTCATTCTCCAAGCAGCTCAGGCGGGGAGATCAAAGGGCTGCAGGATTATCGGCACTTCAAAGAGAGGTCAACACTTGGCACCATAAACACAGTGACCCTGGTTTGTGCTGCACGGCAGAAGGGAGGAACCAGATTCCCTGCCGCTACAGCAAGACCTGAGCTACGTGTCCTGGGAAACCCGAGCGTCGGGTATGAGGAGGAAGAGGAGTGACAAAGTGCTCGCTCTCTTCACTGGCCTCGACCGGACCCTGTGCCATGGATACGGACGAGGTCACAAAGGCTGACGGCCCCCGAGAAGGCAGAGAGTCTGCAGATGAGGGAGAGGGAGAGCCCACTAGACAGCGGCCCAGGAGAGCTGGAAACCTGGTATCCACCGAGCCTACAGAGCACCAGACACAGCCTGCTGCCTGACTACATTCACCTTCTCTGCAACCCTGTGGTTTTATTATCCCCATTCACCAGGGGAAAACTGAGCTCAGAGAGGCCAAGTAACTTGTCCAGAGCCACCCAGGACGTGGGAGAACCAGAATCCAAATCTAGAAGCAGACTTCAGAGCCTGCGTTTTCTCCACTGCACCATGCTGCCTCTCAGGACTTGTGCTGAGTTTAAGACACAGAAATTAAAAGTTGCTGTAATATCTATTTCTAAATTTACGTAGTCCTGATACATCCTTAATTCAATGACTGTCTACTAAGCACCTACTACCAGGACAATGTGGAAAATACTTCACAGACTGAGAGTCTGGCAGAAAACGCTCACCTTCGTGATCAGGAGTTTGGTGGATGACTTGAGCTGTGAATGGCTACTGGTCACGAACATTTTCATCAACAAGTAAAACACGGATCTTTCTCCTCCAACGATTTCTGCATCTGGGCCTTCCTACGGTTTAAAAAACAGGACGTGAGAAAAATAAGGGGGTTATGACTTTCTGGACACACATGTACTAGATGCCTGGCAGGGTGCCAGGCCCTTTCCCTCATCTCGTTTTAACTCACGACTCAACATGGCTTCTGTTACTCTGAGAGCAGGTACCTCACCCAAACCCCCAGCGACAGCAGCTGGAGTACCGATGGAGAGGGTGACAACAGGAAGCACGTGCAGCCTCCACCACTACAGAACCTCACTCCCCACGACAATCTTGTCAGGAGGGTACAACGCGGCCCCTATTTTACGCATGTGGAAACTGAGGCACAGAGAGGGTAACTCACTTGCCCACAGTTACCAGGCTGTCTGTTGGCACAGCTTGGGGAGAAACCCTGGGGGTCTTGGAGCGGATGCTGTCCTGTGTGGTAGGGGGTGGGGAGAGAAGAGGCCCCAGGGCTCCTCAAAGGCTGCTCTCGGTCCACTTTATCAGGACGCCAAAACCCGCTGCTGTCGAGTCGATTCCGACCCATAGCGACCCTACAGAACAGAGTAGAACTGCCCCATAGGGTTTCCGAGGAGCAGCTGGTGGATTCCAAGTGCCGACCTTTTGGTTAGCAGCCAAGCTCTTAACCACTGCGCCACAAGGGCTCCATTAGGATGCCAATCCTAACATAACTTATCCTCATAAAAAAGGCCTCCGAACACACGTCTCAGAGAAGTACACGGAACTCCAGACCCCCAACCCAAAGTCCGTCCGTCTGCCTTACTGCAGTGGCCCTGCGGTCCCTGCAGTCAGGAGGCCCAGAGCACTGCACAGCTGCAGGGTTAACGTGGCCCAGCGGGCCAAGTCGGCAGCTGTCATCTTATAAGTATAAGGTGGCGCGTGGGATCAACCACTGTTCTCATAACCGTTCCTTCAAATTAAGAGGTCTTCTGTCCCTAGGGGGGCGTGAACAGTTGATGCACTCAGCTGCTAACCCAAAGGTTGGCATTTCAAACCTACCCAGGGTTGTCTTGGAAGACAGCCCTGGCAACTGACTTTCAGAAAATCAGCTATTAAAAATCCTGGACTAGGAGCTCTCAGTGCAGGGACCTCTATTGGGTCTTCTTTGTTGGTGGCATGAGGTCCCTCTCCTCTCTACTCATTTCTTTTATATCTCAAAAGAGACTAACAACCTAATCTTGTAGACTGAGTCCTGCCTCGTTAACATAACTGCCTCTAATCCTGCCTCATTAACATCACACAGGTAGGATTTACAATACATAAGAAAATCATGTCAGATGACAAAATGGTAGACAACCACACAATACTGGCAACTGTGGCCTAGCCAAATTGACATGTATTTTGGGGGACACGATTCAATCCATGACACTTCCTAATCCCATTAACAACACTAACTTTTCAATAAGGACACGCTAACCAGAGTCCACTCCGACCCTTGGTGACTGGGCCCCCACGTGTGTCAGAGCAGAACTGTGCTCCACAGGGTTTTCAACAGCTGATTTTTCAGAAGCAGATCATCAGGTCTTTCTTCCAAGGCACTTCTGAGTGGACCTGAACCTCCAACCTTTCAGTTAACAGCTGAGTGCATTAACCGTTGGTATCACCCAGTGATTCCAAGGGCATGCTAAGCACCTTATGTTTACAAAAGCAAACAAATCCGCAGGCTTTCTGGTTTACCACTCAGAGCCTGGCCACTGCTCCATACGAGTCTCCCTAAAAGAAAAGCCATAACCTCCTCCTCTGTCCCCCCAACAATGTCAGGGATCTAACGCAGTTAGAACTTCCCAGGACAAAAACTCAACAAGCCCGGCCCATGAGCCCAGGGCAGAAGACTGGAGACCAGCATCTCCCGCCTACCTGTGCCTTCAGCCACAGGAACTTGCTAGCGGGTAGCTCCAGGGCCACCTTCAGAATGTGGTACTGCAGGACAGGAGGGACCTCGTCACGAGCGCCCTGCTCTGACATGACGCCTGGGGATGAAAAGAGGAAAGCAGACAAGTCAGGCGAAGGTGGGGGTCCCAGGAACGGCCGCCGCTGGGCCCACGGCCCACTAAGAAATCCACATCTGAAAATCGAAAGGTGGGATGTCCTGAAACTCACCTGCACACAGCCATGCCCAGTCCTCCGCCCAGGCGCGCCCGCTCCTCTGCTCCTCACCCGAAGCGCCTTCCTTCCCCAAAACCAAACCAAACCAGCCGCCATCGAGTCAATTCTGACTCATAACCACCCTGTGTGTGCAGAGCAGATCTGCTCCATTGGGTTGTCAACGGCTGTGACCTTTCAGAAGCAGATCACCAGGTCTTTCTTCCAAGGTGCTTCCGGGTGGGTTCAAACCGCCAACCTTTTAGTTAGTAGTTAAGGGGTTAATCGTTTGTGCCAACCGAGGAGTCCCTCTCAAGGTCTCCCCAAATCCTTCAATAAAGACCCCAAATTCCACTTGCCAGTGAAACACATCCCTGCCCGCGGCCCACAGTGACCTCTTCCTACAGCCAGGATCGCCCACTCTACACCACGTTACCCTCGAGACACAGCTCCCTGTTAGTACCACCCACCGCTGTGCCTTCCTCCCGGACTGCAGGGTATGGGGGCAGAGACCACGGCCCCCAGGCCTCAGGCTCAGTCCTCCACCGTCTGGTCTGGCCTCCAGATTCTCCTGCTTGGGGAGGACACAGCCTCTCACCGCAAACGGGCCCCGTTCTAGTAAACATCATGTTCTCACAGCAAGAGAACTTTTCACCTTCAAATGATTAAAACGTTAATCACAGGTTTTGGAAAGGGCTGTTTCAATAGTGTGTATACGTTCCAAGAACGGTATCTCTGCCAAGTGTTCTTCCATAAGCCCAATTATACTTTTTTTAAACAAGATTCACCGTCAAGCAAGCATGGCCAGACAACTTGATGTCACTCCGACAAGATGTGGCCTGAACCCAACTCACTGGGGTAAATAGGAGATAAGCAGGTTAGAAATGCATCTATGTGAACAGGTTACTTCTTCTAAGGGCCCCCTGCTTCTGCTCCATTCCTATAATCCCAGCTCCTCTGGATGATCTGATTTGCGGATGGTCTGCAGCAGGTAACTGAGGCCTGGCTGGCTGGCTTCACCTTCTCCGCCCTCACTGCTGCTAAGTGCTCTCCTGGTATTACTTTAGAAAGACCGGCTACTTTAAAAATACTGTCATTAATTGCCGTTGAGTTGATTCCGACTCGTGGCAACCCCACGTGTGTCAGAGTAGAACTGTGCTTCACAGGGTTTTCAAGGCTGAGACCTTTCAGAAGCAGATCACCAGGCCTGTCTTCCGAGGCACCTCTGAGTGGGTTTGAACCAATCCTTAGAATAGCAGTTAAGCGCTGAACTGTGCCACTCGGGGACTCCATTTTACAAATACTGGTCCAAATAAAAACAACCAGGCTGGTGGGTCACGAAGCCAGCAGACTGCCCGCCGGCCCTCCTGGTCTTCAGCTGCGGACTCTGCACTGTTTCGTCAGCGCTTCCCTCAATCTCGCCAGCAGACACGACCCCTGAGACATACCTTTCAGAAGCTTACTGAAGTCAAAGTTGTACTGCATGACCATGTGGGGGACAACCTTCTGGTACAGGCAGATGACCTGCAGCAGGACGGCCTTCAAAAGAAGGGTTTCCGCATCATCTGGAACAAACCAAAACAGCTGCGTTGATTTAGAAACACACGTGTTCCTTTTCCATGGTCAGCCACCGGTAAGCAGCCAACCGTACGTGAGACCACATCCCAGTCAACTGCACACTGAAACCGGAGGAGTGTCCAGACTGTGATCCCTGGCTGCATCAGAGACGGCCTGCACACAGATCCCCAGCGCACTGAGGGGTCAATGTGGTTAAAAAAAAAAACTATGTCCCAACTGCCTGGGTTTGAATCCCCGTCTCATGCTGTGACCTTGGACAGGTGCCCCGTCACTCCATGCGTAGTGTCTTCACCTGAACAGCAGGGACGGCAGCATTGCCAACCCTTACAGGGCTGTCGCAGGGTTAGGTGATGTGACGTACGTGAGGCACGGAAGCCACAGCTTGGCCAGTGACGAGGTCTAAGTCAGTATTTGCTATCACTGCATTTTATTATGAGGATGGCTGTGTAGTCCATCTTGTGGACTGAAAGAAAGGCCCCACATTAAGGCCAGAGCATGCAACGTACATGTTTCCAGTCCTCAGAGAGACACACTGCTTGGGCACATTTCTAATACAGATTAGACTTAATCTACTGATTCCATGCTAACCCTTCTCCCAAGGGGAGAATGTCCCTGTCATGGATTGAACTGTGTCCCCCAAAAATAAGTGTCAACTTAGCTAAGCCAGGATTCTCAGTACTGCATGGCTGTTCTCGATTCTGTAATATGTTGTAAATCCTAGTCTCTATGTCTGTGGTTATGGTCCCATTTGGGAGTGAGCTGTCTGTTATGTTAATGAGGCAGGATTAGGTCATGTTAATGAGCATTAGGGTGGGATACAACACCCTTACTCAGGTCATAGCCCTGATTAGACATAAGGGCACTTTCCCTGGGGTGTGGCCTGTTATCACCTTTTATCTTACAAAAAATAAAAACAGAGAGAAGCAAGCAAAGAGAGAGGGACCTCACTAACACCAAGAAAGATGAGTTGGGAGCAGAGCGCGTCCTTTGGACCCGGGGACGCTGCGCTGAGAACCTCCTAAACCAGGGGAAGATTGGTGCCCAGACACATGGAGATCTCTAGGAGGGCTGGGCCCGAGATGCTGAAAGGAGACAAGGACCTTCCCCCAGAGCTGACAGAGAAAGACGGCCTTCCCCTAAAGCCGGCGCCGATTTTGGAAGTATAACCTCCTAAACTGTGGAAAAATAAATTTGTTTGTTAAAGCCATCTACTTGTGGTATTTCTGCTATAGCAGCACTAGATAACTAAGACAGTCCCCAAGCAAAAAAGCACACAGGATTGCCTTCACAGGCAGAGAGGCCTTCAATCCAGAACTGGACCCTGTAGACAGGAGCCGTGCGGGGTTGCCTGTGTCAGCCCTGTCTCTCTGGCATACAGCCGCTGCCCCACGAGGCCCTCACCGCTCTGGGGAACTGCGCCGGGAGGTGGAGTCACGTCACCCTTCTTCTTTCCTTTCTCATCATCCTGCTTGGTGTCCTGTTTTCTAAGTGACTGCCAGACCCACACAATAGTGTTCAGGTCTGGTAAAATCTAAAAGGGAAAACAAAGAAACAAAAAATCAGTCACATTAAACAACGAACAGAAGCAAATGAACTGAACACATGCTGACAAGCCGCAGAAATCAGAGGGTGGAGGCACAAATATGAGTATTTGAGCGTGTGAGACAGAAAGCCTGTGTGTGAAAAAGTCCTCATGTGAGTGAGTGACTGTGTGTGAGAAAGTCTGTATGAGTGAACATGTGAGTTTGTGTGAGAAAGTTTGTGTGTGACTGAGTGTGTGAGAAAATCTGTATAAGTGAGCGTATAAGTTTGTGTGAGAAAGTGTGTGTGTGACTGAGTGTGTGAGAAAATCTGTATGAGTGAGCGTATAAGTTTGTGTGAGAAAGTCTGTGTGTGACTGAGTGTGTGAGAAAATCTGTATGAGTGAGCGTATGAGTTTGTGTGAGAAAGTCTGTGTGTGACTGAGTGTGTGAGAAAACCTGTATGAGTGAG